>NC_073695.1:77095256-77695256 GCF_029784165.1 Wyeomyia smithii
TTTGTTCGCTTTTGTCTCTATTTTTTCTTGCAGACGACGGCCATCGTAATATATTCAAGTTTCCATCATGAGTGGCGAAGCCCCCGAGAGCAATCATCCAGCTTTAATTAAAATTCTATTCATGGTCTAGGGTAAGAAAGGGGGAACAAACTTTGCTTGCCGCGCGTCCTTACAGTACATGCTTTGCCACTGTTTTTCGAGAATAGAAATAAATCTGAACCTTGCCTATGTTATGTGCACAGCATAACGGCAACGCTTACGAATAGCTTGAATGCAAGTAAGAAATAATCCACCATCAGCGTCACCATCGCTGCCGACGACAACGAGAAGCATCAGCTGATTCCACTGTCCTCAGACGAAAAGAGCTACACCAGATAACGGTAACAACGACGGCATCGACGACAGCCAACTCAACATCCACTCAACATTAGTTGGTTCGAGTGGCTTAGGACAACACCAAGAATACCATGGAAAATGTGTACGATAATGAGCTGGCGGAAAATGACGACCAAGTGGCGCACCAAGAACGCACGCCACCGCTGTCGGTTGCCAGAGCCTCCAGTACTAAGAGAAGAGCCAAATCCAGGGGCAACCACGGCGCACGGCTTCTCACCCCATCCCCAACACATTCGGAGACGCCACCCCGAGCTTTGCTACCCGCGACGCCTCCTTCGCCCGGTAGCTTTTCACTTTCGGCGACGACGGTAACAGCTCATACCACAGGCGACGTCGAAGAGCATGGCCAACAGCAAGAGCCCACTCCTATCCGTAAGCATGGCAATAGTAACATCAATAGCACCCGAAAGGCGAAAGTGGACTTTGTGCGTTTCGATTCGACCGAAATTCATTATACGGATCATGATGAGGTGCGGACCAAAATCTCGGACGAAATTAAAAGGTAAGTGGTTATCGAAGTTGACTCCAGTCTCTCGACTAGTTCGCAGTTGAGGTATAATTAGTTTTCTCTGAAGTTTTCTAGTAACAGTAATAAACTCGTTGTAAGTGGGTTGGCATTAAGAGCAGTAAAATTGGTAATTTATTTCAAACTTATTGCAAATTGTAATAATTTTCAATCATGTCTACGTTCTAATATCAGCTCAACGGGAGCGTACGTTTCGGTAATTTCGTAGACTTTTATTTCGCTGCCATACAATTCAGGATATTTTTTTCCGTAATAACCTTCCCAATTGAAATTAATTAATGCAAATGAAGCACATCATCGCTTGTAATGATCCTGCCGCTAATGGTTAACATAGTCGTCATCTGACATTAAAACTCGCACGATGGTTAAACACGCCATTTAAATCCACACGGAAAATTCAGCCATCAGTGCGGCGCTAATGGACCTCCAGTGTTTATCACATTACCTCGAAAATATGCTAATAAGCTCACCGGACGACACTTGTAGGCACACTGCAAATAACAAATTCTTTGACAGCATTAGGACTAAAAGCGCGTGACGGGGAAAAGCATGCTAATATTTACTTTTGGCGTCTTGGGATTATTGTTACTGGAGTGTGAATGTAATTTGTTGCATCAAAAGCAAACTACCTGGCTGCTAGAACCTTTGAAAACGGTGAAATTTTCGAGTGGGATCCATTCAGATTGATGGTGTTTGCACTTGTCATTCGTTTCGAGCTGTTTTCACACTTAAGTGAAAACAAAGTTCTTATTTGAACAAAAACTGATCAAATATGTTTAGCGCGAGGGGACAGAATGAGCATTGAAATCATTCCAAGAATTTGGGGTTTACGGATGATTCATGGCAAATTAGTATACTTTTGCTTTTAACTTAGCTTGTACTGAAAACATTATTTAGTTTATTTAGCATGTTCTGAAACATCTTTTCACAGTATTTGGTTGGTTTTTAATAAAAGGTAAATAGAAGTACCTAACCGCAGTTTTGCCATAGAGAACAGACGTTGATCTTATTTTCAAAAGATGTGTAAAAACTTGAAATCATTATTATAAACATAAGTGGTAATGCAACCGCTATGTGACGCTCGCGTCACTGACAAACCAAGCACCGATATCGATAAAATATTGATACGACAATATTTAAGCAGTGCAAGTGGCACCACAAGACAGATATCGTTAGTGTTTCATCTTATTTTGATTAAAACTTTTACACACGATTTTCAATTTTTTTATATGAACATGAATGTCTGTTCTTTGTGGTTTTACTACGTTTCTTCGCTCGTTTTCATAGATGAAGAAAATGCGTTGATTTTGGGAGATGGGAGATTGAAAAAGAATGACGAAAATGTATATAATCAACATGAACTTTTACGAATCTGTTTTAGGAATCTGGACTTTTTCTTCAGAATTTTGAAATTCTCTGTACCAACGTAGTACATACCAAAATTCGTTTATTAAATTAAAATAATTTTTAAAATGTGCGTACCTTAACCATATTGCACATATTGTAAGTTTTGATGATTCGATTCAGTCAATTTTGTATTTGAGAAACGTGACATTATAATGCAATCAAGGAACTAAAAACAAGTCAAAGCTTCAATTGTGCACAACTTTGGTTTACTTGACATGTACACCAACAATTACACCGAGAAATAAAATAAAATATTCCCGTAAAACAATTGAAAACCGAGAGCTTGATAATTTATAGCACAGCCGCGAACGGTACAATACATTTTTATTTGACTACTCCCCCTCGTGTAAGAGAAAAAATTCAGATTAAATAAATCAAACTGCATTCATTCAAAAACAAAGAGGAAAAAAAAAAACAACTTCATCACCAAACCACTAAGTGTCGGTCAACAAATTCACTCTGCGTTTGAAAATAAACCCACTCAGTGTGGTACGCAACGCAGCATGGTGATGCATTTCCCTTAAAAATAGCGCCACAACACATGTGCTTGGTAGTTCTATTATTGTTGTTGTGCTCCGTTGGTCACTAGCGCATCGGAATGATAGAAAAGGAAGCCGGGCGCTATGCCGAGCAATATGTCACATCTTCTAGTCTCATGGCAGTAGCATAAATTATGCTCTCTTGAGGGGTGGTGCGGCAGTCATGAAGACGCTAGGTGCCGAGCGCCGACTGACTTGCTCGCCCTGCCACTACTGAACGTCACTTTGTAGATGATGATGTATACGCGTCGAACGTACGAAGTGGAAATGGGTCTTGCTCTACGATGCTGTTTTTTCCCAGCCCTTTATGTTCGGTGCATGCATGAATGCATTTTGTTCTGGTTTCAGTAGCTATCTGTGTTGATTCTTTCATCGTCATCATCATCAGCGCCAGCCGAGCAGTTAGTTCAGGAACGCGCGACGCAAAACCATGACGTCATTTCACAAAACAAGCCTTCGAGTGAAAAAGAGCACATGTTGCGAGTATCGTGGTGAATAAAGATTGCTGTGAGAGTGTTCGTGCTGGCCCGAGAGCGTGGGAAATTGATAAGAAACCGATAACAGAGAATTGCGAGTGAATGTAGGAGAATGTTTACGAGAACTGTGCTGCCAGGATCTCTACGTCGCTGTGTTATTGAAGAATGGAGTTCCGGTTATTGTAAAAGCCACAGGTGTAGATTGAATTTTCGGCACACGAAGAACTTTTGTAAATTGCAATACTCTTGAATTCAGATAATAATTGAATTTTTATGAAAATACTTCTAAAGTATCTATTTTTAATGCAAGCTGAATAACTTTTGTTATTCCTTATTTTTACAAAATCAAGTATGAACACCGTTTTGTGAACCTCTTATTGTAAATAGCTCTAAAAAGTAATTATTTTAGTTATCAAAATATCAATGTGGTCCAAAACACGTGCAATGAATATATATATATATATATATATATATATATATATATATATATATATATCATTAAGTTAGCGATTAGTGATTAGCGAAAGTTCCGCTGATGTGAGTTGTTAAGTGTTCATCGGCAGATGGTTAGCAACAATCGTGAAAATTTTCTGAATTAACGCTGCAGCGATTTGCGGAGGATAAAGGTAAGACGATTTTTAATTACGACATTGTTATTATTTACATTGGTAGATTTAGTGTAAATTAAATTACAGTCTAGTTTAGTTGAGTATTAATAAAAAAATGAAATTTAGTGTTGATCACTAAGTATGTACTAGTATTTATTTCTATTATTAATATTCCGAATTTAATAAGCAGAATTTTAAATGGACATAACTTTATAATCTAAACATATAAAAATGTAGTCTTGTCTGTCTTTCTGTCTATCTATCTGAAAACAAAAATGTATGTAGGGGCTTTTGGGACCAGGAAAGGTTCCTAAGATGGTTTGAGGCCCCTCCCTTCTTTTTAAGAGAGTGGTCCGATTCAAATGAAACAGAAATTTCTACATAAATCAAGAATTGACCAAGCAAATGAAACCAAAATCGGCATGTGGAAGATTATAGGAACAGGAAATATTTCTGTGATAGATTAATGCTCCTCTCTTCTCTGGAAGGGAAAGATCCCATACAAATGAAACACCAATTTCTGCATATCTCGAGGATTTATCAAGCAAAGGGAACCGAATTGGACATATGGAAGTTTTTGGATCAAGAAATGTTCCTATGGTTGTTTGACACCTCTCCATAGTCTGGAAGCGGAGGGAAGGGGTCTCCGTTGCAAATGAAACAGATATTTCAACCAATTTTTTCTGGAAAACAGCCTAAAATGATCGGAATGATGCACAGGAGCCAAATATCAGCTACAGAGACTGCCTTTGAATTCAAGATAAAAAATTTCTGATTTTTGAGAAACAGCCGAAAATGGCCGAGCATCACCGAATATGGGTATTTCCGGAACCAGAGCAATGCCCAGATGCCATAAAAAGACTTCACATTCCATTTGAAAATCCTAGATGGTGACTTCCGGTTTCTGGAGAACATCCGAAGGTGCTTTAATACCACCAAATATGAGTATTTCCGCAATCGTGATGACCCACAGAAGTCAACAATCCAGCTCTGACACCATTTTGAATTCTAAGATGGCGACCTTCGTTTCCTGGAAAACAGTCAATAATGGCCGAATATCACCTTACATGGGTATTTCCAGAACAAGGAAGGGAAACAGAGGCCATTGACTCCACATACCATTTCGAAATCGAGATGGCGACTTCCAAAAAAAAAAAAAAACAGTCGAAACTGATCGAAAACTACCTAATATGTGTATTTTCGTAATCGGGATGATGCATTTAAGCCAAAAATCAACCCTGGACATCATTTTGAGTTTTAAAATGGCGACTTCCGGTTTCAGGAAAACAGTCCAAAATGACTGAATACCACCCAATATGAGTTTTTCGGGAAACTGATTGAGACCAGGAATGCCATTCCACATGCCATTTTGAAATTCAAGATAACGACTTCCTGTTTCTGAAAAAACAGCAGCAAATACCAGAGGGCCACCCATTAGGGGCCGTTCCTAAACCACGTGGTCATGTTTTGATAATGTAAACTCTGTACACCTCATTTAAAAATGGGTTTTTATGCCGATTTGAGAGTGGTTATGATGTTATCAGCTCAAGTCGGCTTTTCCCATTGCACACTTCATTTAGACTTTGTCAGTTGAAGTTAAATGAATAAATAAATAACTTTTTACCACCCCTTACCCCCCCCCCCTTCCTCCTTGCTACTTTTACCACGCGGTCTTTGCATTTGCCGAGTGCCAAAAATTCACTTAAATTTTTACATTTTTATTATTAAACTTTCAGTACATTCTATACATCCTAAATGCAAAAGCTTCATTCTTGACTTGGTGGCAACAATAAATCATAAGTCAGGAAACGTGGTCATTTCGTTAACCCCCTCACCCCCGTGCGTGGACTTTCGTAGTCTCTTGACAAACCCCCCCGTTCCCCTCTTTATGACCACGTGGTTTAGGAACGGCCCCTTATGGGTATTTCCTGAATCAAGGTGATGTATGGAAACCAAAAGGCGAGGATATTTTGATTCCGATACACCCAATCATTTCAATAAATTTGTCTTTTCAGTTTGAGCGTATCCAATATCCAATTCATCATGTAATGCAGACCAATTTTTAAATGTATGTGGAATCAATTAAAAAATTTTTACAATTATTTAAATAAAGCAAAAAATGTGTGAAACGAAGTTTGCCGGGTTCGCCGATTATTCTTAAAAAGGTTGGAATTGAAAAAACGCGTGGAAAATTAACTTTCAATAAAAATATATATTCATTTCTTCATTCTGAACTTTTAACTAAAAGTTTAGGAATGACTTCAATGATTTTTTCTTTGAAAAAAATTGAAGAAAAATTCTATCTAAGTTTTGTAAATTGAAATTTAGTATTTATTCAGATTTATTTAAGCAAAAAATAATTGTCTGTTCCACAGTGTATACATCTTTTACTTTGCAGCATTCGTTCCCTGGATTTCGATTGCATATGCTGTTATAGGGTAATCGCTCCATTATTCATCTCAACAGCTTGGTGCATCTATATTCATCTAATTTCTCTCATTTGTCCAATTTACCGTCAAATTTCTTCAAATTTTCGAAAGTTAATCTATTTGCTTCTCGATTTTCTGAAGTGGCTGAAAATTTCACTTTGAAAATATGGTAAAATTTGACGATAAATTGATCAAAAAGGCGTGATGAGATGAATATAGGTACTGAGATGAGTATAGGAGCGGTTACTCTATATACAAAAAAAGTCCCTTAACTCCTCAAAATAAAATGACTGGAATGTCACAAAATTTGATTGCAGAGAATGATTGCATTATAAAGTTTGAAGAACTATTGCTTGTTATGATTTTTCTAACCTAAATAACATAAAATTCAATAATTTATTACCTTTTACAAACACACCACAAACCCAAATTTTGTTATTCGACGGATTTCATCCCAAATCGTCTCAAGGATTGGCGGCATCCTCTCCGAATTGGTTGAAACTTTTTGGGTGTGGAGACACCACCTAATTAAGCATCTCTGCATACTTACTTTTTCCAAAATTAGTCTAGACTGTCTTCTGAAAAGGGCGAAACTTTTTTGCCGATTTTTTGTAAATCAATATAATTCAATTTAAACACAAAACATCGATTTAAAAATAAAATGGTCATCTGTTAATTGACTAAAAAATTTTTTGGTGGAAGACAACATCGTTGGCTACATTTCGTTCATACATCGCAACTTGAGCATATTTAAGGAAAAAAAGTTATTCTCAAAAATAAAACATTAAAATGCAAACTAAAACTAAGGTATATTATTTTTTCAGTGTAAAACAACCTGATAGAATGAAATACTTGTTATGTTTTGATTATTTTAATTTTAAACAATTTAAAACAAGTAAAACTCAATGCCTTATTTCAATAAATTATGTGTATGCATGTACCTAAAGTTCATTGTATTACAGATGTGAATGCTTCTCACATCTTATGAACTTACCTGATAAATTTACCTATGAAAATGGTGTTAATGTGAAAGAAAAAATCGATTTTTTTACTTTATAATTCAAATGTTTTATTTTCTAACATAATCGCATCTAATTCTTACCACTACTAAATACAGTAAATATTTTTGGGTCATCTTCTGAACTAGAATATCTTTAAACTGCTATTTGAACTGAACTGACGGTACTGCTTCTGAAAAAATAATTAAAAAAAATATTTATATAACAATACGTGCATAGTATGGTGCATTAACAATTAACTTATTGCATTTGTTATTATTTCTTTAAAAGTAATAACTTTCTTACCTCGCATGTCATTAATCTCTTCACAACTTGTTAATGGCTGCCCAGCATCAATTGATTCTTGCGGACTTTTAAACAGGTTCGTAACGTGCATACATATCACAACAGATACAATAGGTAAAAGATACGTACGTAGAATAAACATATATTCTGCAGGTAGAATAAACATGCATTGTAGCAGTCAAAACACCAGCAGCAGCACTCCTCTCGGGAGAAAATCACCTATCGCGTTTGGGATACCTGTGTTCTACAGCGGCCACGTGCTTCACGCAGGATTTTGCTTCCAGAGTCAAAAAAAAACACTCAAACACTGGTTCTATTATTACCTAATTTATTGGCATTACACATTCACACAACATAACATAACATAACAACAACATAATAATATTCTATCAAGGTGTTTTACACTAAAAAAATAATATAGATTGGTTTTAGTTCGCATTTTCATTTTTTATTTTAGAGAATAACTTTTTTTCCTTAAATATGCTCAAGATGCGATGTATGAACGAAATGTAGCCAACAATGTTGTCTTCCACCAAAAATTTTTTTAGTCAATTCAGAGATGACCATTTTATTTTTAAATCGATGTTTTGTGTTAAAATTGCATTTTTTTTTCAGTGTGGGACTTGATATATAATTTTTTCCATATTTTTTTTTTATAAAAATTCAAACAATTTCCTAAAAGTTACTTATAGAACACATTTTTGTAGAATTTGCCGTTTTTGAATTATATTGATTTACAAAAAATCGGCAAAAAAAGTTTCGCCCTTTTCAGAAGACGTAAGTATGTATGTATGCAGAGATGCTTAATAAGGTGATGTCTTCACACCCAAAAAGTTTCAACCAATTCGGAGAGGGTGCTGCCAACCGCGGGTTCATTTGGCGCGAAATCCGTCATTCTCTTTCCAATGCCAATGTTACTAAACATGTTTTGTGGATAAGTTCGAAACTGTGGTGTAATTTGAGCACTATTAAGCTTTGCCAGACTTGGTTTTCTCTGGTTTATATTATGAAATGTAACGATTATAACCAGCAAAAAGCAACTCCCAAACGCTGGCAACACGATATCCTCCTACTAGCACGTAATTTTCCACTAAGAGTGAGAGACGATACGCTGACGGAGAGCAAAGAGCCATTATTTGAAACCACTTGAGCGTTCTGTGTTGTGCCGTTCCGTCGCGGTCGGCATTTATTCACCACGTCGCCCTCATGGTCCTTCGCATATCGCATCCGCGCTTCAAACGCTATCCGAAATCCACCACAGCACCTTGTCATTCCGTATTGGCTCGGGACGCGCCGTTCAGTTACGACCAAGATCTCGCATGAACCGGACGGTTGGATAAGGCGTGTAGAAGCGGAAAACAAAACTTCATATTCTACCAATTGTTGCTATTGCTCACATCAGTATTCTTGCTGTGAAGCGTTTTGTAAGCGTTCGTTCTGAAAATTCATTCAGTCTTACGCCGCGCGAGGTGGGTTCTTTTGTTCCTGTTGGAAAACACGAAGTGCAAATCACGATAAAATAAAACAAATTTGCTTCAAGTGTTTTTTCGGTGGACTACCCGTGCGCTACTTTCTTGAGTCTCAGCAAAAATCAAGACACCAACAATAGCAGCAAACAAAGGTTTTTACAGTCATCAGAGCTGTTGCGAATGCCGCCCCCGCCACCAAGAACCCGTCGGTCGTCAAGAGAGTTATCCGTTTTTATTCCGCTGTCGTTGACTACGTCGAAGTCGCGTTGTTTTCAACCGTGCGAACCCCGGGCGAAAATTTATAAAACCGGCACCGATAGACTTAGCAGAGTGTTCTAATTGTTATTTTAGTTCTGTAAGCGCGAGTGCAGTTACTGTTTTCCTTCGAAGTGGACGGAATCAGCGAAAGTTTTCAGCGAGGGCAGAAGTGTACAGTGAGGCCTATGAAGCAGAACTTTCCGCAGCCGAAGGCGTTCTAGTTCGAACAGTTCTGCTGATCGAGGGAAAGTTCGTTCGTTCGAGACTGGCTCGCTATCCAGATATACGGAGTGGTGTGCACTGATTAGGTGGGTGATTAGCGGGTGAAGGGGGCGGCGCTCAATGAATAAAGCAATTGTCTGGGGCGATAGTCGATTCTTGTATGTCTTTGGAGCGGCGTTTACTGAGCGGAAAGGTTATAATTAACACTGAGGGACAAACGAGTGCAACGAATGCATATCGTCGTCCGTTGTTGGTGATCGCTCAGGAAGTGGGAGCCGGCGAAACGGGCATCGTTTTATCGCTCGAGTGTTCAATCGGCTGCAATTGATTGATTAATCGTGTTTGATAAAGAAGAAAGAATTGTGAGTAGTAAGCGGGAGAAAAATGCTTAGTAGTGGTGTCGCATGCAAGAAAGCGTGCATATGCTTAGAAGATCCACTCTGGCCCTTGTTCACTCAATCGAACGTTTATTGGCTAAGCAAGAAATGCTGTGTTTGATTTTGTGAAAAGTGGTGGGCAGTGATCTCAAACAGTTTGGATGTACACGTAGAAATAGATACTGTGCTTTCGGCTACAATTTTACGGGCCCATTCTGATGGCAATATTGTCTGTGGAAAGTGAATTAGAATTGCTATCTTGTCCAATGTTTGTCAACGCAACGGAAGACACCCCACCACCGGGTATGAACAAGAAGTCATTCGTCGAAGCCGATCGAGTCGTTCTTGTCTACATAAGCGTTCCATGACCGGTAGAGACCTTGCCAGTGGCTTTCATGATAATTAAGCTTGGTCTTTAGTCGGACCGGTTCGCCAAAACGACGGCATGCAGAATGTAAATAAATAATTTTTCACAATTCACCAGTGTCTTTAAATAACAACGGGGCCGATTAAGGTGGCAAAACAAAACATAAAAATTCAGCAGCCCGTCGAAACGTGAAGTGTTTAGAAGTGCGCAAAGATTTACAACCACCTTCTCGTTGATGCCAGGGCAGGTGCGCTCTCGTGTTTAAATAGTAGCATTAATATCGATCAGCTGTAATCGGCTGTCTTAGTAGGTGCTTTGCTTAAGTTTTGCTGCTCGGCGCTTGGTTTTACCTTATTCCAAAAATAGTGACCATAGTGGTGCGTATGTTTTGCGCAAATGTAGTGAAATATAATAAATATATAGGTATATGTATAATTATAAGTCCGAAAAATACCGATTTCTCGAAGTGCGTGTAGAAGCAATTAGCACAAAATTGATGGCTTCCAGCTTGCGGTTGTCGATGCTGTTGATGTGGCGTCTGCCGGCACGAGCGGATTAAGTGTTGGACCAACGAAACCGCCAGAAAGGGCGCCTGTGAAGGAACAGCGACGTCGTCGATACTGGCGAAGCGGCTGCTGAAGGTGCTTCACCTGGCCGTGGTGATATTAGCATATTAAAAGGTAAACGCTGGGTAGTGGAATAAGTAGAGTGCATAGTTTTTGACTGAGCGACGCCGTTATGGTATCGAGTTTTAAGTACTTATTAATGTTCGGTTGATCAGAGAGGTTTCAGACGAAATAATTTCTTCCTACTATTATTGCTCCTATTATTATGCAATATAAATAGACGAAAGTTAACTGGCAAAAGGTTTTCGAATATTATTTATTATTAAAACACAAAACTGTAGACAATATAAAAGAATAATAATGCAAATCAGATTAAAAGCGACATTTGACTTGTTAATTGTTCCAAGTTGGACGTTTGAATACCAAAGACGGGTATAATATAAAGAACAGACATTACTGTGGAAGGAATTTTTCTAGTGGAAAGAGGGTTTGTTTGTATTTTTCTAAGTCTCGGCGTTCTGAAAAGTTCCTCAACTTTGATCCACAATTCAATAAAAAGTTGGGATAGAAAAATTAAAACTGACCTAAACTAATACTCAGTCAACCAATTTTTTCTATTTACACTTTTTAACGTTCTCAAGCATTTCAGAGGATTTATTTTTTTCGGTTTCACTCGGCAGTACAAAAAAAACCCTTCGAAGTGTACGAAGGAACAAAATTCGAGACATCCAAAGCTGCGCATGAAATATAGTTTCATACAGGAACAATAATGTTAAACACGTCAAAACACAAACGACAAGTTGTTTTCCGTGTTTTTTTAATCAAATACAGGTCGGACTCGATTATCCGGAATTGTATTTTTTGGTGTTTGTTTTCAATTTTTATTCCGAAATTTTACCTTTACCATCCCTTCAGGCATATTTGTTACCATTTATGTCTTTTCCGGCATGTTTGGGACATGTTCGAATTGAGTGGAGCCTCAGAAATAATTTCTGGTTACGCCACTGCATCATTCAAGTAAAATAAAAAAGGAAATATTTATTTTATGTTCGTTAATCGCAGATTAGGATATATTTTTTGTGATCCGGAATGAAATTTTTTTTATGTTCCGGATAATCGAGTCCGACCTGTATCATGAAGAGTACTAGGAGAAATGAATATATATTAGGGTGCCAGCCAAAATGGTCATCTCGAATTAAAAAAAAAAACCCTATACAAAATGTTCACCTGCTCGAAAAAACACCCTGTGCGAAATTTCAGCTTAATCGGACTTAAAATGGAGTGGCGCAAAGCGATTGAAGTTTGGCTTTTCTGAAAACCGAAAAATCACCCAAGGGGGGGGGGGGGAACGTGAAATTTCGGGTTTTCGATTTTTTTTTTGATGCCAAATGACTTAAAAACGCCTGAAACGTCGAGAATTGGTGACATCTGATTTTTTTTTTGCAAAAATTTACTCTCTGGTACTTAGTCGTTTTTTCAGTTGTGCAAGGCGGAGTTCAAAATGTTTAGAATTTATCTTTTGAAATTGATCACTAATCTCTCGAAATAGCTTGTATAATGATATACACTATAACTAGCATCGAATACATTATGTTTCATTAGGGTGGTTCATTTATTCGGCGAAGGGTGGTTCATAATATTGTGAAAAATGAGTATAAAATAAAAAAAGCACTTCGGTTCGTTTGATTGGTTTGACGTCTTCGAAAAAGTTGTAGATAATAATTTTGTCTTTCCAAAAAAATTACACTTAAAAAATTATTTATTCAAAAAAAAGTTAAAAGAAAGATTAAAAATTAATTATTCAAAAGGGCTCATTTTTAAAAAACTTGATTTTTCAAATAAAACCTACAAAAGATTACCTAAACAATGAAACCAGTCCGATCATTTAGAAATCAAGAAAAATAAGTTATCATTTTTTGAAAAAGAAAATAAAAATTCAAAAACAATATGTTTTCAATTATTTTTATTAAAAGGTATATTTTTTTTGAAGGACAAAATATTATCTACAACTTTGCCGAGGCCACTATGCCGTTTCGACTGTAGACATATTTTTAATTTCCAATAGAGCACTCTATGAGGATTTAAAAAGATTTCAACAATCAAAACCTTTTATTTGATTGGCATAGTGTATCTTGCAAAGTTGTAAATAATAACTTTGTTCTTCCAAAAAAAATGTACCCTGTGAAAAAAAATAAATTTAAAATATATTATAACTTTTTTCTGATTCGTTGTTCAGGAAAACTTTCGTAGTTTTTATGAAAAAAAAATTAAGTTTTTTTTTAAATGGGCTGTTTTGGATAATTAATTTAGAACTTTCTTTTATTTATTTTTTCTCAAAAAATCAATAATTTGTTTTTAGAGTGTATATTTTTTTTTTGAATAACAACATAACAAATTATCTACAACTTCGCCGAAGATGTCACGCCGCTCAAACGAACCGTGTTGGCCCTAAAAAATTTTGTAATCATCAATACTTATCCAAAATAGCATTTTTCAATAGCTTTTCAAAAAATGAGTTGTGTTTCAAAAAATTGAACCAATAGCACAAAATGGCATCTTTTGCCTGTAAAAACGTCTATGCAAAGTTTCAGCCAATGAACACGTTCACGTTCTGATGATGTGAACTTGACAGAAAATGTATGGTCGAACTGTCAAAACGACGCAAACCCAGAAAGAACGAGTCAATTGTGTTGCGTATCTGATTGAGATTCCTATACTCTCATTATCACTGAATAATATCGATACAGTCTTTTGTCCGATTATATAAGCCAGAGCACTGTGTGTTCAATCAAGTGTTGGCAAAGGACATTATTGTGGTAAATAAAACGAATAAATTGTCTGGTACAACATTCGAAAGAACAAGTACAAGTGTCTTAGAGAGTATATTTTCAAACATATAAAATAAAACATATTCCACCAGTTTCCACCGTTTCATGTACTTTTAAGAGACTTGGAATCGAAAACATTTTTCAAATATTCAGATTCCATGTACCTCCCGTGTGTGATTTTGCAAATGACATGAAAGCATTCACTATTTACCGCGAGACACAATCTTAATTTTGGTTGAGCTAATATTTTTTGCACAGAGTAGTTTTTTGATACATTTTGTAAATTTGTTTTGTAATATCTTGCCATTTTACTTATAATTTCTCCAATTCAACATTGCCACCCTAACGACAATGATATGAAAAATATTATATTTTCAGAAATTTTTCTGTTGGTATTCAGTGAAAAGTGTTTTTTTTTCATTTCATACTCATTTTTACACAATATTATGAACCACCCTATGTCGAATAAATGAACCACCCTTATGAAACATAATGTATTCTATGCTAGTTATAGTGTATATCATTATACAAGCTATTTCGAGAGACTAGTGATCAATTTCAAAAGATAAATTCTAAACATTTTGAACTCCACCTTCCACAATTGAAAAAACGACTAAGTCCCAGAGTAGATTTTTGCAAAAAAAAAAAATTTCAGATGATACCAATTCTCGACGTTTCATGCGTTTTTAAGTCATTTGTCATAAAAAAAAATTCGAAAACCGAAATTTAGGGTTTTTCTTTTTTGAAATTTCCTGGTCACTTTTTTCCATACGATGATTGGCATCCTAATATATATAACGCCATTTGAAACCGAGACCACATAACTGTGTAGGTAGAAGGTGACTAAAACAAAACCTTCTCTATCTCTTTAAACATCAAATTTATTGTTTTATCGTTCACAACACTAATGCCAAAAACCCAACTGCTACGAATAATAAAAAACTTGGAACAAAAACGTTAATTTATGTAGAAATTACTGCGATTTAAGTTTTGTTTAGTTTCGTCTTCTGTTAATCGAAAAATAATTTGAACGAAAAAGGAAAATAATCCAAATAGTTTCAAAGTAAACAATAAAAGAGAACACTAACCGAACCATTCCTAGTCACCAACCGGTAAGGTAATACATATCATGATCGAATCATTTTAAATCCCAACCCATTACCAGATCCATCCAAAAATTAGTAGGTTTGACATGCCTACCGGAACTCAAGAATGGTAAGAAAATGAAACTTTAAAAGTTGTCCAGATCAATGATGTTCGAATTAAAAAAATCGAATGATATTTGGCAAAGCTACAGCATTTCAAATTCATCAAAATTTGCCTATCCTACTTGTTTTGACTATCCCCTGTAGATTTTCATGTGACAATTTCACCACAAAAAGGCATGTAATCATTTTTTGTGATCAGACCCGGATTTAAGAGGGGAGGGTGGGGGGTGTTAAAAGGCCTCCCACTAGTCCTTAGTTCTGGACCAGACGTGAAGACAGAGAGTGAAGATCTTTTTTTTTGCTCGTCACCTTTCAGCGAAACGTTAATTCGTTTCAAAATATAAAATTACCCTACCTCTAGATGAAAGAAAAAGAGAGCCCCCAGTACCTAAATCCGGCCCTGTTTGTGATCATAGAGTTTGTGTCATGTTCGAATCATGACTGGACCGAAAAATGTATTATAATCGGACCAGTATCCAAATCCAAGTTTTTTTTTTTAATAGACAATATATTTACCTAAAACTCTTCTGAATATTTCTAAATGTGCACTCTTAAGGAAAATAAGTTTTTGTAATAAAATTTCATCAATTGTACGTGAAATCCATCAAGCAAAACTAAAGTGAAAGGATGAAGTCTCAGAAGTAAACTGATCCGATCATGATACGGAACAGGTGTTCGCATTGCACCAAAAGTTTCAAATTTAAGTAAATATTTCGCTAAGTGTACCCAAATGAATTTTCAAATTTATAGAAGTATTTTACAAAAAATATACTGCAATCTTTGAATATTTGACATTTGAAAACAAAACATAACAGCAGCAGAAACATAATTATAAACTAACTTTATATATGTTTTAGCCTTAGCGACGCCTTCTTTTTACCAGAATAGATCCTTTCTTGGTTCACTGGAATAATACAAGCAACTCAAAACGCCTTTCATCTTACTCCTACCTAAATGTAGAGATTCAAAAAGGTGTAGGATTTATGTGGCATACAACCCACTAAATGAATCATAAACAGATTGAGTTCAAACATCAATTGAGACAATTGGTATCATTTCAAGCTAATACAGGTAGACAACTGCTAAAATGTTAAATACGAAACTAATTTCTCATATTCTTGAAAAAATCAATTCTCTTGTTGGGTTTATCAATAGCATCAAGCAAATTATTTTTTTCCACGTTATATCTTCTCCAACTCACCCCTCATAACTGACATTTCCTGTCAAGTTAGTTAGTAGTTTTGTATTTCTCGAATATGTTAATTGATTGCTTTACCGAAGCATGTTCTCCAGTGAGTTGGTTAGCGATATATTCGCTAGCATTGAAGGCCGAAACTTTTGTTTTCTTCATCGAACTGCTCCCGAATGCGGTTAAACTCATTCTGAGCGGTTCTCAAATTGAGTTCCCTGTTATCGACTTCTCGCTTAAGATGGTTTTTCTTAGATAGTACGAATGCCGGAGCATCAGCTACTTTGTACACCAGTCCATCATCATCATCACAAGAGCCAAGTTTTTAGGCACTGTAATCGATGCTGTTAGACTTTCACCAATTTCATGCATTTTGGAGGTCAAAAAATCGTTTCTGTGATCGGCGGCCGCAACGATGCACAGTGCAGCGTCCTGTAGACAAAATTAAAAAAATCAACTTTTATATTTCACTATATAAAGTAGGCAGTGCTTATCATCATAGTTTGAAATATACTGCATGTGTATTAGTAGCCTCGTGGGATCACTAATACACCTGAAACAAGCTTATACTGCCAAATAGTTTTGACGCAACATGTGCGCAATGAATTTTCAGAAAAAAATATTCAGTTACCCTTGTGTTTCCTCAGTTCGTGGGTATTTTCATTGTGCTAACTTAACTAGAAACTGAGACAGTAAGCAAGTGAAAAGCGTTTGAGGATACAGCTTTGAGATTTATTGTCCTACGTACGAATACGAAAGTGTAATCGAAAGGCGTATTTTGTGTTTAAAAAAAATGCGTTCAAAGTCCAAATGGACATTACAAAAATATATATCAAAATACCTCTCTGATTTTCTCGCTGCTCATCGTTTGCAGTATCCTTTAAACGGTAATAGTGGTTTCAGCTTTCTGAACAAGCCTATTTAGCCGCTATTAACGTTTTTCTAGATAATGCTTTGACAGTTGAAAATGCACTAAGTTGTGAGCAAAGGCATTCAACATACTTTGATGTGTGACCATGTCTCTGTCAGAAAATACATTTTCTCACGTGTACATTTGTACATGTATTTTCTGGTAATATACATAACGAAAAAAAATTTCCAAGAAATTTTTTTTTCTCGTTATGATTGCATTTGAATCACTTTAGCAATTATATGAAATTGAATACTATATATAAACCGCAGTTTTCATTACTATGGGCAACTTCGACAGAATAACGAACGGTCCATCCAGCAAATATTATCAATTTTTGAAGTGTTCGTGTAAATCTATTTTAACCAATAATAAATTCGAATGAGAAAGGCTGGGTCTGACCGCTAGGTTGATTAATTTGGGGTTTCCCGAGTACAACCAGAGTAGGCAGTGTGACTTTGCCCTCGTATCCAAGTGAGTTTTAAAACTTGCTTGTACATTTATTTTCGGTTTGCACGTAAACCCTACTAACAGTCTATTACACTTGAGTTGGATTTGAGTTTTAATCCTGCATAACAACAATTGCATAAAAATCGCAATGCGATGAAATTCGTGCCGCGTTTGCTGCAACAGTTTGTTGCATTGTCCTTTGAAAGCATGAATTCGATCTAAAAACAAAACTCATCGCGTTACATCATCGCCTGCATCGCTGGATACATCGTGCACTGCATGCATTGCACGCATTTAAACTCAATCGATCAGAGTGTGCGGTGCAAAAAAACTCAAACTATCGAGAGGAAGCTGATTCAAGTTGGATTCAAATCTGGAAAAGTGTTACTCAGTTGAACATTGCACGAGTTCATGCCATCACTGAGTACAACAGCGAGGGTGGAATCACGCCTGGCAAGCTTTTAATGTAACCTTAATCCTTAATCCTTAATCATTTACAACTCAACCAAATTTACTCCCATTTTTATGATTATTGTGATAATGACTTATGCACCATTGAATGATAATTCAAAGGAATGGTTTTATGTAAACTTGTGTATGAAATTGGCAACACTTGATGTCTCAAACAATAATCTGGCCTTTTGTCTTAAGAAGATAACATTTTTTTCCAATATTTTTTTAATTTATTTTAATTAAGAAGCTATTGAACCAACAAAGTTGCAAAGAATGCAATGTGTAAAATTGCTCGAATTTTCCATATATTTTGCTAATCTTGTTTCAGAATGTTTATTGAAACAAAATTGTCAAATATGGTCTTTGGATAATTTATTGAAGAAGTAAACACATCGAATCTCTCATCAATATAACAAGTAAGCGCACGCGGCAACACCTATACTTGATCGTGGTAATTTTTTCGTCCGACACACGCGCATACGCACTTTTTCGACCGTCTCTGTACAAAAAATAATAATGGGCATTCCGCGAAATACATGACAAACCCACCAGGTCGGCGGCATACTGAAGCGAAGCAAAAATAAACCGAAAAAGTGGGATATTGAAGTTTATTTTAACTCAACAGAGCTCTGTCGTCACCTGTTTTTTTTTTGTTTCACTTGCATTCGACGGTCACATGTCGAAGCCGAATGACGGCGGGGGACATGATGAGGCCGACGGCGGCAACCGGCGCGGTACTCCAACAGAGTGCAACGATGGTGCCTTTCAGTGAATGGTTGAACTTATAACTGCATTCGATACAATTATTGTAGCACCCCAAATAGCGCACTTTTTAGCACATCGTTAAATATTTAAGCTTAATTGTTCACGCAATCAGCTTAATCTGCCCCAGCCGTCGTTGTTGTCGTCCGATGGCTTGCTTCTGATGGTCATGTGCACAGGAATTGCTCTGCGTGGTCCCGATCGCGTGTGCATTTAATCTCTATTAATAGTTTTTTATTGTTGTGGAATAGCTTGCTGCCCAGCCTGGGTAAGGCACTATGTTCTGCTTACCAATAAATCGAATACTGTTGACACTTTTGTCTCGTTTCCGTTTATATTGAACTAATTAATGGCAAGCGAGAACAGCGGATGAATGCCTGTGTTATTTAAATATTCAGTTTAAATCAATTAAGAGGAGGATGCGGAAAAGAGAAAATGTCATTTTTTGCAGCTGGTGATAAAACCTCGCTAAACTTTGCAATCGTTAACAAGGTGTCTAGTGACTGGTAAAATGCGAATTATTGGTTAAAAATCGTTAAAAATCTGTTCACGTGGTATGTGGATGGCCCCTTAGACGAATTGAAACAGTCTTATTTTCGCTATATTCACTTCACCGTAAAATATTTAATTAAAGACTATTAAATAAAAGGTACTACTAACAATTGGAGTGTACAGTTAAATAAATTATACATCTATTGGCGTTAATTCACACCACAGTTTTTTAGTTTGAATGCACCGAAAGCGGGAGCGGATGATGGAAACCTTCTATACTGATGTGTGCACTTACCACAATTACGTGCCGTGAATACAAGTGCACTCACGGCAGATAGACAGGCTGACAATCTTACACCTTTTCTGGCCTCGATCCTTTGAGAGTATCATTTGGACCGTTTGATTGTTCACTCACTGAGTGAGTAGATGATGTGTGTTTATTGATACCTATCTCTCTGTATAATCTTCGAAGTGCTCATAACTTTGATTTGTTACTCTGCTGCTAGGAATTAATGAGAAAGGGCCATCGCTTGGGTACGCTTTCTGCAGCATAAGTAGTAGTAACGAACGGGTTCAATGCGTAAGGATGGGAGTCTTTTTGGTTCACTTAGAGTGTATCGTGCTCTAACGGTGTATGGTAGAACTGGTTTTAGTAATAGTATTAGATTTAGTCATATGAACGATAATTTTAAATTATTGTATGCTGGTTTCAAAAACTTTTTTTATTCCTGTATGTACTCATTACTGCTACCAGAAACATTGACTTTTTGGGGTATCTCCCGGGTGTTTGCTGTATTTCGCTCTCTATTATTAGCATTATCACTATTGAGAGTAAGTGACATGATTATTATAATAATTCCTGCTTTGGTGTATCCTTTTTCATCCTTTCTTTTTACGCTTATTGGCCTTTGGCCAATATTATCGCCAATTACAATTTCCTGGAGAGGTTTCAACTGATTGTCTTTCTTACCAGTTTTATTGTAAGAGGGACTTGTTTTTGTTTATGGGTATTTGTCGAGGTTTTGTAGATTTCAACGTAAAGGAAGATGGAATAAACCCATGCTAAAGTCCGCTCACATTGATTGACCTCGATTTTACTAAGATTCGAAAAGCCCCTTTTCCATAACTAACAATTAATTCCGACAACTAACAATAAGGTTGCCTTAAACTAATTTAAACATTTCAAAATGGGCACTATTGAGGAAAAAAGTTTTTCAAAAAAAACTTTTTCATATCAAGCACTGTTTCGCTAATGTTTTTGCTTCAAAACTACCATGTGTCTCCATGGTAATAGGGTATTAAAGTTTTCCAATTATTGCATAAAATGTACATTGTCAAATCTAAACATATAGAAACGCAGCTCTGTCTGTCTGTCTAATCCATATAGACTTGGTAAACACTGAACCAATTAACGGGAAAGGTGACTAAGACAGTTCGAGATCCCTCCTTATTCTGTGCAAAAGGGGACCCATACAAATGAAACACAAATTTCTGCACATCTCAACCAAGTAAATGGAACCAAATTTCTCATGTTAGGGACACTCTTCCGTACTCTGAAAGGGGGGAGGTGTCCCAGACAAAATAAATAGATATTTCAACCAGTTTTTCGGGAAATTTTCAAATTTAAGATGGAAACTTCCGGTTTCTGGAAAACATCTGAACATGATCGAACACCTGAGCGGGGGCCTAGTGTGGTTGGTAACGTCTCCGCCAACCACGCTCGACGCCTGGGTTCGAATCCCAACGCCGACATAGGTGTCGATGATTGTGAGGTGGCGTGATCCACTCACAAACCAACCTAACTGGTCTGGATTCAATCCTAGCCGGCACCAGGAGATTTCCTGAGGCGAAAAATCGCTGGGATCACGCCTTCCATCACATGAGGAAGTAAAGCCGTTGGCGCCGGTCCGTTGATAAACGGGTCGTAAGTTAGGGTCCTGGGTGGAGTCGCCTCCCTGGGCGTCGGTGATTGGCACAACAACAGTGGCGGAACTAGACCGACGGAAAATAAGCGAGAATAAAAAAAATGATCGAATACCACGGAATAGGGGTGTTTTCGAAACCAAAATGACGCTCAGAGGCAGAAATCGTCTCGGAATGCCATTTTAAAATCCAAGATGGCGACTTCCGTTTTCTGAAGAACAGCGGAAAGTGACTAAATATCACTTAATATGACTATGATGCACTGAAGCCACAAATCGACCTCAGACATCATTTTGAATTGTAAAACTCTTGATTTCACAGCCGAATTCCACCCAATATGAGTATATCCGAAACCACAATGTTGCACAGAACCCAAAAATCGACCTCAGACCAGGGGAAAAATTGTACCGAGCGATGACAGATTTTTGATGACACCCGAGAGCGTCCCTCTATGGCAGTGTTGTCATTGGCAAAATAACGACAGCCGGCAGATAATATATATTGCGACTATAACGTTGCCGTTTAGCTCCCCATACACGAATGTTTTTTGTTGTTGTTCACGTTATTCCCATGTCGACGATGGCATATAACATTCGTCCATTGCCGAGTTTACTTTTCTTTGCACGAAATCTGTCGGTGAGTTGCCGAGCAGTCCTTACGCTGCTTCTTCAAACAGCCTTTTTTAACAGCCGTCACCTGACATCCACCATAGGCAAACAAAAAAAGGGAGGGAAATACACGGCTGTTACCGAAACGCACTGTTTGTGTAGTGCGGACACGAACCTTTGTATAAAAAATCAGTTTCTTCTCTTTTCTACATTCGCAATCAGATAGACAATCTTCCCAATAAAGCCGAGTCGACACACGGAGTATATTTTTCGTTTCCTTTTATGATGCTCTGTGTAAGCATTGCTAGCTAAGCAATGTAGCTGGTAGGGATTGCTGGTAGTTATGAACCTCTAGCATTGGAAATGCAATGCAATACCTACAGAAAGGGTTTGTCGTGGGTTGCTCTCAGACCCCTAACCATAGTTAGACCACCGCAGCTTGTCACCCATCGGTTTTCCAGACTACAGCACTCAATATAGAGCAGGCGAAAATATAAATCACAGATAGGGAAAAGCGCGGCTACGATTATTGGCGCAAGAATTTAGACGAGCACAATGTCTTAGGGCAAGGAGAAATGACCTGCTGTAGCGACTACACTCACTAAGTAAACAGATTTAAAACTGAACGGTCGCGACCTAAGAAAGTTTCAAAAGCGAGAAGAAATTCAGACAGAAAAAAGTGTGTGGCTATAGTGAACAGCAGGTGAGGTACTCTCATTGCCCCTTAACAATTGTCTCGTCACCAATTAGCTGATCGGGCAAAAATATGATGCGTATTCCCCAGAACCCCGCTGTATTTGATAAAAAAAAAACGTCGAGAACACCAAGATTTCCATTGGACACTCTGCCGGTCAGGGGCCATTTTGGCGGCAAAGGCCGGACAGAAAGTGGTGGTGCAGAAAGCTGGTGCAACGGGGAGGAGGACCGAACGAGAAGGTGGACGGAGTGCGAAGGTGAAACGGGACCCCCGGAGAAATAACGAAGTTAGAAAAAGGTTAGCTAGGAATAAGAAAGTGGGAGACGAATTCTAGTAATAAAAATTGTGTTCATAGAGACTCAGACAACCATTTTCCTGGAACCGCGAAATTTCCTTAGTAAGCCTACCCTGAAGCTATTGTTCAGGGAGTCCCTACAGCGCTCGCTGCTGAGGCTGGGGAATACTTACATCTGTTATGCTAATACGTTCTCAATGCGATTATCGAACTGCCAGCGCGAATAGATATCACGTTGTTCGTGCAACAACAAGTACATGCTTAGTGGACAGTAAAAAAAAGACACCCTCTTGAATTGTAAGATGGCAACTTCAGTTTTAAGAAGGCGACTTCTGGGAAACAGCCGAAAATACTATTCAATATGAATATTGACCCTGGATACCATTTTGAATTCAACTTTGATTTGACGTTTATCGTATCAAATATTCGATCCGTCGTGCATTTGCAGATTATAAACAAATCGCAAGGATTCAATCAATTTTGAATGTTTAAAACTATTAAAATAAAGATAGAAAAATGGGTGGAACGACATTTGCCGGGTCAGCAAGTTTAAAATAAAAATGCACACATTTTTTATTTGCGGATCTTGGCACTCTGCGGTGTATCTACCTTGTTTTGATAAAAAAAAATTAAAATGGTGATGGTGTTGAAACAAGTTTGATTTTCTATTGATATTTATCCATCTAACTAACTGATACTCGGTCCGCGCTGCTGCACTACTTAGTTTACGACGTAACGACAACCGCATATCTCTGGAATGTACATGTGTTGAATGCATAACGCAGCCGTTGTACAGTGAACTTAATTGTTAGTTATTGGAATTAATTGAAATTAATGGAAAAGGGGGCTTCGTAGCCGCATCATACACACCAAAATCGTGATGTTTACTGGTGTGTACTGGTTTCAAACTCATACAAGAGTTGTGCTAACTTAACAAAGCATTGATGTGATTTCGCACCGTCCAACTTTCGCGCCGCGACTCTAACTCACGACGACTAGCTTGTTAGACCAGCGTCGTACCTCGAGACCGTCTGGGAGGTGATCTGACTACACTCTGGTGATTTCAAAACTAATAATGACTAACATCTCTCATCCCCCCTTTATTACGTTCCTGAGATATAGGAAAGTCTCAAAAAACACATCAATGTCACAAAACCCTGCCTCATGCCAAAAAATTTTGTATATTTCGCACGGTTATGCACGTCTTCCATGCGGTTGAAAGTTCACAAAATATAAATTAACTCCTTCCCCCTTGCCTACACTGATGCGATGAATCAACATAGATCAAAAACTTACGTAGACCAACCTACATGGTGATCGGAATTAAAGATTTGAAGTTTCGCAATTCATTATCCCCTTCTTGCCATCGCTGATGGAATAAAGTGACACTGATATATACGAAACATGTCCGACACTCGAGGCGTTATATAAATTTTAATGATGAACTTGTCAATAGTAATACCTTTCCCACCCTCCTTTAAAACTACGCCACTGTCATTTATAAAATACTTGAGAACCCACGTACACAAATTGTCAAAATTCAAAGTCGTTAAAATACATCATCCGCTATATGTAGCTTCCACATACCGAATTTAATGGTGATCGGTTTATCAGTTTTGAAATTTTTGAAGAATGACATTACTCATCTCCCTCTCCATTCTTGCTACACCCATGAGATATAGCAAAGCCTCGAATGACACAGTAACGTTACAAAAATACCTCTCATACTAAGAACTTCTGCATTTAAAGTCGCACGGTTATCGTGGAAAACGTTGGAAAGTTAACAGAGTACAAATCGACCCCTCCCTCCCAGACATTCGCATTTATAGCAATAGATAGAAATAGATAGAGAAATTATTTATGAATTATAAATACATTCTTCTTGTTTATTCATTCAATCGAAGCAAGTGGATGGTTTTGGATTCACTGCTGAATTTGAGTATTCCTTGTTTGTAATTTAATTGTGACGTAAGTGGTTTGAGAGAAAAAAACTCTTGTCTATATTTTGGCATACACTTTATTTAAAGCATTTTGGTTTTTTAAACCAACATTTTTTTGAAAACGCAATTGTGAAGCATTTTTTAATTTCAGTATTTTTAAAAATATTATTACAATGATGTTTAAATATTTTTTTAAGTTACTTCAGGAACTACGAAAAGACGCAACAAGTACAAGTACGTTGACGTTATATTGTGTTTGAAACTAGCTGATCCGGCAAGCTTCGTCCAGCCCGTTTTTGTGTTTAATTTAATAATTTTAAACGTTCCAAATTCATTGATTCCGATGAATCGGTCATAGGATATAATCAAAGTCATAGGACAAATCGTTTGGAATGATTGGTTTTATCGGTTACTCGACTTTTGGCTTCTGTACATCACCTCTATTCTAAAAATATCCATTTTGGGTGGTTTTCGGCCATTTTCAGCTGTTTTTCTGGCATCAATCGGATTTCGGAAGTACCCATATCAGGTGGTATTCAATTATTTTGGTTGTTTTTCATAAACTGAAAATGGTCATCTTTGAATTCAAATGGTGTCCAGGGTTGATGCTTGCCTTCTATGCATCATCTCGATAACGAAAACATCCATATTGAGTAGTATCCGGTCATTCTCGGCTGTTTCTCAGAAGTTGCCATCTCACAATTCAAAATGGAGTCTGAGGTCAATTTTTAGGTCCTTGCATCATTCTGGTTCTAGAGATGCTCATATTGAATGGTATTTGTTCACTTTGGGCTGTTTTTCAGAAACCTTAAGTCGCCATGTTGGATTTCAAAAGGGCAATCGGAGACCATTTTTGGCCCCTGAGCGTCATTCCGGTTTGAGAAAAACCCATGTCAGGTGTTATTTGCTAATTTTTGGCTATTTCCCAGTAAGCCGGAAGTCGCCATCTTGAAATTCAAAATGGTGTCTGTGGTCGATATTAGCTCCTGTGTATCATTCTGGTTCCGGAGATACTGATATTGAATGGAAATCGGCCATTTTTGGCTATTTTCCAGAAACCGCAAGCCGTCATCTTGGACTTCAAAATGGCATGTGAAATCAATTTCTGACCTCTGCACAGTGGTACGAGAGCTCAAAAACGTGAACTTAATTCATTTGCTCTCCAAATAATGGTTTTATTGACATACTATCTTCGGAAGATATCTATTATATAACAAGGCTCAAATTATGACAAAAAAATTTAGTTCGAAACTCAACCGCTAGTGGCGTTGCAAAATCTAACTTTTTAGCCTTACGCTTTAGAGAAATGGTGTTCTCAGCAAAGTTATAGATAAAGTTATTACAAAATACTTTGTCGAAGACATTTTTCTTCTAACTCTTCTTGTTTCGGATATATAACGTTTCTTATTAGACTTGTTTTTAAAATTAGTTTTATCGAATATACAAAAAACTGTAACATTTAGAAGGAAATAATGTTCGACATATATTTGTATATCATTGAAGAACACAACTTTGTAGAAGACACGAAATAGATATCTTCCACACAAATCGAGTTATTGCCAAAGAATATTAAAAAAGCATCATTTTTTGTACACACCAAGAGCACAAAATAGCAAAGACTAGCAGACGAAACCTGCATAGAATAAAATATTATCATAATCACTCTACGAAATCACTTTGAACGTTTGTCCCTTCCAGTATCTTCATTGCCTAAGTTTTGTTTCAAAAACAGCCTTACTCAACGTTTTCGATGACAATACACGTCAAACGTTGGCCAGATTACTGATCACTGCATACTTTTTCCAAATTAAAAATGTTTTATCATCTATTGCATTAATCTAATAATTAAATTATATTTTTATGTTTTAATTTTGCTAAAATAAAAGTATAAAAAATATAAAGTTGAAAAATCATCTCCATCAGAATTAGCATTATCCTTCTAATTAACATCTAGCCTGTATTTTGCATCACCGCAGAGCTCATTAGGTGGCTTGTCTCGCAAACTGCTAATAACTGGGTCTGTTGATTCCAGAAAACGGTGTAGTAAATCAACATTCAAAGCTGTTCTAGAAGACGTTTTGGTGTGGTCTAATCTGTATCTATGAAGGCAATAATTATTTTTCGTTTTCAAATATTTCAGCAAGTTCACCATACCTCTTGATGACTTTGTTCCGGCTTTATTGTGCCTTCTCGGATAGCCAATAGGCCAATAGGGACTAGGAAATACCTACTAGATTTACAGTACTAGAAAAAAGATCGATACAGTGAGATCGATTCTTTGCGTGAAGTTGTCCAATGCTATTACTAGTTGAAGTTTATTTTTTTTTATTCTCGCTTATTTTCCGTCGGTCTAGTTCCGCCACTGTTGTGGCCAATCACCGACGCCCAGGGAGGCGACTCCACACCCAGAACCCTAGCTCACGACCCGTTAATTAACGGACCGGCGCCAACGGCTTTACTTCCTCATGCGATGGAAGGCGTGATCCCAGAGATTTTTCGCCTCAGAAAATCTCCCGGTGTCGGCTAGGATTGAATCTAGACCAGTTTGGTTGTTTGTGAGTGGATCACGCCACCTCACAACCATCGACACCTATGTCGGCGGTGGGATTCGAACCCAGGCGTCGAGCGTGATTGGCGGAGACGTTACCAACCACGCTAGGCCCCCGCTCTAGTTGAAGTTTATGACATATTCGCCCTGCAATTGCACTATGAACTGTCTTTTGAATTTCATATCAGGCAATGAAGATACTGGAAGGGACAAACGTTCAAAGTGATTTCGTAGAGTGATTGTGATAATATTTCATTCTATGCAGGTTTCGTCTGCTAGTTTTTGCTATTTTGTGTTCTTGGTGTGTACAAAAACTGATGCTTTTTTAATATTCTTTGGCAATAACTTGGTTTGTGTGGAAGCTATCTATTTTGTTACTTTTACAAAGTTGTGTGTTTTAATGATATACAAATATATGTCGAACATTATTACCTTCTAAATGTTACAGTTATTTGTATATTCGAGAAAACTAATTTTTTAAACAAGTCTAATAAGAAACATATGTCCAAAACAAGCAGAGTTAGAAAAAAAGTGTCTTCGACAAAGTTTTTTGTAATAACTTTATCTATAACTTTGCTGAAGACACCATTTCTTTAAAACGTAAGGCTAAAAAGTTAGATTTTGCAGCGCCACTAGCGGCTGAGTTTCGAACTAAAACTTTTTGTCATAATTTGAGCCTTTTTATTTAATAAATATCTTCGGAAAACAGTATGTCAATAAAACCATTATTTGGGGAGCAAATGAATTAAGTTCACGTTTTAGAGCTCTCGTACCACTGTGCTTTGGGGGCATTCTGGTTCCGGAAACGTTCATATTGAATGGTATTTGGTCACTTTCCGCTGTTTTTCAGCAACCGGAAGTCGCCATCTAGGATTTCTAAATGGTATTTTCTGGCCTCTGGGCATCATTCTGGTTCCGGAAGCGCTCATATTAGAATCCGAAACCATTGAAGGCTGTTTTCCGGAAACCCTGGTTAAAATATCTGTTTATTTTGTATGCGAGACCTCCCCCCTTCCAGAGTACGGAGGAGTGTCAAAACACCATAGAAATTTGTGTATGATTTGTATAAGAGCCCTCTCATCCAGAGGTTGGAAGGGTATCGAACCACCATGTAAATATTTTTTGCTCCCAAAAACCTCCACATGCAAAATTTGGGTCCATTTACTTGATTAGTTCTTGAGTTGTGAAAATATTCGAGTTTCGTTTGTATGAGCCCTCCCATTTAGAAGAGGGAGGGGTGTCGAACCACAATGAAAATTTTTATTTCTCTCAAAAACCTTAACATCTAAATAAACATTTCAAAAGGTCCTATCTGCTTTCATTGTTTTTCCGGAGCGTCTTTTCATTTTGGTAATGGTTCAGATTTAGTAACTCTCCCAAACTTGATTTTCGTTTAAAAGACTAGAGTTATCCCTACGCTATTAACTTGTGCAAATAACGTGGCATAAAAGGTGTTTGATAAGTTGTGGTGATTGAATGAAAGTGATCAATCAAAACAACGATCAAAGCAGATAGGACCTTTTGAAATGTTTTCTCTAGACATATCAAATTTGGTTCCATTCACTTGATTATTTCTCTAGATGTGCAGAAATTTGTTTTTCATGTGTTGGAAACCCCTCTCTTGCTGAAGAAGGAGGGGTGTCGAAACATCATGGACATATGTGTAACCCCTAAAACATTCACATTCTAAATTTGGTTCATTCAGTTGGTTAGTTCTAGAGATGTGCAGAAATTTGTGTTCCATTTGTATTAAACCCTTCGCTTCCAGAAGAAGGAGGGGTGTCGAACCATTATGGACATATGTGCCATCTCTAAAAATATTTACATGCCAAATTCGGTTGTGTTTGCTTGTTTAGTTCTCGAGCTGTGCGAAATTTGTGTTTCATTCGTATGCAACCCCTTTCTTACAGAAGAGGGAGGGGTGCCGAACTAATATTGACATATGTATTTGTTACCCCTGAAAACATCCACATGTCAAATTTGGTTCCATTTACTTGGTATGTTTTCGAGATGTGCAGAAATTCATGTTTTATTTGTATGGAACCCCTCTCTTTCAGAAGAGGGAGCGGTCTCAAACTATCTAAGTCACCTTTCTCGGCCCCTAAAACTCCTATATACAAAATTTAGTGCCGATCGGTTCAGTAGTTTCCAAGCCTATATGGATCAGACAGACACGCAGAGCTGCATTTTTATATGTTTAGATTAACAAAGATTTATTTTACAATTTTTATGTTTTTATATTTTAAATTGTATTATTGCTTTCAAAAAACTTATTAGTTGTACATTCCTCATCTGCACCGCAACTGCGTGATGAAGTATTATGCATTTAGTTGAAAATTGGAGTTGTCGACTAACGACATTCGATTTTACTCTCATACCGTACATTATACTTAACGTCGGAAGTAATGCGCTGTATAGCGCATCTGATTTGCTATACAGCGCATTACTTCCGACGTTAATTATAATGTACGGTATGAGAGAAAAATCGAATATCGCTAGTCGAAAAATTCGACTTCCTACTGGGGCGACAATATTTCGGCATGATGAAGTATAACGCCTATAAGAGGGTCAGGTAATCATCAACCGCAGAGCCAGAGTGAAAAAATATTACAACTTCATAACATAACAATGCCACTTTATTGTACGTTTTATTTTCAATTTACGTCGTAAGAGCACGTAAATTAAAACAAAACGTTCTCTGTTATTATTTTTATTTTCGCAATGGTCTCCCCAGAGAACTGAAACAATAACTGTGTCAAAAACCGTTTGCATATAGGGATATGTGAATTTGCTTTTGATCCGCCGTTAGAAGTATTCACTTTTTTAGCCAGCAATACGAACACTTCACTTGAAAAGACACGGCTTACCGATTTTTTTCTTTTTACTTTTCCATTTCTGCTTTGATGTTTGTATTGTTTATGACGTTTTCAGGTTTGGGATAGTGGTTTCCACCTGGTTCGAAAACGACTCGTGATACATCAAAAACTTACAGAGGCACAGTGCTCTAGTGTAAGATGTTTTGCCTTTCTCCTATTGCCTTTCTCCTAGAAAGGTATAGCAATCACTGGAAAAACCAAAGGTATAAAAGTGGTCCCAATGGCCGAATGTCATATACCACTCGATCTCTTTCGACGAACTGAGCATTTTCTGTATGTATGTATGTATGTGTGTATGTGTGTATGTGTGTGTGTGTGTGTGTGTGCAACTTTTTTTTCTCACTCACTTTTCTCAGAGATGGCTGGACCGATTTTCATGAAATTAATTGCAAATGAAAGGTCTAGTTGCGCCATAGGTTGCTATTGAATTTCATTGTAATCGGATTTTTAGTTTAGAGGTTATGTATCAAAATGTAAAAATCACGAAACATCAATATCTGAGAAACCACATAGCCGATTTCAATAATACTGGTTTCAAATGATCTGGCTGTCTCCAGAACCCTTAACTTTTAAATTTCGTTATGATTGAACATATGGTTTAAAAGTTATGTAAAGAAAAGTTATCCTGAGGTTGTTTAAACTCACTCATTTTTCTCAGAGATGGCTGAGCCGATTTCCACAAAATTTGTGTCAAATGAAAGGTCTAGTTACCCCATAGGTTGCTATTGAATTCCATTGTAATCGGATTGTATTTTTGTCCGTTGTTCATAAAAATGTGAAATCACATAATGAAAGTAAACATATTGACTTTCTCCTAACGATCACTGGCTAATTAAAAGGTAGAAAAGTGATCCAAATGACTGAATATCATAAACTACTCGACTCAGTTCGACAAATCGAGCATTTTCTACATGTATGCATGTACAGGTGTATATGTTTGTGTGTGGGTGTGTACGTGTGTATGTGCACCTTATTTTCGCACTCACTTTTCTCAGAGATGGTCTGACTGATTCTTTCTATCTTGGTGTCAAATGAAGGGTCTATTTGCTGCTAATGTTGCTATTGAATTTCATTGTAATTAAACTTTTAGTTTTGGCGCTGCGTCAGAATGTGAAAATCGCTTTTATATCTCAGAAGCTATGAGCATAGTTGAATTCAAATTAATGAGCTTTTGAACCCTTAAACAATGAATTTCATAATGCTTGAACATGTGTTTTGAAAGTTATAGAAAAAAACGTAACCCGCAGACTGTTTAAAACTATAGCTACGATCAAAATATGTGGCCTCAACATCATTTGAATTTGATATTGTACTATTTCAATGTTTGCGGCCTTGCTCGGGATTGAAGTTGAAATTAAAAGTCATTTCTACCATTTCACTATTTTTTTAAGTCATTTCAATCATTTCACTTTTTCAAAAGGGCCAAATGTCGTATATCACTCAACTCAGCTCGACGAGCTGAGCATTTTCTGTAAGTGTGTGTGTGTGTAACGCTCTCATAATCTCACTCGATTTTCTCAAAAATGGCTGAACCGATTTCAATGTAAATAATTGCAAATGAAAGGTCTAGTTGCCACATAAGACCCTATTGAATTTTATTGTAATCTGATTTCTAGTTTAGAGGTTATGTATCAAAATGTAAAAATCACGAAACAATGAACGGGCTACCTAAAAAACCCTTAACTTTCTAAATTTATGAAGATTGAACATGTGGTTCAAAAGTTATGGAAAGAAACGTGTTCTGAAGACTATTTAATTTCACTCATGTTTCTTAGAGATGGCTGGACCGATTCTCATGAAATCAGTGTCATATGGAAGGTCTTGTTGGCCCATAAGTCCCTATTGATTTCTTCTGCAAACGGATTATAAATCTATTTTCACAAATAATAAGTTTGAATGAGAAAGGCTGAGTCTGACCGCTAGGTGGATTAATTTAGGTTTTTTTTAAACAATTGCGTTTTATAACAGGCAGAATGTTACTAACCGTTTTTTGCATCATAATCAGATTGACATCTTTCAACGGAATTGATTTAATGGTTCAGACATTATTTCTGAACGTGACACGGCTGCATTCTCGTTTAGAAAAGGTAATAAAAACATTAGACTGTCTTTTTGAATAGATGAGAAAAAAAAAATTAGACTGTCTTTTTATTTACGAATCACGTATTAAGTCTGACTGAGAATACGTTCGAATCACATATATTTACACATCATTTTTAAAAGTAAAATAAAAAAAGATTAACAATATGGATCACGTTTGCATGTTTCGTTAGGGTGAAAAATTAATATTCGCTGCAGAATTTGAATTTTTGAAGCATTTTTTCATCACTAATGTTTCGTTAACATTATGGTTTCGTGAAACCGAAAGTCACCTTTCTCGTGATAAAATGTTAGCTAGTGCACTAAATTAGACTGTTAGTTGATTTAAAACAAGCAGAAGAAGCACAATCGTAACGTTATGGTGAATGTTTTCATCGTTACTCAAACAGTCAGGGTATGATAAACCAGCTGGCCATAGAGAATGACAATTTTCACAGCACGATACGGTTAGTGTTTCTTATCGATCGGCGGGTTATTCAATATTAGCATTCATACCTGACGAAAAACATGCGTGAATGCTTCATTGAAATGCAATCGGTGTGAGTGAAATTCTTTTTGTAGGTACAACTCGAGTCCCCTAAATCAACAAATATATGCTAATGTAAGCGTTATGTCTCATTTGTCAGGAGCCAGTACCACTCTTACATTCGATAAAACTGTGTTTCGAAATCAGCTGGCCATTACCATTCATTGAGCGTTCCAATGCGCCATGCGAAGGTCTCAGGTCTATCCTTGCTCTGAAAATTTTTGCAATTACTCCCACAAAGAAGTTACATGATGGGTACGAATAAATGATAAAAAATACGAATGAATAATTGCGGTATAAATTAAACGCTGCAGCTCAATAAAAGTTTGGATTTTAATGTTGATTCACAGCAGCAGCTTATCAGCTCAGGTTTACTTACACGTGAGATAGTATGGGTGCCTCTGCAGTTGAGCTTAGCCTAATTTATTATATCTTATCAGATGTAAGCAGCGTTGCGATCAAAAAACGGATTATCAACTGAAAAATGATTAACTTATACACCCACGCTCAATCCATCGCACCGTCCACAATCATAAGCGGCAGTCATTCGAAATTTTGTTTTCTTGCTGAACGAATAGCGTTCTTTCATAATATCTATTTCAAAGCTTTAATAATTTGTCCTTAGGAATTACTATTTGTACGCAAACAGTAACCGTGAGTACGTGATACTTTTTTATACGCTCCGCTGCTCATCAGATATATTTTCAGTTGTATCATTTACCCATATAAATATTTAGAATTTCAGAATTAGGTGTTTTTGTGCTGTTAACCGTGATAGCTAAACTTTCGGCGAAAGTGTTTACAAATCGAGAATCAATGTTCGTGACTTCTAAACGAAATTTAAAAACGTCGATTTCCATTGTCACTCCGTTTTTTTGGATTTATTTTCTTTTGCCAGCCTGCTGTGAACCCTTTTTTTTGTTAGAGAATTAGAATTACGTTGTCCATTGATGTGAACTTTTGTAATTTCCACTGTGAACCCTTTAACGCACACTTTTTTACGACACCAGTGTCTTAATGAATTTACCTTATGGAGTTTTGTTTTAAAGCATAACATTGGTCGACAATAGCGAAAAAAATGGGTCCTGAAATTATTATAGCTTTTCAACCCTTCCTGTGAATTTTGTAGCCCCTAGTGTATGCAGAAGTGCCCCTAGCAAGTTCTAAAGTGTGTCAAAAAGACGAGGAGCATTTGTTCGCGGGATTCGTTGCTTCTACGCTTACTTACGAAAAAATTCCATTCAAGTCTCCGAAGACTATACGCATTTCCGACAAATCTCCGCCGATCAAAGTTGTGTTTGCTGATGAGAAATTCAAAGAAGAGATGCTGATGAAAAAGAAAAATCACGGACCGTTGCTGTTGGCTGCTGTTGATGCGGCATTTAGTCCTGGTAATGGGAAAATTCTGCTGCGTGACGAACTTACACCATACGGAGTAAATCTACTGAAAGAGATTCGCCAGGTACAGGAGCTAGTTGATTTGAAATACGTTTGGCCAGGACGCAATGGTGCTATTCTTGTCAAAAAGAACGAAAACTCCAAGATCGAGATCATCCGGCGGCGCAGTGAGGTAGAACAGCTACAAAAGAAGAACCTTAAACGACAAATTTCAGTCTCTCCCAGCGATCCCGCTGCCAAACGTTAAACCAGTTTGTGTACACTATTGTGTGTTTTGTTTGTATTTAACAATGTATTCTAATTTTAAGTTCGAATGCATCAATGATTGGATTGAAAATAAAGAGTCTGTAGATAATGCAAACACGCTGAAGATTATTCAATGGAATATCAGAGGATCTTTCGAAGTTTGATTGTGTTGGTGAATTGTTACAAAGGTACAGTAAGCGAGTTGATGTTGTTGTATTATGCGAAACTTGGGTGAAGCAAGATCGGTCCTTCATGTATAAATTAGATGGATACACGGGTCTGTTTTCTTGTAGAGATGAGTCAAACGGTGGTTTATTTGTGTTTGTGCGTAATGATTTGTCGGTTGATGTTTGTCTAAACAGTTTTGAGGATGGTTTACATCACATACATTTTAAGTTACGCTCTTCCGGAAAACAAATAGACTTTCACGCGATATATAGACCCCCATCCTATGCCGTTAGAAGCCTTTTTGAAAAGCTTGAAAGTTTTCTATCCAAACTCAGCGAAAAAAGAAGATTGCATCATAGTCGGAGATATGAACGTTCTACTTTCGAACAACGTCGTGCGCGAGTATCTGAGACTGCTGTCGCTGTTACTAATTCACTCACAACAAGACCTGTTAGCGGCAATATTCTCGATCACGTCATCTGTTCAATCCCACTTGCCAATACCGTCGTTAATGAAACTATTGATAACGATCTAAGTGACCACAGTTTGATCGTGTCCTCGTTTGCGTTCTCTCGGAAGCTGATCACAAAAACGCTGTAAAAACAAATTGTAGCCCACTCTCGTCTAAGTCTAGTGAAAAGTTATCTCGCGTAGTTGAATGTTACAACATTTGTCTTACGCAATGCACTAAAACTGTTACTGTGCAAGCGAAAGTGAAGGGGCATTGTCCTTGGATGACGCTAGAGACTTGGAAACTAATTGGTATGAAAGAGCGTTTGTTGAAAAGGCACAGGAGATATCCCACTGATCAGCACACATCCGAACTGCTCGATCACGTTTCGAAATTGTTGCATCAAAAGAAAACAGTCGCGAAGCGTAACTATTACTATAACTTAATCGAAAGGGCTAGCCAAAAAGACGCTTGGAAAGTTGTTAACGACGTCATCGGGAAAAAGTACAACCGAAAGGAACCCATTCATATCCGAATGGATGCTGCTACTACCATCACCGATGAGCGTTCTGTTTGCTCGGCATTTAACGAGTTTTTCTGTGATATCGGAGCTAACCTGGCAGCCACAATTAAAAGCGATAGGAATATTGAACGGTTTTCAACTCTAACCCCGCACACAACCTCTTTTTTTCTCACTCCAACTACGGTTAACGAAACAACAATTTTGATAAATGGTCTTAGCACGAAAAAGTCTGCAGGACCCGATAAAATACCACCAATGTTTGTAAAAAATCATCACCCACTATTTGCTGAACTGCTAACTAAAGTCTTCAATGAAATAATAAACACTGGTATTTTTCCTGATTGTTTGAAAACTGCCCGTGTGATACCTGTTTTCAAAGGAGGTGACCCAAAAGAACTGAATAACTACAGACCCATATCTTGTTTATCTGTTCTCGACAAGATCTTGGAAAAATTATTAGTTACGCGGATAGTTTCATACGCTAACCGCTACAACTTGATCTTCTCTCGCCAATATGGATTCAGAAAAGGATCAAGCACGTTAAGCGCTACATGCGACTTACTGGAAGATATATATGACTCTCTTGATAACAAAAAGCTGGCGGGAGCGGTTTTCATCGACCTGAAAAAGGCGTTCGATACAATAATTCATGCACTTCTTATTAGAAAGCTTGAGTTTTTTGGTTTTAGAGGAGTTTCAAAATCTCTAATTGGAAGCTATCTCACTGATCGCCTGCAGTTTGTTGCATTGGTAAATAGTTGCAGTGATGAACGGTTCATTAGAACCGGTGTACCGCAGGGTAGCAACCTTGGCCCGATTCTTTTTCTTTTGTTCATCAACGATATCTGCAAACTGAATTTGGAAGGTAGTCTCTGTTTGTTTGCTGACGATACATCGATCTTCTACAAAGGTACCCAAAGGCCAGCTGTTCAGCGGCAGATGGAACAAGACCTAGTTCTTTTGCACGATTACTTCAGATCCAATATGCTGTCCCTAAACTTGCGGAAAACAAAATATATGTTTATGCACTCGCCACGGAGACGGATCACACCTCATTTACCGCTTGAAATTCAAGGACAAGAAGTCGAAGAAGTTCGAGAATATGTTTTCCTGGGGCTTACACTTGACTCTACTCTAAGTTGGTCCGCCCACATCCATCGATTGAAGATGAAGCTGAGCTCCCTGTGTGGTGTTTTGGGTGAAGTGACCTCGTTTATTCCGCAAAAATGTCTGTTGAAGTTGTATATTTCGTTAATCCACTCCCGGCTGCAATATTTGGTTGCTATTTGGGGTTCAGCCTGCAAATCGAATCTGCGCGAACTTCAGGTCATTCAAAATCGTTGTCTGAAGACCGTTTTAAGGAAACCTTACTGGTCCCCAACAGTTCAACTGTACTCCGGTGAAAAGGACGTGATCTTGCCTATAAAAGCTTTGCACGAGTTCCAGACACTGACCTACGTCCACAAGCTAATCATGGATCCATCGTTGCATCACAACATTGTCGTAAGAAGGATTCAATACAGTCGGGCATCAAGGCAAACCGGAAATTTCTTGCTGGCCAGACCGAATACCATGATGGGACGAAGAAAGCTAACATACAATGGTTTCAAGAACCATAACGCTTTGCCGCAAGTGTGTAAATCTGCTAGCAACCTGAACTCCTTCAAAACTATGCTGAGAAAACACATCAAGCTGAAAATTGACCAATATTTGATGCGCAACAGTACTGTCTCTGATATGACTGGTCTAAACTAATAAACTTTGTTCGAACACTAACTGTCCTGTACCTCGTCGTCTCCAGTAGCTTAATCTCAGCCTTTGGTCATTAGCATCTACCACCAATCTTTGTCAACGCCTCCGCTATTACCGATTCCACCACTACCACCACTGCTACCGCTACCTCCACTGCCACTGCTACCCTCGCTGTCACCACTACCTCCGCTGTCATCGCTGCCACCTCCGTCATCGCTGCCACCTCCATCATCGCTACCACCACAACTGTTTTAAAAAAAAAATCATCTAGTTGTCAGTTACTTTATGTTAAAATCTTAGAGTAACTTTTCTCGTGCTCCCTTGAAAGAGAATCATTCTCACTGGGAGCACTTTACGTCGTAATTTAAAAATCCACAGAGCCTAACCCCCTCACGGCATGAAGATTACCGTGGTAGGTGAAATTTTCTCAGCAACTTGTTGAGAAGTGCGTCAACTCTGTTTATAAAAAAAAGAAAAAAAAAACGTGGCTAATGAAGCACTTGATAAATCTAAGACTTTCGTACTATCTAAGAAAGAGCGTCTGGAGCAAGAAGTTGCTAACAAAGGATATGATTTAAGAACCGCACATAACATGCTCGACCGCAATCAGATGCAATTTAAAAAAGGTAATGAAGAACTGAAGAATTTGACAGACTTCATCGCCAACGAATATCTCGCTGAACAACTCAGTGGAGAAACGGATTCGTTAAGGCAATTAATTAGCCTATTCGAGAAGTACGAAACCACAAACACCAACTGGATAAACATGATTAAGGCCGAGGAAACTGAGAAGCAGATTATTTTGCAAGAGTTGAAGGAGCTGGAACAAAAGAAAAACAATTCGCTAAATGCGATTGACGAACGCAACAAGAGCATAACAGACTATAACAAACAAATTGACCATTTGTGGAAAAAGATAAACAGTTAAGTTTGGAATAGAGAATTCACATTTTGGCAGTTTTCCACTGAATTAATAATATAAAATGTCTTTAACGGAGGAGTATTTATTTGAAAAAAGAATAATCAGAAGGTTTTATATTGCCCATCTCGTGTGGATCACCTTTGCCGATGTCCCAATCACAAATGGTTAAAGCATGTCATCCTCCAAAGGTTTGTTAGCACGTCTAGTCCTTCTAATAACTACATTTTGCTTAATGAGTTACGCACCAAATTATAAACCGGTATTTTTATCAATCAATAATAAGCCGCGATGTGGCCATCGTTGTACATATAAGCCATCTTTTTTCCTCTCAGTCCATGGCTGCAACTCGCCGGTTTTCTGTCTGCAAAACCTGCTAATTTCGGTGGTGTGGGCGATAGATGGCTCCTTTAGCAGTTTATGCAACTCGTAGTTCATTTCTCTTGTTAGCTAGAGTCAGATTAGTATCTTGGATTTTTTGATTAGTGATGGAATGCCCATCATGGGTAAATCCGAACCGTTCATCAGCAAAATTTGAATTTACATTAGCACGGGATGAATATTTTCACAAACAGTTTACTAGTCAAATTTTCCATAGTTCGGAAGAATATAAAATTTTTGGAATTTTTTTTGCTTCGTGATGTTAAAGAGATATTTAATTAGAATGTTAAAGATTCCAATTAATATTGAAATTTTCAATATAATTAATTAATTATTTTCAATTTTTTTTTCAGACGTAGATTTCTGCGTACAAGTTTGATATTATTGACACAAAATTTAAAAAAAAATTATGAACACTCTCAAACTACTGACCAAGTCTTCAAGCTCTTCGTTTATTGAGTACAAGAAAATGATCAACATCTTCGATTACGGGAATGGGCTTTGAAAGTTTACAAAAGGGGTTTGGACAATAAGGTAACGACTAGAGATGGTTCGGGTTTGACAGGTTCGGGTCGGGTTTGGGTTTGAAAATTTTTGAAAGTGTCGGGTACGGGTCGGGTTCGGGTTTTGTGAAAAAATATTTTCGGGTTCGGGTCGGATTCGGGTTTGAAAATGTCGGGTTTGGGCATGAAACCCCGAAACCCGACTATAAAATCTATGAAATCTCGGGTTAGGGTCGGGTTCGGGTTTGAAAATTTCGGGTTCAGGTGGGGTTTGGGTATGAAAACCCGAACCCCGACTTAATCTCGGGTTCAGGTCGGGTTCAGGTCGGATTCGGGTCGGGCTCGGGTTTGGACCGAAAAAAAAAATCGGGTTCGGGTTTAAAAAACATCAAACCCGACCATCTCTAGTATGTAGTAGATAACTAAAAAACTAAGTGACAAAATGAAGTGCAGCTTTTGATAGGACGTATAATAAATATAGGCTGGTGCCAAATTGGCCTTAAATTCTACTTGGTTTTCAAGCTCAAACTTGTGGTCCAAACGAAAATTGAAATGAATCTATGAATGTCCATTTTATTAGTTTTGAGTTGTGTAAAGGAAATTTTCGCCAAGATTTTATTTTCACATTTTATCGGCAATTTTCATTTATAATACGTGAGGGAATAGTTGGTTACATATAAGCGGGGTTAGTTGGGCTAGCAATATTAACGAACGCAAGCAACAAAGTATATGCAATCCCAGGTACGGTGCAAATTCAAACAATTTTGCAAATTTATTTGAAACTAAAACATTTTGATAAAAGTTATCTCCATTTCATATTCATTTTTATCGCATTTCCACACTATAAATGCCGAGGCATTGATCGAAATTAACTATAACGCACGCTACTGTATCGAAAAATGCGTCCTACCTGACGAAATTTCAACGTACTTTGGAGTGAATGCAAGCTATTAAAAAAGGAAGCAGATGTTGCTATAGTTTTGTGCTTAGAATTGCAGATGCGAGTCTAGAATTCGGTTCCAGTTTTCAATTAAATCCGTGTTGTTTTTGATTTAGTGTCCAACCAAACCATTAAAGTGATTTCAACATATCTTATTTTTTTTCTTGGTTTCAGCGAGTGTTTCACGAAAGAATCGTGAACGATTGCACTCGAGCGATCGCAACGATTCTTCCAAATGTTGCTTGCGCTTGTAAGTAGAATTGGGCTACTCCACGTCGTGCTTTTACCATGATATACCACGGTGATTCTTGGTGATTTCAAATATTACATGCTAATGCACCATGCTACAATTTCCGTAAACATTGATGATATCCACGGTGGTCCCACAGACCTAGGGTGGTTAACCGGTAAAACCGATATTTTTTCCAATGCCGAAATACCGGTATTGGAGAGGCGAAATAACCGGTATTTACGGTATTTTTCTTTAAATTAAAAAAAAACTTGTCACAATATTCATAAATCATTATAAGGCTAACGAATGCTACCCACTCAGGTAGGTACCTATTTATCAATTTTTGTTATCTTTTGGCTTATTCTGCATGATTTTTTTTTGTTACAAAATACACAGAGTCTGCAGACAGAATCAATGTGTTTGCTCAGCGACTGTACGTGTTTTCATTTTCAGCCTTCCCTGGAAATCAATTTTTGAAATATATTCAACAACACTCGAAAGAATATCGTTTATATTAGGCGATATTATGTCTGTAGTATTTTTTTTTTGGACAAACAACATGTTTTTGACAGCATATCGTGCTTGTTGAAGAAGCACCAAGAATTTCTCGTAATGCGTCAAAGTCAGAATTAACTCTATATCCTCAAAAACCAAATACAATAACACTTTCGTTATCATAATGAATGGTTTTGTCTTATTTAACTCTGTTTAAATCAAATCTATAATATGGATCTTACTTTCAAAATAATATGGAAGCCCTTACAAAGGTTCACTAATTGGCAAACAAAAGAAAATATGTTGAACAAAATAATTAACAAGTTCCAGCAAAAAATCGTAACAATCAACAATTCCATTTTTGTTTTTTGCTTGACTTTTTTTTTCATCTGCCTACAACCACATTCGCTGTATTACGAAGACAGCTAATTTACGTTTATTATGGTAAAGCTTTATATAATAATATATCATCTAACAATTTTGAAATGAAAAAAAAAATTCTGAATGAATCTTAGTAAATAAACCAAACATTCACAAGCATTCGCAGGCTCTTACTCTTCTATGAATATGTATATTTGGGAATTTACTCTTTAGTGAATATCGAAGATAAAATTAATAAAATATCCGTTGTAAAATTCTACAATTCTTGTTGAGTAATTTATGGTAATCATTTATGAGATAAACTTTCAATCACCAACAACAGCAGCATTGCAGTTTTTCCTCGATTGCACACGAATAGAAATGTACGAACAAAAGTGTATCACTGCAGTACGAATAGTACCGCTGCAGTACGAATACTAGCGCTGCAGTACGAATAGTGGAGTACCGCTGCAACCATAGATGACGAGAGACCTGCGGTTTTTCACTCCACTGCACAGTGGTCTAAACTCGAAAAATCGTGATCGTTTTAGATTTGACTGTGAAATATTGATTTTATGTACCCAGTGTCTTCAGCAAGTTTATTCCATATAACAAGGCCTTTCTTTTGGCGTTTTCGGTTTTTTGATCAATCCACCTAGTAGTTAGATAAATTTTTTTTTTTAATTTTCAAAATACCCGAATGCTTTCTTCAGCAAAGTTGTAGGAAAATCTATAAAAAAAAGAATTGCTGAACACTGTAATCTTCTATCTGTACATCCGATATGACGAAATAGAGTTTTACGAGGAACAGTCCTCAAAATTAGTTGTTTGTCCATAACTTTTTCTGTTTTCGTCGAAAAAGTTCAAGATGTTCTAAGATTTTATTCATTTTGCTAAACCTCGCATTTTTGTAGAATATATTGGTTTGATGTTTTCATTTGTTCTAAAGATATTTCTATTTTTTTGCTGAAAATAGCCATATTTTGAGTCCATATTTCTTCGAAAGTTGCAGATAGTAGCAAACCAGACTGTTTGCATTTGAAAGTTTGTCAAAATAACTGCACCACTTATAAGAGTTCAACTGTTTCCAGTTGTATCCAACCGAGTACTGAATGAAAAGAAAACACCCCTCAAAATGAGTTTTTTGTCCATAACTTTTTCTGTAATTGTCGAAACAATTCAAGATGTTCTAAGATTTCGTTAATTCTGCTAAACCTCGCATTTTTGTAGAATATATTGGGTTGATATTTTCATTTGTTGTAAAGATATTTCTAGTTTTTTGCTGAAAATAGCCATATTTTGAGTCCATATTTCTCAGAAGGTTGCAGATAGTAGCAAACCAGACTATATGCATTTGAAGGTTTGTCGAAAGAATTGCATTACTCAAACGAGTTTCACTGTTTCTAATTGTATCCAACCGAGTACAGAATGAAAGGAAAACACCCCTCGTAACAGTCAGATTCAACAGTTATGACGTATAAAGTTGAAGTATTTAGTAAAAAAAAACTATTTTATACTTTATGTTTTCAGTTTTCAATGATTTACTCTACGTCAGATGCTTCCGATGATTCCAAATCTTCTTCTGTTTTGATCAAATCTAACAAATATAAAGCATCAATTGATAAACTTCGCTCAGTTTTACAAATGATGCTACGTTTGCTAGAAATAAGTGGATCCGATAGCTCCAGCAAGCGGTGAAGAACATCGTTGTTTGTAGCCACCCGCGAAATTTTACGGGAATGATGTTCACGTGTTTCCCGTATAATTTTGTTCAATGCTGTCCTATCGGAACCAGAAAGTGGTCAGCAATCTATGCACCGTGAATCAGTATTTTGTGTACTGACGCAGGTAGATAGTACCATAAATATATATTTATGGAATTTTTCAGTGTTCAACTCTCTACCAGAGGCAATAGCTTGAAGGATGGCTCCACAACGCTTCAGTACATTTATATCAAGTCCTGTGGAAAAAATACCGGATTGTAAATGCAAGCAAATAATCTGCAATCTCCGGATAAATATGGACTCAAAATATAGCTATTTTCAGCAAAAAACTAGAAATATCTTTACAACAAATGAAAATATCAAACCAATATATTCTTCAAAAAATGCGAGGTTTAGCAAAATGAACGAAATCTTAGAACATCTTGAATTGTTTCGACGATTACAGAAAAGGTTATGGACAAAAAACTCATTTTGAGGGGTGTTTTCTTTTCATTCAGTACTCGGTTGGATACAACTGGAAACAGTTGAACTCTTATAAGTAATGCAGTTCTTTTGACAAACTTTCAAATGCATACAGTCTGGTTTGCTACTATCTGCAACTTTCGAAGAAATATGGACTCAAAATATGGCTATTTTCAGCAAAAAAACTAGGAAAAATCTTTAGAACAAATGAAAATATCAAACCAATCTATTCTACAAAAATGCGAGGTTTAGCAAAATGAACAAAATCATCTTGAACTTTTTCGACGATTACAGAAAAAGTTATGGACAAAAAACTAATTTTGAGGACTGTTCCTCGTAAAACTCTATTTCGTCATATCAGACGTACAGATAGAAGATTACAGTGTTCAGCAATTCTTTTTCTTATTGATTTTCCTACAACTTTGCTGAAGAAAGCAATCGGGTATTTTGAAAATTAGAAAAAATTATTTTTTTCATCTAACTACTAGGGGGATTGATCAAAAAACCGAAAACGCCAAAAGAAAGGCCTTGTTATATGGAATAAACTTGCTGAAGACACTGGGTACATACAATCAATATTTCATAGTCAAATCTGAAACGATCACGATTTTTCGAGCTTAGACCACTGTGCTCTGGTACTGTTGCTTTTACCAGCATATTTTCTTTCAAGACATCAGTTTTTATTAGGTTTTGGAAGCAAATTTAGAAATTGTTCAAGGAGTGGGATTGTTTCAAACTTTTCGGAAAACTATGCTCATGGACAAGCTTAGGAAAATGACTGGAGAGCGACACTATACTGACGACTTTTCTCTCTTTTCACTCTAACAGCCTCATGCATGAGCTATTCATGAGAGCTCATATACAGTTACTGCATACACAAGGCAACGAAACTGTCTTGTGTTGCGTACGACAGCTCATTCTAGCGCATGTATTTTGTTCGCTCGGTCATGACAGTCTAGTTTGCTCATTTTTTTCTACTGTTAGGAATCCATCCGCAATTGATTTGGTATTAACAAATCAAAGTCATTCATGCAGTGATTTGTTAACTCATGCAGATTTTGATTCTGATCATCTTCCTATAACTTTTCCCATATCCCGTGAAACTATTTTAAATTCCACTAGGTCTGTGCATAATTATCACAAGGCCAATTGGGATCGATATCGTACCACGATCTTGAATTGTGATATTGTTCTACAAAACATTGCTGATATTGACGGAGCATTGGATGATTTGTGCAGTTTAATTCTCGATGCCCGGAATTTATCAGTTCCTAAGGCTAGAGTAAAATTAAATACACCAATCATTGACAATGAGCTTCAACTTCTTATACGTTTGAAGAACATACGGAGACGTCAATATCAAAGAACTCGTGAACCTGCTTTGAAAGTTATTTTTGAAGATTTACAAACGAAAATCAAACATAGATTCACTTTCTTGCGAAATGAAAATTTCATGAGAGAAGTTGAATAACTAAAACCATATTCCAAACCTTTCTGGAAGCTTTCGAAGGTTCTTGAGAAACCAGTCCTCAAAGATGGTGACCACATATTTCTTACGAATAAACAAAAAGCTCTAAAACTTGCTCAGCAGTTCGAGAGTGTTCATATTTTCAATTTGAACGTAATGAGTCCTATTGAAAATGAAATATCACAAAAGTATGATCAGTTCACCACTCAAGAAATTCCTGAAGAGGAAACAAACTTGAATTAAAAACGAACTATTATCAAGAACTTTAAAAACATGAAAGCACCAGGAGATGATGGGATTTTTTATATCCTCCTCAAAAGACTTCCCGAAAGCTCTTCAAATTTCTTGATGAGAATTTTTAACAGATGCTTTGAATTAGCATATTTTCCCTCAAAATGGAATTCAAAATGTCACTCCAATTTTAAAACCTGAACAAAATCCAGCTTAAGCATCAAGTCCAATTAGTTTACTCTCTTCTATAAGCAAACTTTTTGAAAGAATGATTCTTAATAGAATGATGACACACATCAATGAAAATTCAATTTTTGCAAATGAGCAGTTTGGATTTCGCCATGGGCACTCGACTACTCATCAGTTACTTATAGTAACTAATATGATTCATACTAATAAATCTGAAGGTTATTCCACTGGAACTGCTCTCCTAGACATAGAAAAAGCATTCGACAGTGTTTGGCATAAAGGTTTGATAGCTAGCAAAGCAAAGCTACATTCCGATTCGGAACTTGACCTTCTGTTTTTATTATACACAGACTTCGCAGCCAACTGTTTAGTGTACAGGACAATTGCGGGGCAAGCGCTACGATCCTACTGACACCGACAGTTTCTCCCGAGACTCGAACCTATGACGACTGTCTTGTTAGACCAGCGTCGTACCTCGAGACCAATTGGGAGATAGGTTTCATAGCTAAAATGTCCAATTTCCGCTTTCCTCTTTACATCACAAAAATGAACCAAAGTTACTTGACTGACTGCACTCTTCAGGTTAACTATTTGAATAGTAAATCTGATAGATTGCCTGTTAGACCTGGTGTACCTCAAGGAAGTATCTTAGGCCCAGTCCTTTATAATGTCTTTACTTCTGATCTTCCTGATTTACCACCAGGATGTGAGAAATCTCTTTTTTGTGATGATACAAGCATTTCCGTACAAGTAAAAAGCCTTCCTGTCATATACAGTAGGCTGCAAAAAAGTCTAGATATATTTTCTTCATATTTGCAGAAATGGAAGATTTTTCCTAATGTATCAAAAACACAATTAATTATTCTTTCCCATAAACCAAGAGTTTCTTTTCTCAAACCCACCAATAATCATGTTGTTATGATGAACGGTGCAATGTTAAATTGGTCTGACCAAGTTAAATATTTAGGGCTGATTTATGATAAAAATCTTACCTTCAAAGAGCATATGAGCAATTCTCGCTGAAACCGTCCCACTGGTGACATGAGGTCTTTCAAAAAGGATATTTTTATGTCTAAATGATTGAAAGTAGCGAAAAAATGAGAAAACCACTTTGGTTAGTTCATATTGATGGACCCCTCGGGCACAAATCGGTTAAACGGTTTTAAAAGAAATGATTTTTGAGCAATTCTTGACCTTTTTATTGATTCATTTCTCTTAAATTTGTCATTGAACCCCCTGCAACCAACACATCGTTTCCAAGAGAAAAGAAAGAGCTTTCATTTGAAGTAGAAAAAAATTGGCCGCCATCTTGGATTTCATCAGAAAAACGTGTTTTTGAGCAAGTTCGCAACCACCGAGTTTGAATTTGACATCACCATTGGAAAGCTGAGAAAAAAATGCTCTAAGATACATTCAAAATATTAGGTGAGCATTGAGGTTATCGTGTCATTCTGGTCACTTTTCATAATCGAGCTTCAACGTTTGTGGTCCCCGTGGCTCTGTGGTTAGCGATGTCGGTCGACTAGCTCTCCCACACGGTTGTGATATCGGGTTCGATTCCCGATCGAGTCGAGGACCTTTTCGAGCTGGAAATTTTCTCAACTCAGCACTGGGGCACGGTGTATCGTTGTACTTATCCTACACATACAAAATGTGCCAAAAACAATATCGATAACAAATTCTCTTAACCAATCTAGTTGATCGAGACCGCTAATAGCCCCAAGGCTAAGCGTGCGATATTGTTGTATGTAACCGTTTGTGGCAGAACACACAATAAAAATTCTGAATAAATTTTAGTAAATAATTAATTCATCACAAAGCATCCATCCCCTATTAAAAAAAAAGATGTCGGAAGATTATAAGCTGCCATTTGCGACAGCTTGGAAGAACCAACATTCATAACGAGATGAAAAACAACATGCTGTCGTCAGTTGCTGTCCAAGTAACTTCACTCAAAATAAATTTTCCGTCGGTCTAATTCCGCCACTGTTGTTGTGCCACTGCCAATCACCGAGGCGACTCCACCCAGGACCCTAACTCACGATCCGTTTTTCGCCTCAGGAAATCTTCCAGACCAGTTGGGTTGGTTGTGAGTGGATCACGCCATCTCACAACCATTGACACCTGTGTTGGCGTTGGGATTTGAACCCAGGCGGAGACGTTACCAACCACGCTAGGCCCTCGCCAGTTCCATAGTTTTTTGTTAGCTTTTTGATCCTATGAAGCACAACATTTCTCTCCCCGCGTTCTTCCAACTACATCCTGAAGGTATAGCGAAGATTCCATTCGGAAAATCAGGTACACAAACTTTCATAACCAATAGTTTGTATTCCTTCTCCTCTTTTTGCTTCACTCCCACGCTACTGAGATACAGTGAAGAGAATCATGCCACAGATACGGCTCGAATTTTAAAACCCTGTATACAGAAACTCAATTCAACTGATACCGTATTCGGGAGGCTCACTAAAAACAAATTCACTGAACTTACTTTCTCTTCCCATACTCGAGAACCCGTAGAAGATGATCGTCTGTAAGATCGCGTTCCTCTCTTTTCCATTCGCTCTGGAGGTCGACATCTCGCAATTTCATTTTTTTTATATGAAGGCATCAGTTTGCTCTCGGAGTAATTGATAACCCTAAGCGCTATGTTATCTGCTGGGGAATTCCCGGTTCGACATTACGCGCTTAAAATTACCGGCGGAATCTCATTTCCAGTGTAAGCTTCAAACCGAATAGACGTTTTTTTGTGGAGGTGCGATTACAACTACAATGGGTCGATCACTTATGTTGGCAGTTTTTTGGTAATACCTACTGAAATGTCATCATGTATTTTCTATATTTATCAAAACTTTTCATTTCAGGCTCCTGGTAGCTGGGACACTCGTTTCAGCCGAAATATTAATACAATGTTCGGAAGATTTGAGTTGTCGTTTATTGGGACGTGATTCTAACGCTATGGCACGTAAATTGTACCAGCAAAGCAATGTTCGAAATGTGGATCTGCATGGAAATTTGTTGGATACTTTCGATACCAATATTCTCGGGAGTTTGCGCTACCTGCAATCATTGAACATATCGTTCAATTTGCTGCAGGATATTGCGTTGCACAATTTGCAGTTGGAAACCATTGATATTACTTACAATAATATATCCACAGTGTATGTTGCAGCTTCCGTGAAAAATTTGTATGCCAAACGAAATCAGTTGCATAGGATTCAAGTTGCTCCCGGAAGCCATATGACGAATCTAGTGCTATCGATGAACAAATTGGAAAATTTGGACAAATTAGGTTCAATGCAATCACTGGCTTTTCTCGATCTATCCTGCAATTTGATCATGCATGTAAATTTTGACGATATTAATACGTTGACATCGTTGGAAAGTTTGAATTTAGCCAATAATCGCATTACCCGATTGTCTGGGCAGCTGAGCAATCGGAAACTCAAACACATCGATTTGTCTAACAATTGGTTAGTAGCAATTGACACGGGTTTCCAAAATGTCGTTGCGTTAGAGACGTTGTTGCTACAAAAGAATCGAATTGCCTTTATTGAAACAACACTCAGCCCTTCAGTAAAGTATGTTGGTTTGTCTGGAAATGACTGGGATTGCAAAAAACTAAGCAATTTTCTAAGTGGAAAGCGATTTGAACATGATCAAGATCATGAACCGTGCTCGTTTGAAGCTAGAATGAAAGTGTGCTGTACATCATTGCATCCGCTGATGGCTGCTCGGCTCATAAAGTATCATCGAGATGAGTTTTTGGCGCTTAAAAAATCATCAATCTTGCGGAACTCTAGCACCACCGATTGCAGTACTAACAAACCTGGGCCCTGTGATGGCGATGATGAACTGGTGTACAATGTGGCTAATGGAGCACTTTATAACTCTCAGGCTATCGTACTATCTGAGAAAGAGCGTCTGGAGCAAAAAGTTACTAACAAAGATCATGATTTGAAAACCGCTCAGAGCGTGCTCAACCGCATTCGGATGCAATTTGACAAGGATAACAAAGAACTAAATGATTTGACAGACTTCATCGCCAACGAATATTTCACTAAACAACTCAGTGGAGAAACGGATCCGTTAAGGCAATTAATTAGCCTATTCGAGAAGTACGAAACCAAAAACACTGCCTTGATGGACGAGATTAAAAAAGAGGAAGAGGAGAACAAGCGTAATCTGCAAGAATTGTCAGTTGTTGAGGGTGAATTGGAGGAGCTGCAACAAAAGAAAAACAATTTACTAAATACGATTGGCAAACATAACAAGACCATCACAAACTATAACGAACAAATTGACCGTTTGATGGCAAAGATAAACGGTTGAGCTTGGAATGGTGAATTCACATTTTGTCAGTTTTCCACCAACGGATGAAATTTCAATAAATAATATAAAATGTCTTTAACAGTGGAGTATTAATTTGAAAAAAGAACAATCAGAAAATTTACCAAATTAAAGCCAAGTCACAAACGGTTAAGATTTTTTAGCACGTCTAGTCCGTCTAATGGCTACAATGATCTCAATGAGTTACGTACCTAATCGTAAACCGGTCTCTTTTTTTATCAATCAGTCACAGGTCGTGACGTGGCCATCGTCATTCATATGAGTCATCTTTTATCTACTCAGTCGATGGTTGCAACTTGCCGGTCCCCTGTTCGCGAAACAGTTTATGCAGTTCGTGGTTCATTTTCCTTGTTAACTAGAGTCATATTAGTAACTCGGATTTATTGATTAGTGATGGGATGAGTATGGGTAAATCTGAGTAGTAGCCTTGGAAGCTACCGAAAGTTCCTCTTGACGTCCATGATGAGACGATAAGGTTTCGTCAGCATCTTGGAGTATAGTTTCCGGACCCGTGAATTTCCCACCGTATTCTACCGTTCGTCACGATTTGGAGCCTTTTTCACTCTGTACGGATGCACTCCCACCCGGTTCTTGGATTTTTGAACAAAAGACTTGAACAGCTTCAACTTTCTGACCACATCCAAGCACAACATGCTTGTGATCCTGATGTGATGCTCAGAGTTATTTAACACTTGCGTACCTGACCCTTCCTGAGCCGAAAAAATGGAAACCCTTTTACCTGCCATTCCGCAATATCTCAACCGAATTTAATTCAACCATTTTTAAAGGACCGCAAATTGATCATAGTTTTTTTTAAACAGTAAGGATGTTCGACCAAGCGTCAAGAAAAGCCAGCAATTGCTTAGTTTAAATAAAAAGGGACTAAGGACAATTACCGGACTGTTTACAGGACACTGTCCAAGTAAGCATCACCTGAAACAAATTGGTCAATCAGATGACGAAATTTGTCGTCTCTGCGGGTTCGAATGTAAAACCGCAGAACATTTGCTCTGCCACTGCAGTGCACTAATACAGCGCAGAATAAGAGCCTTTGGAAAAGGAACTTTGGAGCCTTTTGAGGTCTGGTCTGCGAATCCTAATGAGGTAATACATTTCATACGAAATTCAGTGCCTAATTGGGAGAAAGGGTGCGATATGACAACGACGATCACTTCCATCAATAGTGATATGTCTGCCACGAGTACCTAGACTAAAGAAGAGGTATTAAGAGGTAAATCTTACGAAAAAAAAGGATGTTCGAAATCATTCGTAGTTCCGGATTTATTGAACGGCCCACGGCACTCTTCCAGGGACACAGGCTAGATTAAAAATGATTCCAAAACCTTGCTTGCGGCATATCAAACTTTTAGTTTTTGTAAAACAAGACCATTGATGACCACTTGAAACATATTTGACTACCTGGACCTAAGGGTTTCGGAACTAATGTGAATAAAATTAATTCCACCGGAGATGTACAAGTGACCAACTACCGATTTTCAACAGTGTTGTTTCGCAAAAAGTTGAAGTTTAATATGTCCCAAGCAAGGTTTCGTTACCACTTTTAATCTAGCCTGTGTCCCTGGAAGGGTACTTATCCCACGGTTACCTTAAATAAATCCGGAACTACGAGAAATTTCGAAATGTTCCTTACTGTTCCAATGAATGTGATAAATTTCTGATCTTTTAAAAAAGGTTGGATCAAATTCGGTTTAGATCTTTTATTTCTTTTGCTCTGGAGGGTTCAAGTACGCAAATGTTTGTCACACGACTCACGGTTGACTGCATGATTCCGAGTTGTATTCCGATGTCCCGGTGAGAGCGCTGACGATTTTACAGGTGCATGCGCAAAACCAATTCGCGTCGTTGCTTTTCGGGTAACGCCAATTTCCGGAAAACTGACAGCGATAAAGATACAGCTTAAACAGTACACTCCAAACTACTTCTACCCAACTTTTCAAGACAAAATACCCAATGGATAATTACTGACATCTTTTGTTCGTGAAAACGCTTTTCATAGCTCATAATATCCGGAGTTCAAATCAAGATATCATGAGTCATAGGTCATGATTCTGTCAGAATACACGACGGTCACGAAAACTAGCAATGATTTTTACTCGTACACATTGGTAAACGAGAACAAATGAAAACAATATGAATCTGCCATACCATTTCTAATTACAAAAACAATAGGTACTATTCACAATCGTAAAAATACCAGATTACCGGCCACATCACGTCCTAGGTCCTTTCTCCGCCAAACACAATGTTTTACAAACTACACTCCTCGTTATTAGGATAGGTCAAACAGAGTACAGGATATACATTTGTTTTATCAAATACTGGCGAGATTTCCACCCTGGCTTTCCTCTAATCGCTTTCGGTGCCGTGTCGTGCGCTTCTTCGCCCAGTGGCACGATTGCGCTGTATATTAATGAAAAAATCAATAAAAATGAAATTAAACCTTGCGGGAGTTCTTTCCATCCGTTCCAGGTCATCGAAGTCTGTCCGTCCATAGAGAGCCACTTAACTCAGACGGACTGTCATCAGGATACTATACATGGCCGTGCTATATAGTTTCTACCGTGCGGGTGCTCAAGTGGGAGGGAAGAGCTTGAAAGTAGATATACTGCTTGCACACTTTTACACGCGGGTGTAACAATAAAGGAGAATCCTAGCGTCGCTGGCTCCGGCACTGTTTTTTGCTTTGGTGCAGGGTACTAGCGGTATGATTACCAAGTCAGTTTTGCCTCGAGTGGAATTGGAATATAAGAAACGAGAATGAATGGTTTTGTAGCAATTTGCAAAATTGTTCTTTGTTTGCTGGGAGTTTATGTTTACGTGTGTGGCTGTCCCGGGGTACATGTCACTTTACAACAGCATAACAAAAACAGGTTCAGCTCCATACCCAATGACCTGGATTGCAGTTCAACAGTTTTTTTTTGGGATTGGATATATAGCTGCTATAGGAAATTTAAACTAGGCTATCTTAATTTATTTCGGTATAATTTTCAATCGATTTGATGAGGTCGGTAAAAGATGGCACCGAACAACATCAATATTATGCGAAATTTGCGATATTCACTTTCATTTAGGTTTGAACTTGGAGAAAAATGTTGTGAATTGTGAAAATTGTGTGGGAGTTAAAAGAACCCAATAATTAAATTAGGGCTAAGGCTTTCCGTGAAATTTAACTTGCTCTTCCTTTACAGTTTTGATAAAAGCTATCAATTTCTATTACACCTCTCGAGGAATTTTAGACACTGTGAAAGCCTTATGTAAAAATAAATATCCAACTAAAAGTCTGGCGACTCCAGCGCCTTATTTATGACACACGGGAGGGACACTTTGGCGTACTTTAGCTGGGAACTAAAGCCAATTCATAAAATTTCATCTTGTCCGATTATCCAACTGGAAAGGTCTAAAACAGTCGGCACCAACAACGGCAGCACGAAGCTTTCAAAGCTCATTATACTATCATTATCATTTATTTTGCTGAACAAGGCCCAGCTGACATACAACTGCGTCTGTGAGTTCGCAAGGAAAAACAAATAATTATATGTTTTATCACAAGACCTCGATTAGAGATTGTGATGTTTTAAGAAATGTATGATGATTAATGAATATTATGCAGTGCAAAACAATCGTTGTTTTCGGGCTTTGATCTCACTAGATACCCCCGGGGCGTTTGCTCGAAGTTTCAATGAAGACTGAATAATTGAGAACGCTTCAACATAAGCCAAAAACTCTGTGGGCTAATGGTTACATTATTCTACCAGGAACAATCATGAGATTACATTATGAAAACTGAAGTTATAAAGCTTAAAGATATACAATTATATTGTATATAACCCTCTAATGCCCAGTGCCGCATTTAAACGGTCTTCAGTAAAACCTCTAAGAAGCTTCAATCAATACTTAAAAAAATGCTTATTAAGTTTCATAGTGATTTTTTGAAGTCCGTCTGAAAATTAACTTGGGCACTAGAGGGTCAATTTTGATCGAAAAGTAGTAGAGTACGAGCGCAGTTACGTTGCTGCCCTTTTTCTAAATTTGCTACACGTGAAATGTCGAACCTTAATCAATTAATAATCATTCTAGGATGAAACGTTTCGAAACAGCTGATCTTTGAGTTAAATTTCAAACAAAAAAGCACTTTACAACTGACACAACAAACATAAGAGCCTTATCAATATCAGGAATTATTTCAGTTAACTCACCAGTGTTACAGGTCCAAAGTTCGATCTCACGTATGGGAATAAAAGTGGCCTGTTTTTTCGGGAAAACATTATTTTAGTGGAATAACCCGAAAAGCCTTATATGTATGTCAACAATTCAAAACAAGTTCAGCTGTGAAATGTTACGATTTTGAAGTTTAGTTCCAAGTTTAGTAGTCATGTCGTCTGTGCTAGGAATACTCGCATGTGGTTGGTTCATTGTTCGCTTAGATTTGTCCTTAACACTTTTTATCGATTTTTACCGCTTTGCAATGAAAAAAAAGATGATAACTAGCATATTAGAAAATTGTTCAACATTTTATCTATCCAAAAACATATTGGTTATTGTTAACTATCATTTGATCTGACGCAATATTTGCCACAAAAAAAACTATTTTGTCGTGTCCAACGTACAGATAGTACATCGCAGTATTCAGCAATTGTTTTTCTTTTAAAATTTTCCACAACTTTGCTGAAGGAAGCAACCTGGTGTATTGAAAATTAGAAAAAATATCGAAAAACTAAAAATGCCAGAAGTAAGGCCTTGTTCTATGAAACAATTTTGCTGAAGACATTGACTACATAAAATCAATTTTTCACAGTCAAATCTAGAACAATCACAATTTTTTGTGGAATTTTCAAATAAATCTTTTCACCAATTGTTAATATCTTGAAATATAAGCCTTGGAATGTGTAGGAACTATTTTGTAAGTTATTTCATAAAATGGTGGTTGAAATACGTGCTTTACAAAAAGTATTTCGTCGTTTTTATATCACTTTTTTGTACTTTACGACCTTCAAAAGGGCATTACTGAAAAATGTACCGTACGATGATTTTGAAATTTTGACCAGAGATTCTGGACGTCATAACAAATCGAATGGTGCACTCAGATTCTCTGGTGCATTTTTTTATAATAACGGTCTGTGGAAGCACCGTGCACCAACCATTCCCTGTGCTATTCTCTGCATCAATATCAAAAGAAATTGACAAAGCCTACCCGTCCCAATAGGTCAATTTATGTTTGCTTCCATGAGCCTAGACCAGTTTGATGTCTCGAAGGTAAAGGCTTCTCAAAAAGTTTGATTTTCTTGAACAATTTTTAAACCTGTTTTAAATCTTAATTAAAACTGATGTCTTGAAAGAAAACATGTTGGTAGAAGCAACGCCGCTAGTTTCTCGTCGTCTATCATTGCAGCGGGCACGACTACCATTCGCGTGCAATCAAAACTGTAATGCTGCTACTAATTGTAACTGAATGTTTATCTCATGAATATGGTTACCATAAAAATCATAAATTACTCAACAGGAATTGAACATTTTTGCAACGGTTATAAGTTATATATTATTTTTATTTAATTTAATCTTCGATATTCACTAAATAATCGTGACCGACATAATATCGAACGAGGAAGTTCCTAAGAGTGCTAATTTATTGAAGAATATGAGCCGGCGAGTGCTTGTGAATTTTTTGTCTATTTACGAAGATCTATTTAGAATATATTTTTACATTTCAACATTGTTGAATGTGGTTTGCACATAAAAAAAAACACTGCAAGCACAATATCACCAAGTGTATCTAAAGTTCTTTCGAGTGGTATTAAGTATATTTCTGAAAAAATGAAGGGAAGGCTGAAAATTTAAATACGTGAATCACTGAACAAACGAATTAATTCTATCTGTATTTACAGTGATTACAGTGATTTTTCTTTTCCTTTGTGTACTCATCACTGCGACCAGGGGTGACATTGCGCATTTCGTTTCGAGCAACTCGTACAAAACTAAATGATCGCTGGGGGGCGTTATGTTTCGTATTTCGTATTTTTTTCGACTCTGCGGGTTAGATGAGCCGCAGTACTAATGACAATGACAGCTCCTTTTCAGCTTAAAGCATAACTGGCAGTATGTGACATACTCGAAAATAGGGAAAATCGTTCGAATTGAGCTGCACAATGCCACCCCAGAGCATAGATCTATTGTGATATTGCCCAAGTGTTTTCTGTACTCCGCAATTCATATTATTGGCAATATCACTATTGAAGTAAGCGATACGCTTATCATTCATATCCGTGCTTGTGTGTAAGTTTTATCTTTCCGTTTCAAGCTTACTACGCTACTATACCGAGCCTCTGTCCCTCCTAACAATATCGCCTAATAACAATTCCCTGGAGAGAACTTTCATACGTAACTCACACCAGTTTTGTTATAACAGGGACTTAATTTTGTTAGAAGGAAAGTCAACAGAGGTACTGTAGGATAGAGATTGAAGGAAAGGTACTTGGTGGGAAGCCTTGAGAATAAACCCATGCTAAAGTCCTTTGGTAACCAAATTGCCTGATTCTACTAAGATTCGAACCCACGACCACCCGCTTACCAAGGCGGACTCTGTAACCTTGTGGTTACGGAGCTCCCCAATTACAGTGATTAGTCCTACGTCATGATTTCATACAACCCTAGGGTTGTATACCTTGTAGTATTTTTAATTGATTTTTTTTTATTTTTCCAATGACTGAATAATGTTTTTATAGTTTTTTTTGGCATACAGAATTCTTTCAAGCATCATACATTCATTTTATGAAACTTTGAAACCGACGTAAAATTTCTCATATATAATGTAAAAAAGAATAAAAATTCCCCTTGCTCAAAAAGTACGTATTTTCATGCAAAAATAAAATCAATAAAAATAAAAATAATATACAAGTATTGTTTGTTGTAGCAAAACTGTTGAACAGTTAAGTAAATTCTTCAAAACTTCTGACAGAAGTTAAAGTCGTTAAACGACCATCATCACTACTAAAAAATCATTCCCATGGTACAAACCTTGTTCGCATTGGGTGGTATTTGATCATTCGCTATGAGCGGAGTTGATATCCGATCTCTGGCCATCATCTCTATTCCGGAATGCTCTAATTGATGTAAAACACAAGCACAATTGTCTACGTCATAAAATTACAATTTTGGTTTTGGTAGACGCGTAATTGATTTTCCTAACGAGGGAAATTTGTTGAAAATCAACCGAGTTAAAAAATTGGACAAAATTTAAACATCTGCGGCTGCTTTAGACATAGTTCTACGTCAAAATCGCGTGAAAACGCCACTCCAATATGTTTGTATTATGTGTCCAGCATGGTCACGGACGAATTTCCCATCTGTAAAGAAAGCGTATTCTAGATAAACCTGATTTTGAAATTTGAAGCATTAAAGTACTGAAGAATGGGAAGGATAGAATTCACGTCGTGCCATCCATTCGGATCTTGCTTAAAGTATGGGCTGATGAAGTATTGCCCTCGGACTGGTTTGAGGGTCTTATATGCTCGATCTACAAAAACAGCCTGTTGCCTGGACTGTAGCTAATAATCGTCTATAAAATTCTTTCCGCATTCGGTTCCACAGATTGAGGCCGTTGCAGGAAACCTTAGTTGGTGAATACCAATGCGGTTTTCGAGGGGCACGGTCCACTACGGACAAAATGTTTACCTTGCGTCTAATCCTCGATAACATTTTAGAGGTAAACTTGCAGACTCACTATCTGTTTCAGGGCAGCGTACGACTCAGTTAAGAGAAATGAGTTATTGCAGATAATACTCGAATATGATTTTCCAACAAAACTAATTAGGGGAACTGCTCCATTATTCATCTCAGCCCATGTATTCATCTCATACAACATGAAAACACATTTGAAAACAGGGAAAAAACGCATATTTTCTAACTAAATCAATCTGCTAATCCATGGAAAGGATTCTTCTTAGTTTACTTTAGACTTCTCATGAAGTAGAATCCTTAAAAACTCACTTAAAAGCTCTAAATTTGATATACTTTAATCTTTGAAATGTTTACCTCAAGTTTCCAAAAACTAGCTTGAATTAGCAAAAATATATGAGATGAATTTCTACAATTCCTAAATTTCAACTGCATGTATTCTCATCTGTTTTCACTGTCTTGAAGAAAATCAAAAGTTGCCAAATCAGTTTCTGTTAATACGAAAAAATCATAGGTACTGAAAATGTTGAATTATTCCGACATAATTGACATAAATGGACAGCACTGCAGTGGTTACCTAGGTTACCATATTTGCACGTGAACAACTGCAGCGGACATCTAGGTAACCTACTACGACGGGCTGCGGCTACGTTCATTCAAGATAATGTGATTCATTCATGATTAACAGTGTGGTGAATATGGGGGCGTAGTGAGATGATTGATTGAGCAGTAATTTAAGTTTTGAGATGGATATGGAAGCATTGTGAAAAATGGTTTGTTTTACAAAATTCGGGATAAATCTAGCTAAGTTTACTAAATATACAATGCTGAACAATTCCATAAGAGCACGTAAGCGTATTTTGTTTATTTGTTCAATGATTTTGTGAAAATTTGGTGTTTAATCTGTGCTTTCTTCATTAATATCGGTTTAATGGATGAATAATGGAGCAGTTCCCCTAGATTGATTCGCATGGGAAGGGGCCATACGGACGGGTGGCGGCGTACAGAGAAGTGACATCATCATGACAAAGTGTCACATGCTCCTAGGTTTTGTGGACGATATCTACATCTTTGGTATCAACCGTAGAGCGGTGGAAGAGGCCTTTAGACCTCTCAAGAGGGGAGTTGCGAAAACTGAGCTTATCAAAGAATCTGCCAACACGAAGTACATGGTGGCTGGTAGAGAGCGAAGTAGACCGCCGTTTGCTGTTTCTACTTTTGTAGCATTTGGTACATTGATGATGTGCGGCAATGAGATTATTTAGCTGTGACTCACAGCCTGTGAGATAAAGAGGTAGATAACGGCCGCATAAAGAATCTTTCACTGATCGCGAAACCAGCTTAGATGGGGTTGTCTCCCATTAGCGCATGGAGGTCGTGGTTCATGCGCCGTCACCATTCTCCGTCGTCCGTCTGTACTCAACCGTAGATAGTCCGCAGCACCTTCCGTTCGAAAACTCTAAGGGCGTTAAGATCCTCCGCGAGAAGCGTTGTTGTCCGATTCCCGGTCTTATCAGGGTTTTGTACAGCGTCAACTCCGTGCGTCGTTGCACTCGACTCGATCGAAGTGTCTTCTGAAGTGAAAAGTAGGCACGATTTCCAACCTGGATGCGTCTCTTTGCTGGTGTTATTGTCGGCGGTCACCAATGACCCCAAATACACAAACGCGTCGACCACCTCAAGCTCATCGCAAAGACTTGAGTTGGGAGGCTGTTGTTCTCCTTGGAACCTTTCGCTCGCATGTATTTTGTTTCGACGCCTTTATTCGCAGTCTGATTCGTTTGGCTTGGGCTTTCGGTCGGGCGTAAGTTTCCTCCGCCATCGCAAAGTTACGTGTTATGATGTGAAAGTCATCCGCGAAGCCCAGAAGCTGAACAGACCTTGTGAAAATCGTGCCCCTCGTGTCGATGCCCACCATTCGGATAACACCCTAAAGGGCGATGTTAAACAGCAAATAGAAAAGTCCATTACCTTGTCTTAACCCTCTGTGCGATTCAAAGGGGCTTGAGAGTATCCCCGAAACACGCACGTAGCACATCGCTTGCGCCATGGTGGCCTTGAATAGTCGAGTCAGTTTATCCGGAAATCCGCTGTCGTGCATGATCTGCCATAGCTGTTCTCAATCAACTGTATCATAGGCCGCCGTGAAGTCGATGAAGATGTGATGTGTGGGCACGACAAAGGTGATATACTACGAAAAGGATCTGTGAGAGTATTTTGTAGGCGGCATTGAATGGCGAGATACTGCGATAGTTGCGGCACTCCAGCTTGTCGCCCTTCTTGTAGATGGGGCAGACGACTCCCTCCATCCACTCGTCTGGCAGTTTGGCCTTCTCCCAAATCCTGGAGATGACTCCTTGCAGCGTTCTAGCCACAAAGAACTTCATTAACATGGTGCTGCTGGTGTTTCTAGGTCAGTTCCTGCTACGCTTCTGTTTTCTGTATCGCCATTCAGGTGTCCATCGAAGCACTCCTTCCACCTGTCGACCACCTCGCTGGCATTCATGTTCAGAATCCTCTTGCTGCCCCTCCGCCGTGGGTAGTACCGCTTCGAGCTGTTGCGCGTATTCCTCCGCAGCCGGGGGGTCCTGGAGCTGCTTGATGTTAAGCAGCGGGGTCGCGCAATGTCGCGCGTCGTATACGATCGACAGTTTTGAGCGCAAAGATACCGCAACTAGGTAGTGGTCCAAGACAAAATCCGCACCGCGATTGGGGTGCGTGCCGTCGATAAGACCGGCCGTCGATGAGAACATGGTCAATTTGGTTTGCTGTTCGTTGGTCAGGTGATTTTGATGTGGTTTTGTGGATGTCTTTTCGGGGAAAGATGGTACCTCGCCAGTCCTTGGAAAGCTGCGAAGTTGACGCATCGCTGGCCGTTTGTCGTTTGTCACGGTGTGCAGGCGGGGAGGGCTTTGTATATGTCTTCCCTACCGATCTGAGCGTTCATGTCCCCGATGACGATTTTGATGTCTCTACGCGAGCAGCTATCGTAGAGTTTCTCCAGCTGTGCGTAGAACGCTTCTTTTTCTACATCGGGTCTTCCTTCGGGAGGGCAGTGGACATTGAGAATAGTCTAGTTGTAAAACCGGCCTTTTATTTTCAACAAACACAACCTATCGTTGATCGCCTGCCACTTGATCACACGACCCTGAATCCTACCCAGCACTATAAAGCCGGTACCCACCTCATTAGTTGTGCCGTCGCTTGGGTAGTACTGTGCCCTACGGCCTTTCCGGCAAAGCTCCTAGAGCGCATCGATGTCGAATTGGTGGGGTTCTAGGTGATCCAGCAGAATCCGGTCACCACCCGTGGTGTTTAGCGATCTACAGTTCCATGTATCGAGCTTCCAATCGTTGTCCTTATTTCGTCGTCTAGGTCGCTGCCGATTGATCCGGTCAGTATTCAATTCTTGATTGTTCGTAGTATTTTAATTTCGACATACCGCATACTGCCTTACTAGGGCTGCGGATGCCTAGTCTTGCGACGGGGCTACCGTCTTGGATGTAGCTGACGAGACACCGCATTTCGTTATCCAGCCGTCCGTTCCGGGATCAGACGCTGATTGAGCCGCCCTTAACACGGAGTACAGACGCTCAGACAAGCTGCTCTACGAGGAGGACAGCTTTCCCTTCCCTGTCAGCATACAACCAAGTTCCCACCGGTTCACCGATCTTCCCTTGGTTGCTCGTATCCCAGTTGCCATTACCATTACCAGCTTAGGTCCCGCAGCTTGCAAATCATTAGAAAACTAGCACTCTATAAAACACTGATTCTCCCGGTGACGCAGAGGCTCATCGGTGAGCTCTTGGTGTTTTTGGGCGTAGAATCTTGCGTTCAATCCTTGGCGGCAAACTGGAAATGGTGTTTGGCGCAGACGCATGAACTATGAAGTGGAATCTATAAGCAAACCAAAACCTTGGTGCTACATTCCGATTCTGAGCTCAACCTTTGGTTTATTTATTCACAGACTTCGCAGCCAACTGTTTAGTACACAGAACATTTGCCGGGTTAGCGCTACGATCCTACTGACACTAACAGTTTCTCCCGAGCCGAGACTCGAACCTACGACGACTGGCTTGTTAGGCCAGCATCATACCTCGAGACCATCTGGGTGGAAACTATATTTGGCAGGTATTCCGATAGAGGCCGTCGACTTCGGGGAAGGCACTGTACTTGTTGAATGTGTACTAGGGTGGGAAAAAGTTATTGTCTTTCCAGAACCAAGTTTTTTGGTTCCTTTTGGGGCCCAAACAACCCAAAACTTACTGGAAGTCGATTTGGTTGTCTCCGCTTGGCGAATTGCATTTCGAATTTGTATGAAAATTTATATGGAAAAACCTACTATTTTGCATTTACCTTTCTAGAGAGCTCAATAATGATTTGATGATGCACTACATTATGTAAAAGTATAGTATTTTGGATGCCTAATAATTTTGCAGATAGTACTGAAGAGCTATGATGTCCCTAAGAAGAGCTATAGCTGTTCAAAGTTGAGTATGTCGATTTAAATGCAGAAAATCTTGTTTTCTGCCAACATTACCAATGTACTGGCGCCAGTAGGATTCCTATCAGAAATAACCTGTCGTAACAAGTTTATACACTCAGCTGGATCAAACAAACAAATTCAGGTCAATATTCTAGGCGTAGGTAGAATCTACAACGTGTTTCAGAGGTTAATTCTGATGGAAATCTGACTAACGCCGGTACACTTGCAGTGTTGGCAGAAAAAATTATTTGCAACATAAATTTCGACATACTCAACTTTGAACAGCTCCAGTATTTTTTTGGGACACCCTAGCTTTTTGATGTCTTCGGCCAAGTTGTTAGGCATCAAAAAACCTACCATTTGAAGTCAGGAAACCTATGGTTTGAGCCACTTTGAGCTCTTTAGAACGGAAAATGCAAAAATGTTGGTTTTTCCATACAAATCTCCATATAAATTTGAAATGCAATGCGCCAAGCGGAGACTAATCCAATCGACTTCCGATAAATTTAGGAATGTTTGGGGCTCCAAATAGAACAAAAAAAAAACTTGGTTCTGGTTTTCTGCTAGCAAGTTTCGTTTTTTCCATATAACGATTCTCAACCCTAATGTGTACTGTTGACGAGGATGTCCGCGTAATAGGTGTTAGAGGCACCTGGAGGATAGCAGCCCTAGACCGGGTGACATGGTGACGTATTCTGGATGCAGTACTGGATCGGTAATCGGTCTGCCGTCGCAAAAATAAAAGTAAGTAAGAAAGTAATTTGTAGCATAAATTTCACAACGCAAAATGGATCTATGGGGATTCAGTTACGGAAAATAACACGGTAATCCCGGCAAAATCGATTTTGATGAAAGTGACTAAGCACATAAATTGCTCACTATGAAAACGATATTGTCCATCAATCAAATTAGTACGTGCAAAGGTTCACTCAGTTTCAGCTTAATCAATATCATAGATTAGCTTCAGCTTCAGATTGCGAAAAGCACAATCCGTGCATTTGCATTATCCGTCTACCGTCCGGACAGCCGCATATTGCAGTTGGTGCAAGAACTCGATTGAAGCGCAAACATATCCTCCGATATCAACGGGCATCGCGCGCAGACAATGATGTCCTTGCTGGCGATGCATTATTGATATCGTGTGTAAATAACTGCCAAGAGCTATGTATGTATGTGCAGCATATATATGTGCCCGGCATACAAACGCAGGCTCGTTGGTCGTTCATCTGGTGTGTGAATAAGTAAAGGTATGAAATCAATTTAAAATTGATTTTTCCCGGTGCTCTTCTTTGTTGCACCTGCCACTGCTGCAGCCAGGCTGACCATAAAACTCACTGGCAATCTATTGTTCACGGGAAAGTTCGTCTCGATTTGCCACTTCGAACAGGAAAACACACGCCATTCTTCCGCATGTGAAACGAACACAAAGCTTTCAGTTCCGCGATAGTGCAGAGTGCAGTGCGGTGGCCTGGGTCATTATCATGTTTCGAGTACGAGTACACACTGCAACACACGCAATCTCGATTTCGAACCACAATTCGCATTATGTGCAATACGGCACTTAACCAATACTGAATGATGAAAACGTTCTAGGTGGAGAGCATTATGGGTTTGAATTATTTCAATCGAAAACTCTTTCAGTGTTGATTTCTCAAAACCGGTCTGTAAACGATTTTGATTTTGTTAAATTTAATTTTAAACTCAATCATTTCTATTGAAAATTAGTATTTTATCGAAATATAAAACACTACTTAACATCACCAAAGTTCTAAGAAAAAGCGGAAATTCTTCGTAGTGCCTTATAAAGAATAGTAAAGCCCGGTCATAAAATTGGCTTTTAGTTGTCCTGCACAGTCGGTACTCAATTTACAAACTCATCGACTATTTTCCGATTTTGACCAAGCAACAACGGGAGCCCAAACTAGCTCAATAAGCAGGAAAGCTATAAAAAGTTAGACACAACCGTACCGGAAGTAATCTTCGAAAGTAGAATTTAATATCGCTGGGAAAAGGTCAAACCAATTCTCAATTGTGGTTCATAAAATACTGTTTGCCGGACTTTATTGGAATAAGAACACAAAGAAAAATGAAACTCACGCCAAGCGCACAGATTGAATGGAATTTTGATTGGTTTCAAACTCTATCAGCCCATCAACAACGAAAGCTGATTTTATTGCTAAATCCAAATTGTCAATTTTATGACCTATCTTCATTTTCAATCCGTCAAACAAGATTCACAAAACGACCATTCAAGATTATCTGTTCACAAGCTAGGTTTGACACCATTCCTAGCGAGACGCGGTAGATTTATCACAATTTTACCACCCACCGTTTTTCATTAATTATCAGCGCCAACGTCCAAAACGACATCGAAATTTTCCAACTCAAACTCTCGTTGGTCGTTGGAAAAAATTCTCATCAGCCGGTATATTTATGCTCGTAAGTGTGGTAGTGAAGGGGGCTCTAAAATGAAGGGAGAAAGGTATTGAGAAATAATTAAAACCGGTTTTCCTTCTTTTTTTTATTGAGGCAACACTGAACACAAAGAAAACAATATTTTGCTTCCGTCAGCGTTGGCATTTTCTGCCAACCTTTGAATGTTTATGAAATGGTGGCCTGGTATGACCGAAACTTTTCCCATAAACTTTCCGATGACACGTTTCCTGCGCGCAACAAAAGCTCGTTCATACTGTTGGTTTCGATAATGGACATCCGCGATAAATTGCAACGGTGTGACGTTCTCTAATTTGAATAAAAGTTTGCGTAAATGTTTCCTGTTTTAGGACAACCTTGTGTAACTGTACTAATCATCAAATTATACAACTAAATATTGTAATAATTATTAGTCATACTATGTGTAATGAGACAAAACTGAAGTGTTCCTAAAACTTTACATTGGTTTTACTTGGCTAGCGTCGTTTATTGATTTTTCTTGACTGATGTTTTCGAACTCGAGTATTTCCTTTCCGCTGCTTGTGCAACAATACATATTATATGAATTCAAAGAAAACGCTCATGGAATGTTTGCTCTGTAAACGATATTAGACACGATAAAACCGAATGTAGCTCTTTCCCGTTGTGATGTTAAATGAAACCATACATATTGTTGTTTTTCTATGAAATTGTTGTTTTTCTATGTACAAATCTATTTATCAGGATACGGAGGTAAGTTATCTAAATTTCTCCAAGCTAAGTTCCGTAGTGCCAATCGAATGAACCGTTTTTGAACCCGTTCGATCCTAAGATTCCACGTGACCTGGTGGGGGTTCCATACAATACCAGCAAAAGATGCCATTTCGTACGATTGGTTTAGTTTTTTGGAACACGACTCATTCTTGAGAAGTTATTGAAAAATGCTATTTTGGGAAAGGAACGATGATTACCAACATTTTCAGAGTCCAGACGGTTTGTTTGATCGGTGTGTTGATTTCCAAAAAAATACACTCAAAAAAAACTATTTCTTTTTTGTAAAAAAATATTTTTTTGAAAATCTGATTTTTTTACAAAAACTACAAAAGATTACCTAAACAATGGAAACTGTCTGACCATGCAGGAATTAAGAAAAAGAATTAATTTTTTTTTCGAAGGACATATTTTTTTGAAGGACAAAATTATTATCTACAACTTTGCCAGAGCCACTATGCCAATCAAACAAACCGTTTTGATTGTAAAAATATTTTTTAATTTTCCTTAGAGTACCCTATTGGAAATTGGACTTTGTAAGTTAAAGGGTGATTTTTTTGCTATTTGGTTTTTCGTGTATTCAGATTTGACAGTTCACGCGGAAATTCTGACAGCTGTCAAAGTCTAATGTACTCAGTTTGGTTTGCCATTTCACCATGAACAGACTTACGCCTGAACAACGCTTACAAATAATCGAATTTTATTACCAAAATTCGTCCTCTGTGAAAAATGTTTTTCGCGCATTACGACCATTTTATGGTCGTCATAATCGACCTACTGAGCAAGCAATTCAAGCTATTGTGACGAAATTTCAAACCAGTTTTACCGAAATTTCAAACCAGAGATAAACCCACCAACACGTATACATAGAGTGCGTACAGAAGAAAATATTGCTGCAATGAAATGTCAATTCGACGCCGTTCGCAGCAACCATTTAAAACGTAGCCGTGGCCAACATTTGAATGAAATTATCTTTAAAAAGTAAATGGCATAAACCAATATATCGGCTCCAATGAAGATTTCATACGGTTTTGTAATTTTTATGCTTTTTTTTCTAAAGAAAAACTAAATTCTTAAAAAATCCCCTTTTATAATTATATATCTACAAATTTGCCGAATTGTTTTGGCTCTAAAAATATTTGTAATCATCAATGTCTCTCAAAATATCATTTTTCAATAGCTTCTCAAAAATGTGTCGTGTTCCAAAAAAATAAACCAATAGCACAAAATGGCATCTTTTGCCTATAGAAACATCTATGCAAAGTTTGAGTCGAATAAAAAATGGTCGATTATTCTGGTTGCCCGTTTTTTCTGTGGAATTGCTTTGGTTGTACAATTGCACAGCATAGTGACTTCCAGCAATGCGCAATGTCGGAAAAGTCTTTAGCCACACTGAATACAAGGCCCAACAACTGTGTAAATCAAACGTCATTTTTGAGTCCAACAGGGTTCCTAAGTCAGTCACTTCAGTAGTAAGCATAATGGCATCAATATGGTAATCAAAGTGGGGCAAAGTGATCGATTTTCCAGAACCAAGCTTTTTGGTTCTATTTATTTTTCATAATGTTTCGACACCCTTCCTTCTTCTGGCATGTCTCCAAATACCATTTCGAAATCCAAGATGGCGACTTCCGGTTTCCGAAAAACAGCGGCAAATGACCAAATACCCCTCAATATGCGTGTTTCCGGAATTGTTATGATGCACTGAAGCCACAAATCGATCTCAGACAACATTTTGAATTGTAAGAAGGCGACTTCCGGTGTCTGAATAACAGCCGAAAACGACCAAATACCACCCAATATGAATGTTTCTTCAACCAGATTGACGCTCAGAGGCCAAAAATTGTCTCCTAATGCCATTTTGAAATCCAAGATGGTGACTTCCGGTTTCTGGAAAACAGCGGCAAATGACCAAATACCATCAATGAGTATTTCCAAGATTGTTATGATGCACTGAAACCACAAATCGACCTCAGACAACATTTTGAATTGTAAGATGGCGACTTCCGGTCTCTGGAAAACAACCTAAAATGATCAAATACCACTTAATATGAGCGTATCTTTAACCAGATTGACGCACGAAGGCCCGAAATTGTTCCAAACGCCATTTTGAAATCCAGGACTTCCGGTGTCCGGAAAACAGCCTAAAGTGACCAAATACCACCCAATATGAGTATCTCTGGAACGAGAATGAAGCTGAAAATTGACCTCAGACACCATTATGAATTGTAAAATGGGAACTTCCGGTTTCTAAAAAACAGCCAAAAATGGGCGATTTCTATACAATATGAGTATCTTCGGAACCAGAATGATACACAGGAGCTAGAATCGACCACAGACACAATTTTGAATTCGAAGATGGTGACATCCGGTTTCTGGGAAACAGCCGAAAATGACCAAATAACACCCAATATGGCTGTTTCTTAAACCAGAATGACGCTCAGGGGCCAGAAATTGTCTCCAAATGTCATTTTTAAATCCAAGATGGCGACTTACGGTTCCTGAAAAATAGCCCAAAGTGACCAAATACCACCCAATATGAGTATCACCGGATCCAGAATGATGCAAGGAGCTATAAATTGACCTTAAACAACAGTTTGAATTGAAAAATGGCAACTTCTGGGAAACAGCCGAAAATAACCGAATACTACAACATATGGATATGTCCGTAATCGAAATGATGTAAAGAAGCCAAGCATTGACCCTGGAAACCATTTTGAATTAGAAGATGACCACTTTCAGTTTCTGGAAAACAACGAAACTAACTGAAATGCACCCAATATATATCCGGAATAGAGGTCATGTACAAATGCCAAAAGTTGAGGATGTTGCCATTCCGATAAAACCAATCATTTTTAAACGATATAATCCAATCGCAAGGAATCAATAAATTTGACATGTTTAAAATTATCAAATTAAACACTAAAATAGGCGGGACGAAGTTTGCCGGGTCAGCTAGTACTTAAATAAAAGTAGTGAGCTAGGAGAGATTATACCTCTCAATATAATGAAGGCTGATAATAGAATAATAAAAGAATCCACAATACTGCTTTCTTCGATGTTATTATTTTAAACATCAACATCACAAAATTGCATCATAATTGGAATTGATTTATATCACGAAACTACATTCGAATAAAAAAACGATTACTTTCGTAGCATCCGCCAATCTTCCGCGAAACATTCATGAATACAATGCATCAGCACTGTTCCATGAAGGTTCGCCGGCGAAATAAGACGTGAATTCAATCTTCACGATTGATAGTTTATTCGGAAAGGAAGCGTCACTTTCGAAATCAGCGTTACAAAATTGATTCTTTTAGAATTGACACCCGTATTCAAAGCACGCTGCTGACACACTTCAATCAAGGCTGCTGTGTGATAGTCCCTGTGATAGATACGAGCATCGAATCAATTCGAACCTGAAATCGGTTCTCCTGCAATGCACATGGTTGTTCGGATGGGGGTGACGTTGTTTGCTGATGTTGAAATAGTTTCAGCATGCCAACCATTTTATTCTTTTGCAAGGACAATTTACCCATCAAATTTAATTGACACGTCCCTCGGCAGGAGCGATCTTGATGCCGTACTTTCTACAACTTTCATCGCGTTGGCACTAACTGGTAAAGAACGGCTAGAGGCAGCACTCACCCAAAGGTACCTACCCCTGTCACCTGTTTGATCGATTCAAGTTACCTATTGTGTCTCAAGTCTACTTGGGATAACTAATTGAGACAAAAGTTTCTATTAGAGTTCTGTAATTCAATTCAATTCATTACGGAAACGTGTCGACGGCAGTAAATTGCTTCCTAACCAGTCCGGCTACTGTTGAACACGTAATCAAACTTTTACCATGTGTGCTAAATCACTGCCAAACACTACGGTGAATGCTGTAGTGTGAGAACTTCTTTGGTTCGTTTTCTTCCTGCGGCTTATTCTATTCTCCCAATATTTCAACCACAGTATGGAGCCAGCTTATCAGCAAACAACATGCGAAAGTTTCTGCTTCGACTTGCTACCAGATGGGCACAAACACATACTCAGCACTCAGCAGAATAGATAGCCAGTAGCGTCAGATCAGATGTAGCTCTACTGATTACACAAAAGGAACTCGGTCAGGCAAAGTCTTGCTAGTTGACACTGTGCAAATGAGTATAAACTGACTTTCTACCAGATCGATAGTTATGGAAAGGAAAACAATTTGCAGCTTGGGCAAACTATTAATTATTGTGACAACAGGGCAGGTGATCCGTGTCGGGTTTATAAGCTTTACGTCGCCAATCTACATAACGTATTAACAACTTTGTAGATTGTTGCATGATGGCTGTCTTTTTCAGAGCGAAATTAGTTTATGGTTCACAAAACAAATATAAAGATTATTACGGGTAACGCCACAATATATCACATTAATAATAGCAGTTAGCTTCTACAAGAAAAAAATGGAGGTAGCGAATTAACACTCGGAAAAGGTCGAGATTTGTGAAAAAAGGCAACATGCCAATTTTTTGAAATCAATATGTGTAATCTTTCCTTATTATAATTTTACTAATTTTTATGTGTAATCTTACCTTATTATAATTTACTATATTGTCATATTTGAAACATCAATACATGTTTACATACTCTTCTTTACTTTGTCGGCTGGCGGACTGTTCACCGGTCTAGATCCGATGAAATTAAAGATGTCCTGCTTTTTCTATCTTGATCAGCCATTCTCCAGTCACCTCATACACGAGCGGTTCGTGCATCTTTCACCGCGCACCTCCATCAAGTGCGAGGCATACTATGGAGTCGATGACCTCTTCCTAGTTCTCTGCTGAGAATAGCTTTGGAGGCTCTCTCGTCAGGCATTCTGGCTACATGTCTAGCCTGTCTCGCTGTATTACCATGGAACGGGGTGAAATTGATCAATTTTTACAACAATTTCCAATTAACTAGCTGCATGTACATTTTTCCCGAAAAAGTATAATTTTAAAACAAGTGCTGGTATGTGCTCCAGTAAAACTCTGTGGCTATTGGTGAAATTTCTATCGTCTACTTCATGAAACAAATTCGATAATTCTTTAAGGTACTATTAGGTAAATTGGGGTGAAATTGATCACCATTGAAATCCATGCATTTTTTGGCAATGTGCATTTTTTCGATATGCTAAAGATAAATGATGATTTTTGTACTGAAAATACCATTTACAGCTAGTTTGGAAACGAAAATAACGATATTTCAGGTTAAAATTTTTTCATTTTGGTTCACGAGCTGCTCGTTGCTAAATTTGCTCTTATTCGATCGTCGTTAGACCGTTTTCAATTCGGTTTATTGCAAAGGCTCGAAAACTAGCTCTGAAATTGAAATTGTTGTGGTTTCCTGCGAATTCATCAGTATTAATTTATTGGTATGGAATGATCATTGTTGAAAATTACATTTTTTGAGCTTTTATCAAACTTTACTCACTTCTCCAGATTACTTCAAGTAAATTCAATTATTTTTTCGTTATTTGGAAACTTGTCTGATCAAATTTGATTGAGTTTTGACTGAGTTAGAAGAATTTTTTGAAAATATGAAAAATTGCACCGAGCATGCAAGGGTGAACTTTGACAGGTATATGAATCATGCAAAAGTTGCGCTTAAGGACACGTCAACATTGCCTAGTGTTGTAAGAGCAATATCTTTTGATTAGTATTTTTTATCACGAATTTTCAGGTGATCAATTTCACCCCACTGATCAATTTCACCCCATTCCACGGTACCTTCATTATATAAGCATGTCATGTGTTCACCCCGTCGTCCACTTTACCGCACAGAGTTTAACGTCCTTTGAGCACTCGTCGAACAGCTTCCCCTAGCGTCCATGCTTCATGTCCGTGAAGAGCCGCCAGGAGGATCAGTGTCCTGTACAGTGCTAGTTTAGTGCGAGTTTGCAAACTATAGAACCTTAGCTGGTTACGTAGTCCGTAGAAGATTTTGTTTTCAGCTGCAACTCGTCGTTTCACTTCACGGCTCATATCGTTGTCACATGTCACAAGCGTACCAAGATAAACGAATTCATCAACCACTTCAAATCGTTCTCCATCAATCTTCACTTCAGCACCAACACCACTGGAACTTCCTGCCAACTAGCATGTACATCTGAAAAACAGGATACGCCAGGGTCCAGTTGACGGCCCTTCTTGTAGATTTGGTATACGAGGCCTCCCAATCAGTCGTTCGGCATTTGTTCATCCATCCAAATCGTCAGTGTACATTAGGGAGTCCCAAAAAAAATCGATGTTGAAAAAGTCAAGTTGCTCAGCCCTAAATTGAAAGATAATGTTCTTTATAGCATTTTTGTAAAACATTTCGACTTTCTAAAAAATTGTTTTCAGGTTGCCCAAACGTGATTTATGAAAAAATGACTTTTTAAGCTACAAACCCACTCTTTTGCACTTTTTTCAATTCTGTTTGATTCCTAAATTTTTTCATATATTTTTTTATTTTTGTGGGGTTGTTTTTGAATATTTTGCATGGTTCAATTCAGCATTGCATTCAGTTTTTGACTTCCAGAGCCCATTAAACATCACAAAAAAAATATTTTATCTTATAATTTTCAGATGAAACCATTCAAAAAACAAATAAAAAAAAATTCATAAAAAAAGATACTTGATATCTTATCGGGGAGCTGAGATATTGGCATTTTTCTATGTGATGGAAAACTATGCATTTTAACAAATATGTTAAATAACTGTTTTATTTTGGGAGATAAAAAATAACAACGTTTAGAAAACAAATGCATTTTTGGATGGCTGATAACTTAGCAGAAGGTTTAAAAACTCGGAAAAATCTGCGAAAAAAGTTAGAATGAAAATTGTGATTTTAGTGCCTTATAATAAATAACTCAATGTTGCTCGTAATATGTAAGAGATAGAAACATGATGTCTTCGGTAAAGTTTCTTATTTTAAGATGAACTAAAACTTTGTTGAAGACACTTTGCGTCTATCTTAATCTGATCAAAAAGTATTTTTTTATCTCACTCATTGGTGGATTGATCACCCATCTTTCTACATTAGAAGATGCATTTTTGAATATCCTGAAACTTCTCCGAACATACGTTTTGGCTATAATAAACATTTGAATCACCATCTAGAAAATTGTACGCCCAAACGTCAAAATAAAACACTGTGCAATGGAGATATTGAACTTTAGTAATATTTTTGACAAAATGCGTAGTTTTTCATCACATGTAAAAACGCCAATATCTCAGCCCCCCGATAAGATAAAAATAATCTTTTTGTAAGTAAATTTTCGTCTTGAATCCCGCTTTGCAGTAAAAATTTCTGTTCTTGATCAAAAAATTTTTTTATATGTGTTTTGAAGGGTTTTATCTGACAATTATGAGAAAAATTCACTTTTTCTGATGTTTAATGGGCTCTGTGAGTCAAATAATTGAATGCGATGCTGAACCAAACCATTCAAAATATACAAAACCAATCCGACAAAAATAAGAAAATATATGGAAAAATTTAGGAATCGAACAGAATTGAAAAAAGTGTAGAAGAGTGGTTTTGTAGCTGAAAAAGTCATTTTTTTCATAAATCCCGTTTGGGCAACCTGAAAACGATTTTTTAGAAAGTCGAAATGTTCTAAAATCTAAATCTTTCAATTTAGGGCTGAGCACCTTGACTTTTTCAACATCGATTTTTTTTAGGATAGCCTAGTGTGCATACGACCCACCGCATATACCAGCCGCTAGCTTCTCGCTTTTAAAAGTTCGGCCGTGATAACATCCTTCCCAGCGGCCTCGACTTTTTCAGCTCGCTAATCGCCTTTTCAGTCTCCTCATGTGTTGGTGGGAACTTGTTTAAAGGGGGAAAATGCCCCGGGGCTCCCGATTCGCTCCCGTTAAGGCAGAGTGTAAACCCTTTTTTTCTACTCGTCACCTTCCAGCAAAACGTTACCTCATTATGTTTTGATAGAAGAGGGCCCCACAAAAATATCTGCCTCGGGCTCACCAGCACCTAAATCCGGCTCTACTGGAAAGGGAGATCTTGGTCGGCGCAAACGACCAAATAGTGAAAAAGTAACTGGCGAACATGAACATGTCAGGAAGCGGCAGTCTCGTCCACGGAGCTGTAGGCAATGACGCAGCGACAGAGCCTGAATAAGATGGTTAAGTCGATTTTCCCTGCAAAGCGCAATGTGGCGGTGGTGATGGAAGACGAGACCTGTCTCACCCTGGATGGCAACGACTGGCAGGGCACTTCGTATTTTACTTCCACCACGAAGGAAGTGAGCTCCGAGGTGACGTTCATTTCACACACCAAGTTTTCCACAGGAGCTGTTCAGGCTGACAATCAGCGGAATGAGGATGCCAAAGCCGCCCGGACCAACACATACTATTCGCATAGAATCTCTAGGATTCCTCACATTGGATTCGTGAGCGTCCTTGAAAAAGATTCCTGAAAAAAGAATCCTCAGGAATGCCCTGTATGTGGCTCTAGGATTCTTGAATAAGAACCTTAGGTGGGAATCCTGCGGATCGTGTAAGCGATTCCTTTTACGATTCCGTCACCGAGTTAAAGGTATCCTGGGGATTCTTACTCAGGATTCTTTGCATGTTAGTAAGGGCGCTCTTTTTTCGCTCCGGATTGGCCGTGATGGAGGAAATTTAGAGTACGAAGCTCATGCCGGAAGTTGCGTCGTTCATCACAAAATACCATAAATCCGAAAACACGGTGACAGACCGGATCTGGCGTCGGCCCATTACTCGAAATGATCGTTGGAGGAGATTGAGCGGCTGAATATTGATGGGGCATCCAAATTGACGAACCCACCCAAACTTACCAAGTTGCGTCCGATCGAGGATTTTTGGGCCAACCTAAAGCGTAAGATCAATTCCAACAATTTAGTCGCGAAAACTGCGACGGAATTGATAAACAAAATGGAGAAAGAACTCAAAAACATACCTACACGCTCGCTTTCGTCCGCCTTAGCGAACGATCCGGTTAATTGCTGGAAGGCCGCTCGCAAGGAGGAAGAATTTTTTGTAAGTAAGCTAACATAATTGCCTTCCATGATTTACAAACTCAATTATCTGTCTTAGTTATTTTTACGCCACCTTCCGAAAAAAAGGCCATTTTTACAGCGGTTCGGTTTGTTGCAAATAAGTGAAGGTGTACGCCAAAGTAATAAATACGAGATTATTGTTCGCCCAAACGCCGAAAGAGATTAACGAGGTCGTTGAATGTCATTTGGCCACAGTTTATCGCATCAAAAAGTCTCAAAAGAATGGCCTCAAGCAGCGAAAGCCGGGAAGTATTCTATAAGAAAACTTACCAAGGGTGCCAAACCAAGGAATTTATGCGAAGAATCATCAAAGAAGACTTGCACGCATCTTCCAGAACTAGAGTGAAACGCCACTTGAACACGGAGCCGATAAAAGAACTACGAGTGACTCGTTCGAAAAGTTACTTCCTTTGCTGAAAAAGTCAAAAAAATGAGCCGCACAGACCGGTTCATTTCACCGAAGAAAGTCGAGGATGTTCCTGAGAAAGTTGAGTTTAAATTCCAATCCAAACATCCGGCTGGTGTAATGATGTTTGTATATCGATATTTTGAAGGACCATGTGGTGAAGGCCAACTTATTTGAGGACGTTGTGATACAACAGGACAGAGCGCCATGTCATACACCTAATCGGACCCAACACTGGCTGATGAAAAATTTGAAGTTTCGACCGAAAGATTTGTGCACATAGCGGTCGATACCGGAGGACTACGTTTAAAAGGCGTGTTCTACCTTCCGGTGTAGTCGTCTCCAGGATGTCATTGCTAAAAATGGAGGATACATCAATTAAATTTGTTGGATAGGACCTTATACAGATAACAGATTTCGAAAATGATGATATTATAACCTAAAAGTTGAACGAAACACCACAAATTTTCGTATTCGTTCCACCGCACTCTGTACTTATGTGTAACTTTCTTATCATTATTTAGTTTCATTAAAGTATTTTATATCTTTATAAAACGAAAAACATTCATCTGGTCTCACACTTTTCGCCAGTTGTCCAATATAGAAGCCTTGAGTACTCTATATAGGAATGCTATGGGTAAAATAGGAACCAACAAGAGCTTTTTATTTGAAAAAAAAAATGTATGCAAAACTTATATATTGAACTAGATTCTGGTGATGAATATAATTTAAAGAATCTGATTACCTCGTAGAACTTGTTCAGTATACATTTTATGAAGGTAGAAGAATCAATATCTAGAATACATAACATACTATGGCCAAAACCAGTGAGAATTATAATCTTCTTGGCCAGGCTTGTAAATGGTCACGGTAGAACAACTTTTCCCTGCGATAATCGTTTTCTTTTGCTTCTGACGGTGCCATGGTTCTCTGTCTTACATTTTGAACAAACATGTCAAACGAATACTAGCCACCACTACGTTTGTTTTTCTAGAAATGAGAATTACGCAGGTTGTGTGCGGAGATTTCGGGAATTACTCATATCATTGATCTTGTAATAATATTTCTCAGCATAAATAGAACGAAGTAGACAAAAATAGGTTAAAATAACATCGCCAAACGAATGACAGTGTGCATCTCTTCAATGCGCGATTGTCAATTGATCATCTGTTCTTTGTGTGAGAGGCGACGGTTGTTCTACATTATACAGCCTACTACGACGCACACTAACGAAGCGAAATCAAATGGAAGTGTTGACCGTTTACAAACCTGTTCTTGTCAGATGTAGGAACACTAAAAAATTATCGACACAGCCACATTCAAGCCCCTTCTCATTTATTTTGATTTATTATTGATCAGTTTCCTGAATAACTTTGAAATGTGGGAAGACCTTTACATCAATTAAATACTTTCAAATAGTAGGTAATTTCCAAACAAAAATGTCTCAAGTGGTCTTCGAATGATGTTTATAACAAAAGTTTTGCTTGTTTAAAAAATCATTAGTGAATTGTAGGACACTAGCAGTCAGAAAATTTCTCTTTTTGCCACTATTATGTCTTGTTGAGTTCACAAAACCTACACAAAAATGCTGTGTGATGAATGTAAAACCTGTAAAACTTCTTAGATCACCGGAAGTAAAAAGATAATGAGAAGATATTAGAATCAGTAGATCGCTACAGTTCCTATTTTTACAACACTTGCATCTGCATGTTGCAATTTCAAAAATAACACAGTATCCTCGATCGGTTAAATCTTTAATGCGTGTTGTTTATTACTTGAATGATTTTTTATGTAAGCCACATTATTGTAAAGACTCTAATCTCTGTTGAATGGGAGATTCCGGTTCGTCCTATCCGTAAGCTTTTACAGGACTCAAGTTATTTAAAAGCATGATTTGTATAATTGATGAGAGTGCGTCACAACTAGAATCTTCCACAAAGGTCCATTAGTCAATTCGGTAAAGATAAAAAAAATTCCAGAGCATTATTGTCAAAATTAAAAATTGAGCATTATAGAACTCATAAACAAAAGTGATGTTCTCTTGTGCCGGATAATCGAATTTAATTACAAATTCTGTTTGCTCACTCAGCAAACCACCTTGTCATAGTTTTAATCTTTGAATATGGCAACAAATCCCACCGGATTGCATGATGATCCCTTTAGACGGAATACCGTCTGACGGTCTGTTTACTTTTTTTTTGCTGAAATACTACCGCATATCAAATCAAACCGGATCGATGTAAGCTTCCAAATATGTGGAATGGAACTGACAGACCAATAGATTCGTATTTATAGTCCTCTCGATTGCAAAATCAACATAATCATATTCTGACATACAGAAAATCAGACTTACTGTAATAAGGAGTGAACTTTTTTAACTTACATTTTAATTTTAATTTAACATTTTGACCGATTTGTGACAACTATTAGCGTGTGCTGTGGTTTTCAAGGTATCGCCTTTGAAAGTGCATAACTGCGCCCCATTTTACAGTACTTCATCCAAATGTGGTATGTAAATAGCTATCGTCGTATTCGTGCGTGACCTTTAGATTTGTCATCCAATTGAGATGAGAGCTTTATGATGTTTAGTTAGAAGCGATTGCATCTATGACGGTTGTTTAAATAACCGAGTGTTTATTTTAATGCAGCCGAATGAATGTGTTCGCTAATAAAGCTCAACTCAAACCGGTAGATCAATGTGCAATCATTCATGCACCGTTGCCGGGCCTCTGCAGTATGATCTTTGAGCAAAGAGCGTGTCTTTGTTTGGCACGCAGACATATTGAGGCCATTTAGGGTAAATGATCCAATAGTGGAGGAGCTAAGCACGAGTTATGCATGTTTAGCCATGTTTTGGCTAAGAAAAACGAATCTTGCACCTTAAGAAACGAATTTTGCACCTTAAAATTGACTTCGAACCCGCTTTGAGGGTTTAAATTAACTAAAATAAGTTGCACGCTTTTGTTCCAATAGTTGCGGTAGAGTTCCTATAGTTGTGAATGGGTGTTCCTGTAGTTGCGGTATATAAAACATCCGTGTTTGCTTGGTTAAATGAAGGTATTTGCCTCGCTTGAAGTGGTTTTTGATTGTTTTATCAATTATCATATTGTTTTTAATAGGTTGACAAGTCGGTTTGCAAGTAAATACAAAAATGCACGAAGTTAACTAAGAGACGGATTTTACGCCAATTTGGTCAGATGTTGACAAAATTCAGTGAGGGTATGTAGGTTTTATTAAAATAAAACAAATTTTGCATACTTTTTATAAAATGTCTTTAGACTAACATTTGAAAAGGGCTGAAATTGGCTGAAGAGAAAGACCAATGGCGCTCATTTTGAAATATTCAGAAGAATTTTTTTTTTCACAAATGGTGACTTCTCAACACTGGAAGTTAGAGTCTATTACCTCTGCTTCGTACCATGTTTGCGCTTACATTTTTGACGTTAGTGTTTACTAAAAGAGCGACTGAAGCTGTGAAAGGCTCGTTAAAAGAATTACAAGACCAAAAGCAGTGGGTAAGCATCGATTAAGAGGTCATAAATGCATAATACAGCATTTTGGAGGTGAGAGCGATAGCTTTTGTGGCCGATCATGTATGAAGTATCGGTAAATACACGGTGGCAGGGGAAGGTGTGGTTCAAAAATTTAATAGTAATAAGTTACATCATTTAGGTATGTCCCCTAGTACCTGCTTGTCCCTAATATACACAAGTAGTCCCACATACATATGTTCTGATAAACGTAAATCAGAATTGCGAAACATACCGCAACTATAAGAGCATAGTGTATCCTGTGATCCAATAGTGGAGGAAGTAATTTATAAATAATATGATCATTAGGGTGGGACAAAAAGTAAATACTAGCTCCCATGCACTTTTCGTGTTCCTAATGGGTCCTGCAAGAACTGTGTAACTTTTCAGATCGATCGGTGGAACCCCTGATTTGCGCCCGATTTTTAAAGTTTCCATACGATGTTATATGGGAAAATCCACTTTTTCAAAACTTATTCTCTAGAAATTTCCAGTTGGCTCCCAAAAATATACCAATACATGATATTTGTGGGAAATTTTTCTGGGAATAATTCTTCTGAGAACTGTAAGGCGCTACAAAATTTGTAGAAAAAGTTATTCACCTTAAACTGATCGAATGTCTGACGAATGGCTCAACATTGAATTTTTCCAGCAACACTGCTGCAGCATGCTGCTGTTGCAAACTCAGCAACGTGATGAGAAACAGTTTCGCGTGGTATTGAGCTTGAAAGCGTTATTTTTTGCTCATAGTATCTTCGGAGAAAATGCTTGGAATATCAATCCCTATATTTTGATAGTATTCGTTGTGTGATTTATACCCCTAAAAGTGAGAAATCAGCTTTCTAAACACCCCTACGTAGTGAAAAACATTTTCGTGTGGGATTAAGCTTGAAGGTATGATGTTTTGCTCAAGTTATCTTCATTATCGGAGAGCTTGCTTAAAATATTAATTATCAAGTTTTAATGTAGATTGATTACTCCCCCTAAAAAAGGGAAGTAAACTTTATAAACACCCACCTTGTGTGACAACTTGGGTTCTGGTGCCAATTTAATAGATCATACTCTGGTGTCTTTCAGAAAGGGCGCAAATCAGGGGTTCCACCGATCGATCTGAAAAGTTACACAGTTGTTACAGGACCCATAAGGAACAAGAAAAGTGCATGGGAGCGAAAAAATTACAACAACGCTTTTTTCCCATACAACTGTGTCCCAGTCTAATGATCATCTATTAACGAACTTAACCTGTGCAACAGTTTCCATAATAAACTGTTATCTGGGAAAATAATTATATGAGTAATAATCGTACTAAAACCACACACATATTAAAACAATCGTGGACAGAATAAGAAAATGGGTAGTGAGTGGTGCCTTCCGGGTAAGTTTCTGAAAAATACAGTATTCTTCAGTAATGTGGATATTTTCAGTATATATTGTTGTAGTAACATATGTACTTACGTTTAATCTATTATTTCTTCAACATGTAGCATAAGCAATTCGGTTCTAATTAGCTTAAACGATGAATTTAAAAGCGATGCCGCAACTATTGGTACTACCACAACTATTGGATCATCTACCCTAATTTAATATTTAGACAGATGGTTAAGCTGTCGTTTCTCTTCGAGATCTTCGAAATTGGTTATGTTTATTAGAAATAATATCTTGAGAGATACCTAACCTATCGGCACAAAAATGTGCGAAATTGCCTTTTTAGTTTTTATCATACGAAATGAAATTTATTGTCTTTCTCGAAAAAAAGGGGAAAACTAAACCTCTTTTATCTTTCAACACAACATTGGTTACCATGAAAAAACAAGGGTCTGCTTAAAAATTAATCGAAACTTCAATATTGCTTTAGTCCAGAGTAAATTCGGCCCAGAAACCCACAGACAGCATAAAACAGCCGAAACATCAAAAGCAGGCCTATCACAAAGGTACACGTCATAAATAACCATCCTTTTCAAAACGCTTTTGTCTCTTCCCGAAAAAAAAACATTTCCTGCAATAGACAAAGGCTCACCCGCGCGACAGCTGTCACTCCGAGTAGGCCCTAGACATTCTGTCTATTTTTGTCCGGATGAATTGAACTTAGCCATCGTCATTGTCGCCGCCGTCGTCGTCGTCGTCCTTGCCGTTCCGGGGACATACGATGACAACGTTCCGTGTGAATCTTGACTTTCACAATCCGGGCTAGCTTTGCAGTAACACACAATTTTCAATTTTTTCCTTATGCCGATTAACATTGAGAGTTTTTTTTCTCTTCCGGATGATATTTGATATAATTTCCTTTCATTAAGTCATCGCTGAGCAAATAAAAATATCTTTTTCAGTTGCCTTTGGAATGAACCAAAAAATGTAGAAGAGGGTTGAAATCGATCCGGTTCGGGTTAGAAGCTATCCGCGTACGGGAGTGCACTAGATTGTTGGACGTAGTGATGAATGTTTTTTTTTTTTTTTTTTTTCAACGGAACCGTAGGTATAAAAATGCTATTTATGCGGTAGCTTCAACCAATTGAGTGAAGGCTTAAAATAACTAAGAAGAAAGCTGTTGAAATATGGCTCACACCACTACTTTCATGATATTTAGGTTAATGTGAAACTTCAGCAATCAATGATCCTACTTATAAGCAGTGTAAAATATAGAATTAAACAGACGAAACCCAAAATATTGTATGTATCCCCCATACAATAATAGTAGTTTACCGTTCCGATTTAGATATTGACAGAAACTGTTGGTAGGTGGTTTGGTATCCTACAATCTTTGTCCTGTTTGTTTTGTCATAGAGCATCGATGTCCTATTTGACACTTGTTTGTATCTACAACTGACTTCAGTTTCCACACTAGAGAGCATTCAACAAAGATGTACCGTTTTAACTCAAACTTCGAACACTTCGGAATAAAAGTCACATTATTATAGCTAGAGTAGGGTGAATGACCCAATAGTGGAGGAGCTAAGCACGAGTTATGCATATTTAGCCATGTTTTGGCTAAGAAAAACGAATCTAGCTGGTCTGTTTCACTATTTTCTGTTGAAATGGGTTCTATTTGATAATTTTGCACCTTAAAGTTGACTTTGAACCCGCTTTGAGGGTTTAAATTAACTAAAATAAGTTGCACGCTTTTGTTCCAATAGTTGCGGTAGAGTTCCTATAGTTGTGAATGGGTGTTCCTGTAGTTGCGGTATATAAAACATTCGTGTTTGCTTGGTTAAATGAAGGTACTTGCCTCGCTTGAAGTGGTTTTTGATTGTTTTACTATTTATCATATTGTTTTTAATAGGTTGACAAGTCGGTTTGCAAGTAAATACAAAAATGCACGAAGTTAACTAAGAGACGGATTTTACGCCAATTTGGTCAGATGTTGGCAAAATCAGTGAGGGTATGTAGGTTTTATAAAAATACAACAAATTTTGCATACTTTTTATAAAATGTCTTTAGATTAACATTTGAAAAGGGCTGAAATTGGCTGAAGAGAAAGACCAATGGCGCTCATTTTGAAATATTCAGAAGAATTTTTTTTCCACAAATGGTGACTTCTCAACACTGGAAGTTAGAGTCTATTACCTCTGCTTCGTACCATGTTTGCGCTTACATTTTTGACGTTAGTGTTTACTAAAAGAGCGACTGAAGCTGTGAAAGGCTCGTTAAAAGAATTACAAGACCAAAAGCAGTGGGTAAGCATCGATTAAGAGGTCATAAATGCATAATACAGCATTTTAGAGGTGATTATATGAGTAATAATCGTACTAAAACCACACACATATCTTTAAACAATCGTGGACAAAATAAGAAAATGGGTAGGGTAAGAGCACCGGTTTTGGCCATAGTATGTTATGTATGAGAGATATTTATCCTTCTTTCTTTAAAAAATATGTAATTGAATAATTTCAACGGAAAAATCGGATGAAATCGCCTATATTCTGCACTAACAATGAGTTTAAATAATCAAATTATGTTGTATTGTTTACATATTTTACAATCAAAAAACTTCTATAGGCTCCTGTTTTGGCCATAGCATTTCTAAATTGGCCACTTGGGTCTCCTATTGTGGCTACTATTACCCTTATAGAGAATTTCTATATTCCACTGTGTGCGGGCAAAGCTGCCGAGGAATAATAAAACGTCATCGCCATTTAAGACGGAAGTAAGAAAGAGATGCCAGATAATTGTTTACGAACTTAGCACGTGCGGTGGTGGGTTGAAGCTGACAAATTTTACAGTGCGCTTCGGGCAGCACGGCAGGTCAAAACTGAGTCAAAATCGAGCGAATAAAGAAGGGTTTTGACAGCAGCTAGTGCGCTTCCAGGTCAAAACGAGGTGAGCTGGTGGAATAAAGAAATTCACTATTAGATGAAACTCCAAGTTTTCTCAAATCGGCCGTTCCAGTGCTGAGAACGAGCATTTTCAAAAAACAAGTTCCGTCCCGGGTCTTTACGGGTAAAGGATGATTCGCGTGAAATCAAGCTTGAATGTGTGAGTTTTGCTAATAGTATCTTCGGAGAAGACTCCAAGATAAATTTTACGCGATTTCATTTCTTACAACATGGTTGAATTTGCAATAGCTGCATGCTGCCGCAGTATTACTAGAAAAATGGAATGGTGCATCGTTCGTCAGATATTCAATCAGTTTGAGGAATATAACTGATTGCAAGTTTTTCATTTTTCAATTCACGTAGTTTATGGGCAGCCCCTAACCACTACAACACTTTTCTCAAATGGCAAAATCATCTACAGTTGAGAACTAACAATCTGACACCAAAAAAATTTATGTTGGCCGAAAATCTGTTCATTTGTTCAAATAATCCTGTCCTATTCCAGGAAACGCAACAGCTTGATCGGCAGCAAAGACCCAATTTGTTATACAGATGTTTGCAAGTGCATATCTGATATCTTCAATGCTTCCCAGTCGCAAAATCATTGCGTTGGCCTGACCGATGTGAAAAAAGTGTTTAAGGAGAATCTCGCACAGATTTGTTTGATTTATCGGGCATATTGAAATTATTCGGTCTTGCATTTATTAGTGTGCATTCAGAGTAGTGCTGCGACTTTCAACCGGATATATTTGTGATCCGGTTATCCAAAGCTCGGATCACGGATAGGTAAACGAATACTATCCGGATATCCGAATATTCGGATACGGGTAATCGAATAGACGGATACCCGGATATCCGGATGTTTACTATTCGGATATCCGAATTTTTTTTTCGTCTTTTTAAGGCCATCTAAATAGAATGTAATGTGAAAAATGGCTTTCTCCACAACCCCCCACTCCCACGTAACTATTTATGTAAATAAGTTTGATTGAACTATGTTCGGATATAGAATCCGGATTTTCGACTATCCGAAAATCCGGATATCCGGTTGATCCGGATTTTGGATATTTGTTGGATTTTCGAGGCCGCATATCCGGATACCTTAATCCGGAAATTAGAGGCTGATGAAGAGTACTTTGAGTTCGTTGGAAACCTAAAATTTGACCATTACTAAATTTTAGAACATTTTTAACTGATAAATGTGAAAAGGTAGATATTAACGCGACCCGTTGTGCAGCTTTTAATGTTCGTAATAACGCATGACAAATCTCTTTTTATCTTGACCTTTCTAATTCCGATCTACGTACACTGCCTTTTATAGTAAAAGACTTTAAAGGTAACGGGTTAGAAGGGATAATAACTGCAAGCTTCACAATTCATGATCAAATAACAAGCTTCATGGTGATCAGTTATTAGGCTCCATGCACAAATGTAGATAAGCTGTAGACAGTGCAGTGTTATATAAAACGACGATGAATGATGAATGACGAATGATGAATGATGAATGATGAATGGTGAATGAGTAATGATGAATGATGTATGATGAGTGATGAATGATGTATTATGATCGTAAGAAAAAATATAAAACAGATGATGATCGTGAGAAAAAAAAAATAGTCGCGAAATTACCTTTGACTCTTTGCAGCGCTTTGATGATAATCCAAATTATGGGCATTTAATTCCGCTCCTGTCCAATAAACGCATGGCTTATCTTTCATGACAAAACAAGTGCAAGTTTGATTTCCTACTATTAGGTGCTCACAAGAACGGCATTTCAATTCGGGAAAACACCATAAACTGTCCGCTAAACAATAGAATAGATTTCGAGCAAAATATCCGAGTCATCCAATTGTTTTCAGGAATCAGTGCGTTGTAATTTTTTGTTATTTTGGTTCTACTACTAAAGAAGTATCAATTTATTCAATAAATTCTTATAATCTTCACAAGAACTTCACAAAAAAATTAACAAAACTGAGCAATATTTAGTTCGCATGTGTTTGATATAATAGGTAATAGTATTATAGATGAACGATTTCGTTAATACAACAGGTTACGGTTGAGTTCATCTGCATATCACAGACTTTGACTTTTGTCTAGTAAAAAGCACTTAAAAGTAATTATTTTTTTAACACAGATGTGCAATGAGTTTGAACTTATAACGATCTACACAAGAATAAGTGAGATATAATTGCTGCACATTATTTGCAGGAATTGGCACAGCATTCTAAAACTCATTCACAGGAAAAACGTGCACAAATCTCAATGGAAATCTCCTAAATACTTGAAATAAAGTTTTCTGCTATCTGGCCTAATTGGAAAATCACAATTTCATGCTACATTGTGCAATAAAGTGCTAGTTAGAGCACGTGCGAAGCGAACTAATGTAAAACTAACCGAGCGTAAAAGAAAGAAAAATCATCGGCGCCAGCAGTGTCATCTTCAAAAGTTCATTAGCCAGTGCTGCTACAGCTGCTATACCTATACATTGCATGTGCTTAATTTCGCACTTTCTCTTTTTGGCGTCACACTCGGCTCTTGGTCCACAGTGTTCCCTGTCCTTAGTCGTGTAGTTTTCGCTTTGGTGGGTTAGGAAAAATGAGGAAACTTGTCTGTTGAAAATGGTGTGGTGTTGCTGGCGAGCTGTGTGAAACGATGATGAATTTCAATAACTTGTTGATTCTTTGCACTAGTGAGTGGCCTGCCGTGTCTGTCGTTGAGAGCGCGCACGTTTGTCTTTGTTGTATGTTCACGTCTGTCTGTTGGTATGAAAAATATGGCATGTGATTTGCATGCAAGCGAACATGTTTTTTTTTTTTTTTTGTGTATGTCTCGTGCTGTGAAGCATGCGATGAGCGATGATAAATGGTAGCAAAATGTAGGATCCTTGGCGACTTGTCAAGCGAGTGTTTCGAAGCGCGAAAATCAGAATATTTTCACCCCTTCTCATGAATGCATAGAATCCACGACAAGCGGTGATGCCAGATGCAACAATTTAAGCCAGCTTGAGTCCTGTTCGAGTGCAACAGGTAGGTGTGACTGGTGCTTTGTGTGCACATCACGTGATAGGAAAACGAAACATGCAACGGCTCAGAAAAGGAGCTTAATTCTTTTTCGTTGTTTCAGCAATGTTGGTAGAGAGATTCTACAAACAAAGAGCATGCCGTATACATATTCAACTAGACCGGTACAACACAGGCTTTGTTGAAGTTTGTTTTACTATCCGTCGTCAAAGAGAAAAGAAAAAATCCTATTCGCTCGCAGTTGTAATCGCGAAATGCAAATGGAATTGAAATACGGCATGTGAACGAATGAGCGCTTGATCAACACTTTAAGACAAGTGAAGTTGTTTCCTTTTGCTGACAAAATGTTTTCACCTTTTTCAAATACATATTTCGAGTATGCGACCGCATATTGTTAAGTTTAAATGTTTTTTTTTTAATTCCGTAAATCTAACGCGTGATGTCAAGTGATACATTCAACAACAATGGCCATCAAAAATATTTGATGAAACATGAACTCAATCCTACATATCTTATTACTTTATTAATTCTCAGCTACTACTAACTTTTAAATAGTTTTCTAGAAAAATTTCAGATTCCCATACACCAAATAATATTTTTATATAAATTTTTTGAAATTAATCGGTAAAGTTGAATATTTTGCGAAGTTAAAAATTAAAATATTCAAGGTTAATATCCGACTTTCCGATGACATCAAAAAGACGTTTCAATAAAAAAAAACCAGAAAGCCTTATGAAAAGGCGTTTGCCGACCGTAATATTTTTCGAAAACCGTGTTGCATTGTACGACATTAATAAATGTAATATGATGAATGTATCGGAAATCGTTCACTTGCAAATTGAGTCACCGACACCTGAGAGAGAGAGAGATATATTTTTTTCTCTACCTAGTTTTTATTTAGCTTGTTTTTCAGTGAAACAATAAATAATCGGATGAAGAGAGTGGTGAATAGGGTAAGGGAGCAGTTTAAAATACAACCAATCTATTTTGATCAATTTAATTAAGCATATGTGAAGTGATGCCTTGTCTTGATGAAACAACACTTCTTTTTTCCCTTTTTATTTTACTTCTTTTCATATAAACAAAATACGAAGTGGATAGGCTTTCCGTTTTTAAGATAACCACCCCCCCAGCATCCCAGAAAACCGAAGTCATGCGTTGCCTCCTCAGTTCATTGTTTGATTATTCATTCCCTCATTGCCGTTCCCATAACCTTCGTCTCTCGGAGATGAAACTTTTGTTCCTCAAAAATGAGCGTTTAGTACCTCTCGATTCTAGTCATCCAGAATCGGACTTAACGAGCCATCAAACGGTACCAGTTCGATTCGAGGTATATCCAACTGAAACAAGTTTAAATTTCCGCAGAACCGATTTCGAGACTTTGATTGGCAGTTTTCAGAAAATGACCCTCCTCTTGACGATTCAATCGACTATTTCAACCCTGTCATCAAAAATGCACTTGTTCACTCCGTTCCCCCTCGCCGACCGGCATCAAAACTCTCGTGGTCAAACTCTCGTTCACGGCAGCTTGAGTAATAACGATCCTCGGCTCTGCGCAAATGTTGCAGAATGCGTAATTCTCTATTGAAAAAGTATTTAACCACGCTAGCAGCTCCTACCGGATTTCAAATCTCTAGCTATATAAACGATATACTCTTCGAATTCAGAGCTGTCTAAGACGGAACCCAGAGATGTAATTGACTTTAGCCCATTCCTTATAACCCACCGCCAAGTAGACGCTGCAAGAGAAAAAAATGAAGTCCTCTTTCGTTGATGGCATACCCTCCTGCGTTTTGAAAAATGTGCAGCTGTTTTCCTACGCCCGCTTAATTTATTGTTCAAATAGTCGCTTCGGCGATGTGCTTTTTCTACCAGTTGGAAATTTTCGGTCATGATTCCTGTTCACAAAAGAGGTGGCAAACGCGATATACAGAATTATGGAGGCATTACTTCCATGGGCGCAACTAAGGAAAATTTCTAGGGGGGGCTAGTTTTTAGACATTTAAAAAAAAGAGAAAAAAGAGTTAAAATGCGCTTATTTAAAAACGCATAAAATAGTGTCGTGACAGTAGAAGAAAACACTTCAATCGGGATTGAATCTCCGAAGATATCTTGACCACAGCGTCAACACCAACCATTTTCAGCAACACTGATTCGATGTTGAGGAGAGCTATGTTTGGATAACGACTGGGCGTACACCCGTACTAGCTGGCATAAATAGACCTCAGTGTGGTCCAAGACATAATGCCATATCTCTACCTCCACCTGGAACCGACTGGAATTCGATCAACCAAGGGAAGATCAGTGATTCGGTGGAAACTTGGTCGTATGCTGACAGGAAAGAGGTAGTTGTTCTCTTTGGAGTGCAGCTTGTCTGAGCGTCTGTTTCCTAGAATAGGGGCGGCTCAAACAGCGACTGATCCTTAGCAACTATGAACCTTCATCGTTGCGCTCCAGGAGCTTTGCCGGAAAGGAGAGAAGGTACGGCGGATTTGAGGCCACTTGCGGGTGCGAGACGTCTTGAGAACTGGCGAAACACAACCTAAAACCGAGCAGTATGGCAACAACTTCTTCATACAGCACGAGCCACTACGGCTCTCGTCTGATTGGTAAAATAAGTAAGAGAGCTAGGTTTGAGAATCGATCCTGGGTGTAGTACTAGTTCTTAGCCAATGAACGATGACATCTCAATTTGTGTTGATTTTGATAATCTGATAAGAAGTATGGAATGTATTTACATTAAATACAATCATTCTCTGGGATATTCTAGGGAGGGCTTAAAACTTTCTAGGAGTGGCTGAAGCCCCCCCTAGCCCCCCATAGTTGCGCCCATGATTACTTCTCTTTGTGCGTGCTCAAAAGTATTAGAAATTATCTTTCACAATGCACGCTTTGCTAGCCGCAAGCAATATATCTCAATAGACCAACACAGTTTTTATCCAAATCGTTTTAGCACTACCAACCTCGTACAACTACATGCATACAGAACATGACTAAAGGTGCCCGAATGGACGTACTGTACTCTGATTTAAAAGCTGCGTTCGTTCGCGTCGACCATGGTATCCTGCACGCCAAGTAAGAGTAACTAGGAGTTGCTTCTGCTTTTGTGTAATGGCTAAGGTCCTATTTGGTAAATCAAACGCTGTACGTGAAAATCAGATCACAACATTCTGCACAGTTTTCAAATTTATAGGGCGTTCCGCAAGGTAGTAATCAAGAATCACTGCTCTTTGCACTGTTCATAAATGACGCATCCTTTTTACTGCCAGACCCATGCCGTAAGGTTTTTTGCGGACGATGACAAGTTAATGCGGATTATACGAAGTATCGCAGACTATCACAAACTTCAGCGGCTCATCGACATTCTTTTATCTTTTTACAGAAAAAAAAGATCCTATAATGTTCAGCTACACCATATTTGACCAAACATTAACGAAAGTTAACCAGGTTTGGGTGTTACTTTAGACGCATCGGCGCACTATAACGAGATTATGGCAAAGGCAAATCGACAACTTGGATTTCTTTTTAAATTGCCCTGAAATTTACCTGTGCCTTCGATCACTGTATTTCTCTTTGGTCCGTTCTGTTCTCGCAACGAATTCCGTATTGTTATGTTCATTCAACGCAAATTGAATAATAAAAATCGAAGCCGTGCAACGGAAGTTCGTACGTTACGCCCTACGTTTTCTGCAAAGACAAGATCCGCAGTAGTTACCGGAGTATTCTGATCGTTGCTAACTTTTAGGCATGCAAACACTCGCCAAAGACGTCCTGATGCACAGGCTGTCTTTGTATTTAAAATTTTGACTGCTGAGATTGACGCCCCAAGAATTTTACATCGATTAGAGTTATATGCTCCGGAACGATCACTAGCAAGAAGAAATTTTCTTTCTCTGCCCCAGCGTAATGCATTGTACGGACAACACGATCCCATTCGCTTTATGTTAGCAAGCTTCAACATCGTTGCAGCCTAATTTTGCTTTACCATATCGGTAAATATGTATGTTCAGATAGCTTCTCCGTAATCGACAAGCTTAAAAGTGGTTTTTGTTATGTGTACTTAGGTACTAGATTTAGTTTATCATTACAAATACCAGTACATATTCAAAAAAAAGGATATGCTAACAAAGTCAGGTTGTATTCTACAATATGGAGACTTTTTATTTTATTTTTATCTTTAAATGAAAAAAATCATTCCAAGACTCTGAAAAGTTGCAATAAAATCCGCGCAGCCGGCCAGTTGTTGCAGTATGAAACAATTAAAAAGGGAATAAGAAATCAACACATTGTTTAACGTACATTTAATCTTGATGTGTATCGTTATGTTCTACGACGCATCATCATTTCTCATAACTATAACGTGTCATACATGTTACCTTACCTTACCTAGCATGCTAGAGCCTGGGTGGCTTGTGCTGTATCGAGAAGTCTTCTCCTTTTCACTCGGTTTATCATTCGTCAGTCACTTTCCATCTGATCAAGCCATCTTGCACGCTGTGCTACATTGTTTTTGTTGCCGGAGGGGTTACTGAAAAGAATCGTTTCAACCGGGTTGTCGTCCGGCATCCTTGCGACGTGTCCTGTCCAGCCCATCGCAATCTGTTAACTTCAACCAGACATGCAATGGGGGTCTCTCCTAGCAGCGCGTGCAACTCATGGTTATGCGTCTACGCCATTCTCTGTCTTCAGTATGTACTCCACCGTAGATGGATCGCAGCACCTTCCGTTCGAAAACTCCAAGGGGGCTTAGGTCTTCAGAGTTGTCGTCTCTAGACCATAGAGGACCACCGATCTATCTAGTGTTTTGTGCAGCTTCAGCCTCGTACGGCGACGCACTCGATTGGATTTCGGCGTCTCACGAAGTGCAAAGTAGGCACGATTTCCCGCTTGAATGCGTCTCCGGATCTCCTTGCTGTTGTTGTTGTCAGCGGTCACCAGCGATCCTAAGTACACGAACTAGTCCACCACCTCAAGGTCATCGCCGTCTACGATGATCCAGGGTGGAAGGTTAACATTGTTCTCCTTGGAGCCTCTTCCCTTCATATACTTTGTTTTTGACGCATTGATCAGCAGTCCAATACGCTTAGCTACCGCTTTTAGTCTGGTGTAGATTTCCTCCCCCGTTGCAAAGTTTCGTGCTATGATGTCGAAATCATCAGTGAAGCCTTTAAGCTGAACTTCGCTATATATAACACCTTCGAGGGCGGTGTTAAAGCGCAGGGAAGTTCATCACCTTGTCTCAATCGTCGGCATGACTCGAAGGGACTCGAGAGTATCCCCGAAACACGCACATAACACATCACAAGATTCATGGTAGCCTTGATCAACCGCGTCAGTTTATCCTGAAAAATATACTCGTTTTAGTGCATGATCTGTCATAGCTGTTTTCGATCAATTGGCTGCCTTGAATTAGATAAAAATGTGATGCACGTTGTACTCACGACATTGTCGGATTGAAAACGGGCTCCCATGACACCCGCCTGGTACTGTTCCACGAACCCCCTGGTCATGGATGTTACGGATGTGATTTTTTAGTCATCTACAGATGCGGATGCGGATGTGTGATTACGAATGCAGATGTAGATGTGGATGTTAATTTTCATGCGGATGTTCCGCATTAACAGATGCGGATGCGGTTATCCGTAACATCCCTAATCCTGGTTAAAGGTGTTAGACGTTGGAGTAGACCTTGGGAGAGTATTTTATAAGCAGCGTTGATGAGCGTAATGAGACAATAGTTGCAGCATTCTAGCTTGTCGCCTTTTATATAGATGGGACAGACGACTCCCTCCATCCACTCTTCCGGCAGTTTTTCCTCTTCCCAGATTTTGTAAATCACCCATTGCAGTGCTCTGGCAAGTGTTTCTTTATCATGTTTGTAGAGCTCACCCGGCAGGTCGTTTTTACCGGTGGATTTGTTGTTCTTCAGCCTCCCAATCTCTCGCTGTATTTTCTGGGGGTCGGGGGTTGATACTCGATCATCTACTGCTGGCATTCTCAGGTTTGTTCCAGTTCCGCTTCTGTTTGTTGCAATGCCTTTCAGATGTTCATCGAAATGCTGCTTTCACCTGTCGACCACCTCGCTATCGTTCGTGATGAGATTACCTTCCACATCCTTGCAAAAATCGGCTCGCGGCACATAGCCTTTACGGGATTGGTTAATCCTTACGTAGAACTTTCGCGTTTGATTAGCAGTGAATAGCTCTTCTGGCTCTTGATGGTCAAGATCCTCCTGCTGGCTCTTTTTACATCTTAGGATCGTGGTCATGTCGTTTCTTGCCCGTCTGTACTTGATCAGGTTCTCTCTCTTCCTTATCCAGGCCCGGTTTTTCTCTGTCACCACTGCCTCGCATTCCCCATCATACCAGTCGTTTCTTCCACTCGGCGCCTCTGTTTCTGGTGTCGTCGTTGCGGATTTCCTGGTGGCCCTGCGGATCACGATCCAGCAATTCTCGAGAAAAGCTGCACCGAACTCCTCTACCGTGGGTAGGGCCGCTTCAAGCTGTTGCGAGTAGACTACGACAGCTTACGGGTTCCGTAGCTGCTTGATGCTGAGCGGCGGGTATCGGCTCTGTCGTGACTGATAGACACTCGGCAGTTTGGAGCGCATTAAACTCGCTTTAAGCAGTGGTCCAAGTCAATGTCTGCACCTCGGTAGGTGCGTATGTTGATGATGTCCGAGAAATACCGTCCTTTGATGAGCACATGGTCAATTTGGTTTACTGTTCGTTGATCGGGTGATTTCAAAATGGCTTTTTGAATGTTCTTGCGAGAAAATACTAAGCTCCGGACTACCAATTCCCGGGAAGCTGCAAAGTTTACGCATCTTTGGCCGTTGTGGTTCATCTTTCCGTGTCCGGTCACCGGTTTATACAGGTCTTCCCTTCCAATTTGAGCGTTCATATCCCCGATGACAATCCTTAAGTCCCGCTGCGAGCAGCTGTCGTAGACGTTCTCCAGCTGTGCGTAGAAGGCTTTTTTCCAACATCATGTCTTTCTTCATGCGGGCAGTAAAAATTGATGATGGAATAATTGTAGAACCGGCCTTCAATTCTTGATGCACACATCCTGTCGCTAATCGCCTGCCACTTGATCACACAACTTTGCATCCTACCCAACACAATTAAGCCGGTACCCCGATCATTTGTTGTGCCGCCGCTCTGGTAATATTGGGCCCTGCGGCCACACATCCTCCGTACATTTTCTTCTATCCAGCAAAGTTCCTGCAGCACTACGATGCCGATGAGATGGTATTCCAGTTGATCCAGTAGGATCCTGCCGCCACTCGGGATTTTTAGCTCCATGCTCCGAGCTTCCAATCGGTGTCCTTTATTCGTCGCCTAGGTCATTGCCGATTGTTTCGATCTGTTTCTTCTTCTTCAATATTCGTAGTGAAGTGTTTTTTACCATGTCACCTTACTAGGGTGACGATGGCTAGTCTCGTGACGGGGTAGCCGTCTTGGGTGTAACTGACGAGACACCGCATTTTTTACTTTAGCCGCTCCTCTGGAGTACAGACGCTGTTTAGGCCGCTCCTCCTGGAGAACAGGCGCACCGGGTTTTTGAGCTAAGACGCTTATGGCGGCGTCGACTCACCTTTTAGGTGGGGGGATTGTGTAGAGCACTAGGCATCTCCCGGCCCTAACTAACTCCTGGAACTTGCTCGGGGGTACTTATTCATTATATTCGCACCTAACCTTCATATTCGTTTCGTTATCTACAACCTGCAACCCGTCCGATTCCCTGCAGCTAGGCTGTGCGTATTGGAACTCACATTGAATATGTGAGAAGCATGTTGAGCCCTGTGAGGATTACTACGACACCCACATTGAACTCTGTGAGAATCACTACGACACACGGAGAGTCATAAAAAAAAGATAATCGACAAAATCGCTGTTCTGAATATGCAGTGTAAAAAGAAAGAGCATTTTTAGATTTAGAATTGTTTAAGGGGCCATCCACATTCCACGTGGACAGTTTCATGACGATTTTGACCCCCCCCCTCCATCTCCGTGGACAACTAGCTCTATAAATTTTAAAAGTTTTATATGGACCCCCCCCTCCTCCCAAGGCTATCCACGTGGAATATGGATGGCCGCTAACTTACATGAGCTGGACATGTAATGTAAATAATTTTAAATCTACAAATGCTCCATTTCCAAAAGCTTCTATTGAAAATCAGTGGTTACTTTTTACACTGCATTATCAGGATTGCTCAAAAACAGTTCAATCAAACGCAGTTTTCCAACAATCTATAAAAACAGCTGAGGAAAGTTTAATCAAAATCAAAAATGAAAAAAATCACAGGAGGGTTGTGTGCTAAGCCACGACCGCAAGGTTGAAGTAGAATACTTTTACAAGAAAGATAACTTGGCTGCTTGCGTGTCAGTCATTTCGAAATCGGATTTGTTTCGTATATACCGCTTGTTAAGCACAGTATCAACAAATCGTAATAAACATCACACTGCTGTGCATTTGCAGCAGCATCAAACTTCAGTTGCATGATATAACTGGAAAAATAGGTGTGGCTAAATTGTTTCCAGTTATACCATTCTACAACGTTCGAAAAATTTTATTTCCTATGGCGTAATACTCATGTACGAAAAATACATCTCATTCATTTCAGTTTATTTTCAGTTCCTACAGATTTTCTCAGTTTCGCAACACAGATATACAAAAACGATTTCTTGTGGACATTATTTCGAGCCGGACCGATAGATTAAGGCAATTCATTAAGCTATAATATGTATTGTGTCGTTTTGTGCGGCTTGGAAGAAGAAAATGTTCCCGTCCCCGTGTCGCATGGAAGTAAATTGTTGCGTGTTTGATATTGCCGATGGTAGACATGAGTATAAAGGTCGAAATTCTGCTGTGATGTATAACCATAACCGTTTTCTTCAAGGCGCTACATCCTTGTTAATGAAGTGTTGTGAATTTTCTAAAACAGACTCAGCATCGTGAGCAGAACGTACCGAAATTTTCTGTTTGAAATCGGATTTGTTTCGTATATACCGCTGCACAGTATCAACAAATCGTAATAAACATCACATTATTGTGCATTTTCCAGCATCAAACCTCAGTTGCAGTTTATTAATAACCATTCACTATGCTCTTCCAAAAACATTTAGTAGCCTTGAAAAAGGCCGATTGCTGCAATTGCAATTTTCATTCAATTATTGCATAAATGCTTCATGGTCAGATATACCCGCTGCAACTGCTACGCTATTCGTAGCCATGCCACAGTTGTGGCCGCTATACGCTGCCATTGGTATCCGCTGTCCCTGCATCAGCTGGTCCAGCTGCTATCGATGCTGAGATCCGCTGCAACTAGTGCGGTATCCATTGCTACTCCACAGCTGTGCTGTGGTCGCTATCCGCTAACGCTGATATCCACTGCTCTGCTACTGCTGCTGCTAAGGGATGACTGCTGTTGTCGCTGTCTAGAACTATTATGAGCGGCTTCGGCTAAAACAGGCTCTTATATAGGCCAAATAGCATATTTTAAACTGCAAGGTATATAATTATGTCGACCGTGCTTGGGAAGCAATCATATAACGACCAACCAGAGGTTGAATTTTTCGTTTAGACAAGGCTTGACTATTTCCAATAGTACAATAGTTTGAATAATAAAATTACAATTCTCTTCATTTGGGAAGAATCTTGGAAGATTTTCCAATCTATTGCTGCCAGAACGAAGGAAATCCATCGAATACTAACCGATTTATTAGCATTTGAAATTGGATATATTTTTCACTTTTTCCGGTTTTAGATTTTCATTTCACATCCCTATGTAGCCGAACTTCCTGAGAGAAGTATTCTACTTCAAAATCGTTATATCACATGAATTCACTCAAATATATTGATCAGCTCCCAGCGCAGTGAAATTGAAGCAGCACCAAAACAATCTAATCAACCGTCATCCCTAAAAAGCACAACTTTCTGCTGAAATATGAAGCTTCCGCTTCCTACTGTAAACTGTATGTAATAATCTATCCATTTCGCGTAACTGCAATGGAGAGCTAAAATCCAGCCATCCATTCTAGGAATCGCTACCATTTCCACTTCCCGGAACAACAGTTGTTGGATTGTTACGCTTACCAGCTGCTGCGCTGTGTTTCTCCCCAGCGGATAGGATTATTTCGGTTTAGCTTTCCTGTTGCATTCTGCACTGTATTGGTTGGCCTAAGATCCCAGAAGACACACAAACGTATTTAGAGCAACGGAGTGAAGCTGTTGTACCCGGCAACATCGCGCTATAGCGATTTAAACATTTACCCGCCGCATTCGCAGGCACTCGTTCAGAATGGGAAGCATTTAATATTATATCACAATAAAGCCTGCCGAATGAACAAAACCTCGGCTCGGAAGAACGATACCGAGATTAAAAACTGCACTTTTTGCGACGCCCATCCTCGATGCCTCATGCAACATTGCGGTACCGCAAATCATTGGGTAGAAAGTTACAATAAGTGTAGGAAGCCGCCCAGGGTGAAACAGACCCGTAGCTGAATTCAATTTTTACTGAGCACCAAAACCGGAAAAGCCACATGCTTCCCACACGCTGATTCAGTTGTATGTGAGGGGGTCATTAGTCCCAGAGATCGTGCATGTTAACAATATCTTTTGGTGGATGAAATTAGAATATGTTATCCAACGGTATGCATAAATTGATTCAAAACGGAACTTTGGGGCGTTCTGTGGCTCGGTTAGGACTTTTCGAATTACCGCGACCTGCACATTTTCAAGTGCTCATGTTTAGTTAGTTACGAACTTGGCCTTCCGCAAGCCGCGCACATACTAGTTGGATCTGCCCTCCGAAGTTTTCCCATCATCAGCAAGAAGCAGCTGAATCGTTATCCCACACATCCGATGCCCGTTTTCTCAGCGTAAACATTTGTGACTAGACCTATATATATACATTCTCGTATGTACCATATTTGTTGGGATTACAGTGAAAGTTTTCATTTAGCTACGTGATTACAAAGGATGCATTACGAGTAGTTGCCGGAACGTTACACCCATCGAAAACAGGGATGGTTTTTAATATTGTTACAAACCGTTCCGGAGTCCGGACGAGCGGTTGCCGAAGGAACCTTTTTTCCGCTTAAAATGATAGAAACCAGAGTCAAAACCGACTTTCTCGTTTTTCACTTGGGTTAATGCTTCTATTTCGTATTTGTCACGGCCCCACAGCGCGAAACTAGTAGTAGCCGAGTAGGGCTGATAAGTTATTGTTTTGCGAATCGAGTGAAGTACCGATGGCGATCATTTTCAAGCGAGTTTATATGTGTGGCACGCGTTCATGATGGGAATTCTGTTTACAGTTTATGAATGACGATTAGACTCAAATGTCGTGTAAGTTTTGTGATTGTCTAATCGATGGAAATATTATATGTTGAATCAAATTTAAGAGTTTCTAAGATGTTAAATTTCAAGAAGACGCTTATGCAAACATCTAAATAAAGTTTCCGTTAAGGAGGACAGGAAACAGGTTAACAGTTCGAAATTCAATGAAATAAATATTGGTCTAACAAACCAGAAAAAAGTTCGAATCTTGGCTTGGGAGAGATTGTTGGTATCAATAGGGTCGTAGCGCTAGCCCCGCAATCGTCCTGTATACTAACTTTTGTGGATGCAAATAATGTGTCCAATAAGCAGTTCCGACAGCGGGATTTTAATATCAAAGTTTTTTTCTTAATTTGGGGGTGTTGGAAAATTAATTTCAATGAAATTAAGAGGTTCTCAATCTTTTTGGTTTTTGAGGGGCTAGCGCTATGATCCTATTGACACTAACAGTCTCTCCCGAGCCGAGACTTGAACGATGACTGAATCGTACCTCGAGACTAGCTGGGAGGGTTTCTTATAATGTATCTGAGCGTATCTATAGTATCTACAGATTTCGCCGAAGAACTACTTCTCACTTTAGTAATGTAGTATGCTGTGGAAAGTGTACGAAAATGTGCCCTCTTAAGATGCATATTATGGATTTGAACACCAATTTCTTGATCTAATCTGTCGTTTGAATGTTGTTTTTATTGTTGCTTTACTAAACAGATATTGGACGCAAACATCTTTCTAAATTCAAACCAGTGAAAAATAAACTCTCTGTTCGCGATATTTATTAAGACCCTAATTGTAAGTAGCTCTGCCTTTTTTTTAAAAGGTATGTCATTTCCCCACTTTCGCAAGACGCAAAGATAAATTATTTCGTATCCAACACGAATGTACAAAACATGAATCTTATTTTGTAGTGGAAGTTTAGTGGAACTAAACCGATTGAAATCTCAGTCACGTAAAAAAATAACACATTGAATTAAGTTGTGGCTTGAAAGGAAGGCAATTCTTCTCGTTTCGGATGGAAGCAGATAGCAAGAGTTGAATGCAATTCCATAAAAATGTTACAATTTAAATATTTATTTGAAACCGTCATTTATTATTTGACTAACCTTTGGACACATGTCCTTTTGAGCTAAAAATGTCTCCCAGCCGCAGAGCTGCAATATGTAACACGCACTAGTGCAATTCCACAAAACACGAGTTACCATTTCAGTCTACCATTTTCGGTTTGGCTTTGCACAGATGTTCCTAGAGCCAAAGATGTCGTTCTAGACTTTTGGTTTTTCTTTAATCACGACTATTTGGTGAAATGGGTATATGAAAAAAGGTTTTGTTGATTACAAATTCTTTTAGAGCCAATCGCACGGTTTGTTCGATCCCTTTGGAGTAGGAGAGGTCAACACAGTTGATAATAATTTTGCCTTTCCGATAAAAATATAAAACAACTATTTTTTCAACGAAATATTAAAAAAAATTAAATTATCTCAAAAAGCTCACTTTTTAAAAAAGAGATTATTCTTATAAAATCTGCAAAAGATTAGCTAAACACCGATGGTAATCTAATCAAAAAGAAATGAGAAACAAAAAAGAAAAAAAAACGAATGCCAAAACGGTTGGTTAGATTGGTGTAACATCTTCAGCAAGGTTGTAGACAGTAATTTTGTCCTTCCAGAGAAAATTTTTCAGGGTAAAGGGGGGAAATCGTGTAAAATAAAATCACGAAAAAAAGTCGCGTAAAAACAGAATTCATTGTATACCTTTTTTGTAGTTTTTATAGAAAAAAATATATTTGAAAATTTAAGCTTTTTGAGATAATATTTTTTAATATGTTCTTTTATATTTTTTGTTGAAAAAAAGGAAAGGCAAAATTATTATTCTACACATTACCCTTTTTATCCACTTTCACTTTTCACTTATCACTTGCATATACGTATTTCAACGCTTACTTAGCGCCTTTGTCAGTGCTAAGTAAGCGTTGAAATACGTATATGCAAGTGATAAGTGAAAAGTGATAGAATCAAATAGTGAAAGTGGATAAAAAGTGTAATGTGTAGTGTAAATAATCTATAAAGACGCTCGAGCAGAATTTAATAAAAATTATAATTTACAACTTTACGGAAGCCAACATATGTAATTATCAATACCCTTTTTTAAAAACCCTTTCCACAAATACGTCGTTATTCAAAAAATACCATGGGCAAAAATGACATCTTAGGCCATAGCAACATCTGTGCTAAGGCAGACCAAAAATGGTCAACTGAAATGGTTGCCCGTGTTTTGTGGAATTGCACTGCAGCACTCTCAGCCGCGCAACAGTTGATTATGCTTTTGCGTGTTACATATTGAAGCTGTGCGGCTCAGACATGAGAAAGAAGGTCGAAATGCGACCGCTAGGTCGAATTAACCGTCTTCCTCAAGTCGTTTCACTAATTTGTATAAAGCGCAATAAATTTTCTGAAACGAATTCATCATTGTCAGCAAAACATGCCGATCGTTTGATGTGAAATCGGATTAGTTCTGTATATTCCGCTATTTCTACCCAGTATGATATCACTCACATAATATATAAATAAATAATCTTTTTTCTTTTTCTTGCAAGATTTTTAAGAAATTTATTTTTTTCAAACCCATGTTGTAAGTGGCTCCGCCTGTTTTCAAGTTATGTCATTTTCCCAGTTTTGCAACGGGTAAAAAGATTTTGTCCCGTGTCAAAATAAATGTACAAATACAAAATCTCGTGTTGGAAAACAATGAAACCGAGGGAGCACTCAGCTACGGAGGTAGCAAAATTCTGTCCTGAGTTCGAAATGTTGCTGTGTACCCTTATTCTTAAATCTTCTCAATATCTTGTATGAATGGTAATAATTTTTCCAAATCGTAGCAACCATTTTGTACAGTGGAAGCAACCTTTACTATTTTCGTCCACATGAACAATGCGATCGTGTCTTGGATAACACCCTCAAGTTTCTTAAATGATTATAGAGCTATCAATATCATTGCCTTGGCGATTTGAAAATATTCTTCGAACTTGAAAATTAATTATTGCCTACACATTTATGCACCATGTGAAACCAATAAATAAAAACAAAACCTATTTTTTACAAATATTTTTTAGATTACAATCTGTAACCACGTTGCTATTTCAATTTTTTAATGAACTTTACCATTCTTTGAAGTAATTATAATCCATCTCAGAAACTAGTTTAAAAAGTGGGTATCTATTTTTAATAAGAAATTGTAAATTTTCGAACAAATTAACAAGTTTGGGTTATATAAATGATAATTATTTTAAATAAATATACAAGACGCACTTCTTATTTCTGAAGCATTCTCCAGGCTGGGCTGCCAAATTAAGCATTTTTGCACACATTGAAATATTATCCTTGAGCTATTAAATACTTTTATAATACTCCAACATAACTACTTTACCTGGCTTTGGTAGTGCAAATACCGGCAAATCACGACGTGTTATTTGCTATGTTAAAGGACAAAAAAAACAAACTTCTGCTGGAAAACGTCCCACAACAAATGGCAACCGAACCACACATCAACCAGCTGACTGGGAAGGACAATACCACTTACACACAAAACGAGGAGGTGTGTTCAGGGGAGTGCACCTCGGAAAACAAACCGCCCTGGCCTGTCTCATCGGCACAGCAGTCGCGGGCGCCAACAGCAGAGTATTAATTAAAGGCCGCTTACTTCATCATTTTTCCATTTAACGACAGTAGACAGGTCGAGAAGAAACACGCACGTCTACAACGCGTTAGAAGCACGAAAAGCACGCACCACGGTACCATCGCGAGCGACTGCGACTTGGGAGTTGGGCGGTTGCCACTTCTGGCTGGCGTTTTGCTGCTGGGCGTAGGTAATCCGTCTGATGTGAGGTGCACGCGAAATCCTAAACTGACCAATTTATGGCTGACAATTATAGTGAGTGGAGATCATGAAGCTGTCAGCTGTAATTTAGCCAATGGAAGGAATTGGTAACGGTACCGACTTAACCCTCTAGTGCCCAGTGCCGCCTTCAGACGGTCTTCAGTTGTACCTCTAAAAAGCTTCAATCAAAACTTAAAAAATGTTTATGAAAATTCATAGTGATTTTTACGAAGTCCGTCTGAAAATTAACTTGGGCACTAGAGGGTTAAGGTTCTGTTTGTGTGATGTTTGATGATTGAGTGGAATTCGATTTGACGTTTGACGAGCGAAACCTGGCGATCTACACAGACGATATGGTCCAAGTGGTGTAAAATCGTTCAGCATTCAACACGCGAAAAACAGCTTCATCTGCAGTTCGCCGATTAAAAACTATTTTTTTCGTTTTTGCAGATTTTGGTCACAATTTTATTAATCAACCTTGTTTATTATCCAAATTGATGCTTTTTCTTCAGGCTTGAACATGATCTGATATGTCTGAAATTGTTGCCACTATATTTGTTATTTTTTTTTTTCTTTGTTCCAGGTACGTTATCGTCAACGTTCATCATGAAACTCGGCTAAAAGCTAAAAATCAAAGCGCAGGTAAAACTTAAACACTGCAAATTCTACTGGATCTGCTCCCAATGTCATGTGCAATGAAAAAATATAACTGGAACTCTGCAACAGAGGAGCCATTTTGATATACGAATAGTCAGGGCCCGAAGCAAATTAAAACTTTTTTATCATATCATGTATTGCGTTTCCCACGTTACTCAAAGCAGTGTGCTTGCTGTTGGTTTGTTAACATGGAAATCTCTTTTTGTTAGAATACTATTCAGAGTGAATGACGTTCCATTTTACGCTGCCACATGTTAGCTGTGCTGTGTGACATTTTTTGTGTTTGACAAAAAAACTTGAAACAGCATAAGAATCATGCGGCACGTTTCGCATAGCAATTAGGAAACGTGCGCCTACACTTTCTCGGCATTTTTCGAATGGGAAAGGAAAGATAGGAATCAGAAATCCGTGAACTTTTGATAGAGACTTTTTCGTACTTTGAACCAGAACCAAAACAATGATTGTTGGGAGTTTGAGGACATGTGTTCGTAATTGTATTAACATAGGAAAATTACTTGTAAAATAAAAAAGCCTTTTTAGATTAAAAAACATCAATTGAATGTTTAATGCTGTTCGTTAATGAGTAGCCATTAGAAAATTGAGCTTACAATGATCAGTCAGTGCACTAACGAGAGATCCTCCCTCAAAAAGATGTTGTAAAACAACATATTATCAAGTTGCCCCAGTGGCTGGTGTGACAATCGAAGCTTAGGATTCTACCTTTTGTCTTATATAACAAACCGAAATTTAGGAAACTGGCTCTGTAGAAGCTTTCAGAAGCGGAGTAGTTACGATACTTTGAAGCGTAGTTACGATAGTAAACACCGGCATACAGCTATTAGGCCATGAAAGCAAGTTTTCAACTCTTTTAATTTATTCAATAGAAAAGAAAATATGCAGCTGTATCAACTACGTTTGACTCAGTTGCAGATTTTGGCAGTGTAATTCTTGTTTTTGTTGTTGTACCACCCACCATACTTATTGTTGTGTTCCACGCCCAAAGCGAACATTACATGAAGCGAATATTTGCTTGAAATGATGGCCAATATTTGTTTGCACGTGTAATGTCAACAAATAGGTTCCAATTATTGGTTAAAAATATTTGCTGTCTTTGATTTGAGCTCGAACTTAAACAACCGCACATTACGTTGTTGTTCCTCCGTGATCGATCTTAGCTAGTAAAGTTGCACAAAGAACCACATGTAGATAGCTATTTGGAAATAATTAACCATCTTTAATGTACAATAATTTAGTGGCTTCCGCTTGGTAAAGATCGATTACGATGCCGGCTACGGCCTTACGATCGGTTAGGGAAGGAAAGAAAGAAGTTTTACAATCGTAGTTGTCAGAGACCTAGTTTACCTCTGCATCTCTAACGACTATAACGGAAAGGAAGAAGTTACTTTTGTCACCGTGATAAGTAACGGATTTTTATATTTAAACCTTTGTCAACTGCTTTTATTTATCGAGCCTCTTATCTGCCAAGAATCGGCCATTATAACTACCTGGAGAGGTATTCATTCAACTGTGTGTAACTTTTTTCTGGAAATCTGATTTTACTTATAATAAAGTGTAAAGGCCTGTGCTATAAAGAGCGCATAAATGTATGTAAATATCGGTAACTTCAGTTGGCCAAATATTGGAAACTACAAATATTCCAGTGTAGTTTTGTGTTTTTTTTTGTTAGTCAGAAAGGTACTCTATCGGATGGCTTCATATTTATCATTTTTATGGCCTTAGAGTTGGACGTACGAATGAGAAACTGCTTTTAAAAAGCCTTTTTAGAAAACGTCTTGTAGATCTGAAATCTCAATTTCTAGAGGTTTGAAATATTCAGTAAACAGTTTTGTAATAAAATTTAAAACAACTTTACAGGAGAAACTATTCGTCTAGCAAGTCACGTTCAAAAGTTATAAATGGCGTCTATATGGTGAAATTTGTAACTAATTCCATTAAAGCATATGAAGGACAGCAGTAAACGAAGCAACTTTCTAGTAGAAGATAAGGATGACATAGGACTTGGAAAAATAGTTTTGCCGTTTGTTTCTCGATTTGGACACACTGTGCGACGATCACGTTCCCGATTCAGAAGGTTGTTTCAACTTCTGTTGAGTTGAGAAGTGGCTTCACGAACCAGAGGGGTCAGAACTTGTTGGAGGCTTTGGCGAAACTCAACCTAGATCTTGTCAACGTTGGGAACAAATGTACATACAGCAGAAATGGTGCCGAGTTGATCATCGACATGACGTTTCCAGCCCAGGACTTATCAAAAATTGGAGGGTATACGAAGGCTACACTAATAGCGACCATCAGTCGGTTTGCTATAGTGTAGACAACAAAGAGAGGCGGCAAGCGACGGATAGAGCCAACATGCGACCGTCCACGGGTGAGAGACATCGCATTCCGATGCTGAGGTATTCGAAGAGGCAATGAGGCAAGAGCGTGAGGGGGACAGTTGCGACGCCACCATGCCTAGAACTCGCCTGCCTAGGAACGGAAAGCCTCCGGTTTACTGGTGGACTGACGCGATAGCTGACCTTCACAGTGCCTCCGTGCAAGACAAGAATGTAGCGTACGCGAGAAAAAGAACAGAACAGAGCGCCGCGCAGCATTCGGTTGATGCTAAAGAGTGCGTTGAAGGCAAGCAAGAGGGCTTGCTCTCGATAAGCTATGCGCGAGTGCCAACCCGTGCTTACAACATCATAATGGCCAAAACCAAAGGCACGCTGGCGCCTACAGAGTGATCACCAGCGATGCTGGAGCGTATTATCGGGGGCCTCATTCAACGCCACGAGCCCAGTCCTTGGTCTCCGACAGTCGAGTCTGACGTCCGACGTTCCAGTATCTCAGACACAGACCAGGGATGATCGGTCAACCTGCCGAACATTCAATCCGTGAGCGACGACAGCCGTCGAGATCGAGGGAGAGGTTAGGGTTACGAATGAGGAACTCATCTAGATCGCCAGCTTCCCAAAAGTGAGCAAGGTACCGGGACCGGATACAATCCCTAACCTGTCAATCAGGCTGGCGATTATAACGGCCTCCGGGCTGTTTCGGGCAGTCATGCAGATGTGCCTGGATGACTGCCTCTTCCCGGAAAGGTGGAAACAGCAGAGATCGGTCTCACTGCCAAAGGCTGGAAAACCAGCGGGGATCCATCGGAGACCCATCGGCATACAGGCCTATCTGCCTGCTGGACACTGCGGGCAAGGTGTTTGAGAGGATTATCCTCAACAGACTGGTGGAGGGTGTAAACGGTCTAGCAAGTAACCAGTTCGGTTTCCGGAAGGGCAAGACCACGTTGGATGTTATCCTATCCGTCACCAAGACGGCGTAGGTAGCACTCCAGCGCAAGATATACGGACATACGCTATTGCGCAATCGTCACGCTTGACGTGAAGATAGCGTTCAAGAGCGCTAGTTGGGACACCATAGCACTTGCGCTCAGGAGCATCCATGTACCGGTGTCGCTGTACATGATTCTGGAAAATTACTTCCAGAATCGAGTACTTGTTTACAACACGGAGGAGGGTCAAAAGTGCGTCCCAATTAACACAGGAGCTCCGCAAGGTTCTATCCTGGGATCGGTGTTGGAATTGGAATGTCATGTACGGCGGGGTGTTGAAACTTAAGTTTCCTGTAGAAGTTGTGATCGTCGGCTTAGCGGACGATATAACGCTAGAGGTCTACGGCGAGTCGATCGAGGAGGTCGAGTCGACGGCTGCGCACTGTATATGCAAGGACGAAGACTGGATGCACTCCAGGAAAGTGGAGTAAGATCAGAGTCGGAGACTGCATCATTGCCTCAAAGCGATCTTTGAAGCTCTTGGGAGTTATGGTTGACGATAAGCTCACATTTAAGAGTCACGTCAACTATACCTGCTAACGGCTATTGCAACACTACCTCGAATGATGTCGAGTAGCTCAGTGGTGAATGACAGCAGGCGTAAACTTTTTGCCAGTGTGGTTGCTTCCATACTTAGGTATGGGGTCCAGTGTGGTCCAAAGCACTAGATATTAACAGTTATCGTGGTAAACTGGAAAATACCTACAGGCTCATGTGGCTGAGGGTTGCGAGTGCGTTTCACATAGTGTCGTACGACGCAATCTACGCTCTGTCCGGCATAATGTCTACCAGCACAGCCATTAGGGAGGACGTAGAATGCTTGGTCCAGTGACTCAAAGGGGCGTCAAGAAACAAGAAGATCTTTCTCGATGATCAGATGGCAGCAAAAATGGTCCAACTCCGCGAAGGGTAGATTGACGCACCGACTCATTTCACACGTATTCGGATAGGTCGGGAGGTCATGAAGAAGTTGACTTCCACCTGACACAGATCCTGTTAGATCATGGCTGCTTCAGGCACTATCGACACAGGGTAGGGTATGCGGGGTCCCTTCCAACCTAGTTCAGAGGATGTGTGAACAGGCCTCTCAAATAATCCTAGAGTTGCAAAGCAGGCGACAGGTTAACCACCGACATGCGAGTATTAGCTAACTGCCTGTCTCCAGGTAAATTAGCTAATTAGCTAGGAGACTTGATAGAGCCAGTAGGTTACACAAAGTATAAAAACCGCTCCTCGAAGCGATACCTAGCGGTCGTCCCGGGGCGTATGGGCAGGAGACTAGAGGGTTTTTAGTGAGTCAAACCCAACAATTCCTGAGTTTGGTCTCTCAGATGTTTGGCAGCAAATTTTTCCTCTACCTGAAAAAAGGAAGGATCATTACGTGTTTAACAAGACGGCTCACACGGTGGATATCTCCTAAGCATGGTATCAGGAGAATTTATCTAATTTTCTCAATTAAACATTGTGGCCTCCCAACTCCCCGAAACATAAAGTGTACTCTATGGACCAGTTAAAAAAGCTCATTTCCATGATTTCTCAAACTCGTCATTCAGCACAAAGGGCTCCTAAATAATATGTCGTATAGATTCAATAAAAATTGACTCAGAAAATAATATCTTATATTTTCTTTTTTAACAATCTTTTGAAGTGTATTCGATCTTACTGTACACCCAGTATGTTTTTTATATCTTTTTCATATTTGTTCATTGCATTATCAGGAGAAAATTGAAATAAAATTATTTTCAATCTCATCTCACTATAAAATAGAAAAATATATTTATAAAAACAACAAAAAAAAAGAAAAAAAAGAGAGATAAACCTATAACTCTTAATCGAAAAATTTAACCATTGGGAAACAATTGAGATCAAAGAGATTGGATCGAAAAAAAAAACGAAAAAACGTTTGCTTAAGCAGAAAATAATGAAAGATTATAGCTTTCCTGTGAATATTGGTGCTTCTGGCCGCCTCGGGTTCATCGTTTTTTCAATTGCTTACGAGAAAACTTCATTGATGTCGCTGAAGAGTTGACGGCTAGGGGCACTCAAATTCACAGGAACGATTATAAGCCAATAATATTCCATTTTTGTCCAGTTTAAGCTCCAGGGCAATTTTTTTCGCTTTGGTCGACCTGTGGTCAATATTCATTTTACCTTAGTGACATTAATCAGTTACACATTTTTCTTATAGTTTTTGGGCTCGATCTAAAGCGTATTAAAACCTTTAAAATTACACAATGCAATTATCGAACCATATTTTCATAGTGAATGCTAAATCGAATGTCACTATACACTAAACGAACTTAAAAGAAAGTGAAACTCTTCATTTAGACAGAACGATTGTAATAATCAATGCAATCTACGCATTGTCCAATTTTGCAACGAACATCTCAACCCTGATCCTATTCAAACAACTTTAGCATAGCATAGCATAGCATAGCATATTTGATCGCCCGTGTGTTGCCCGCGATTGACCAGAATCAGCTGAAATTGCACAAAGAACCGTCAAAATGGTGCCTAGGAGTAGCAAGCCATTCTCAGTGTACAAATTCTGGTGATCTTTCTTTTCACTGGTCAATAACGAAGCTGGCCACGCCCAATGCAGATCAATAGAGGAAGGGATATCGGGAGTGTTAGTTTAATACTTGTTGCTACTAGAGACCGAGGAATCCTCTGCATCATCCACAAGTATCAAAGGAAGGAATTAGTGTTAGTGGAAAGGAATTGATCTGGATCCATCGAGGTTGATGGTGCGATCTTCTCTACACAAATTCGCGCACGATATGGTTACTTCTCGGTCTCTGGGCAGCCAGCCACCAGGAGACGATATAAATAGAACCGCGCCACGATCTAGTTATCTTCGGCAACCTATTAATCGTTAACAGTCTGTATCACACCAAACTTTGCGTTTAATGCCGTGAACTTAATTCAAATTTACCTAAAAACGAATGGATTTCGTAAAACGCAACAACCGCACGCCGAACGCAAACTACGCAAACTACTGGTCCCAGCTCAAATAACCGATAGAGCGCTGTATTGAGATAGTCACACTAAGCGCAGTCAAAATACCGCACACGAAACTGAACTGCCTTCTCCGAAAACAAATAAGAGCGTGCCGACCACTGGTATGACGAAAAAGCCAAAACACCCGCTTTATTATAAAAAAAAGGGAACCGGCAAAACAGGAATAGATTTGGCATCCATGCAGGGTTTGTCTTTGTCGTGAATAATTACGATATTTATCGAACGAACGAAACCTATTCTGAATCGTAACGTGCTAAAAAAGAACCGACGGGCGTACAGTCTCCGAAATAATGATTTGGTACATCCCGGAAATCACAATACACCGATAATCCTTAGATGAGCAAAGCTCACCAAGGCCGAAGACACGTTTACACCGGAGCATTATGTAGGACCGCTTTATTCCCTCTCACCGACGCATACGCAAGAGGACACGGTGCTTCGCCCCGATAATCTTTTGTTTTGTATTTAAGTTAAGATACCTACTGAGTATAAAAACTGGCAAAGTTTCATGCACTCATAGCTCAAAAATTTAAAAAAATGCAATATGCTTATCGAACAAGACTGAATTCTAAGTTGATTGATAAAATGCCAAAGCAATCGCAATCAAAATTTAGTTGCTAAACCAACAAGATTTTCACATAATTAATAAAAATTGTCTATGTGTTTCATTATTTGTCAAAAGCTAGAAAAATCATCAAACAAGGGAATAAAACTGGGCCAAATGTTTGTAACCGTTCGGTCAGGCCGCGATAAGTTTATGAATTATATTCTAATGCTACCAGTTCCGTGTTGTGGGAGCCAGCGTTTAAGGCTCTCACCTATTGGGGCAATTCTGATTATTCAAGCAGAGCTTTAGCAAATGAAACGACTCCACAAAACCACGCTAAAATAAATCTCGACATATTGTAAGCAATGCACCCAGATTGACATCTACCAAGAAAATAAACAAATAAATAGATCAATTATTTTCAAAACGGCTAATTGACAACGCAGGCAGGGTGTTTAAAGTATCCCTGCCGACGTCAGTGCACTGCTCCACGAGACGCATGAAACGCAAAAACTAAACATAACACTTACTGCTTGTAGATTTATTTAACTTTTAAAATTAAAATATTTTTTTTTCTGTGTATATATAGAAGATATATCGATTAACACGTAACAACTTGCACATCCCTACAGACAGACAATGCGTTACAGCAAAATTTTCCAATTAGAATTATCTTTCTAGCGCTTTCTTATTGAAACAATTTATTCTAACTGGCGCTAGTTATATGAAACAATAATTGAACGAATAAAAGCAGAATACTCAGCTTTATATAGGTTCTTCGACCCTGTTCCTCTCGCCTTCGTTCAATATCTACTATAGCACTTGCCACTGTATGACGTAACACTTTGACATTTTTTTCTTCGTTGGATGTTGGCTTACAAAAAAACAGAAAAATAAAACACATTTTGCCGGTCGATTTTCACATGATATCGTTCTTTTTTCATGCCAACTTCACACAATACAAACTTGAACTGTAATGTCAATTTAAACTGCAGACTCTATTTCCATAAATCCAGCAGAATACACTCGAATTACACGAAAATATTACGGAGTAATTTTTAACGCGCCTACCAATGGCCGTGCTGCCAGAAACTCCCCTATTCAAACAACTTTATCTACAAGAAAAACTTAACCATGTTAATATTAAGAACAGTTAGAAATTGTTTTATTTATTGATTTATTTATTTAATAATTTACATCATCTGATAGTTGTCTTAATAAATTGAAAGCTAAAAAAAAACTAACCCTCGCAATTTTCTGTTTGAATATGTGCGCTGGTTCACCGAAGTTGAAAACTTGTTCAACACTTGTGGAAGCTTTGATCATGTAACGCAGCAGGCTCGAAGTAACCGTAGTTCGTAGGGTGGAACGGATTTTGTAGCATTGAAGTTGGCTTCAGCATACGTTGTGAAGCTCAGAAATTATTTGTAGACAGCAATTTCGGAGAATCTATTTCACCATTTAAAATTTTAGCAACGAATAATTCCTACTATACCTTGCGACGACCATCAAGCGTATCAAGTCCAAGCAAACGACAGTGATCCGGGCAAGGAGGGAGATTAACCGGATCACACCAGGGTAAATCTCGTAAGGCCAAACGGATAAATTTTCTCTGCACACGCTCCGATCTCAAATTCCAAGATAGCTGATACGGAGTCCAAACCACGCATGCATTTTCTAGTGTGAAACGTTCTAACGAGTAATATAACGCTTCCAAACAATGGTGGCCCTTAAAATCACGTTCAATTTTTGCGATAAAACCGAGTTGTCTAGTGACTTTAGAAACTATCGCCGTACAGTAACTCTCAAAAATCAGTCTTTGGTCCAAGATAACGCCAAGATTGTTCACGTGATCGACTCTTTTCAGCTGCTGCCCGTCAATGGCGTACGTAAAAATATCGGTGATTGATCCCGGTGAAATGTGACCACTTCACATTTTGCTGTGCTTAGTATCAAGGCATTTTGTTTACATCACGTCACAAAGCAGTCAATTAGCGACTGTAATCTTCGATATTACGAATCGTCAAATAAATTTTAAAATCTTCGGCGCAACAAGTATGCAGCCTATTCCTAAGGCACTAGCAGCGTCGTTAAAATAAATTATGAAAAGTAGCGGTCCAAGATTACTGCCCTGCGGCACACCAGATTTTTTCGTAAAGACTTAACATGCAACGTTCTATCACACAAAAATGATTTTAACCTCGTGACGAAACGTTATGAAGCTTCTAATCGAGGTATTTTCTTTAGCAGAATATGATGGTCGATACGATCAAAAGCAGCTTTCAGATCAGTATAAACAACATCAAATAATGTAAATAGGCACAAACAAATATTCTGTTTTATGTAGCTCATTTGCCTAGAAAGTTCAATTAGAATGACTTTCAATTATTTTTGGAAAAGTCTAAAGAAGAAAGCGGAGCAAAATGGTTATAACAGTTCTGCTGGGCAAACTGAGAGCATAAGCATGCACAACACCAAGCCATGCTTGCAGAAGTTTTATTTGGGTTAAAGCTATTGAATAGATTGCTTGGCTGTGAAACGATGGTTCCCTATAAAACCTTTTTTTTTAGTTTTCGTTATGACAATGTATGGATTTTTTTACTGTTTTTTTTTTAAAGTGAAACTTTTTTATCTAGATTATATTTTAGCTGTTACAAGCAAAAGTTCCATTATAGTTTCAACTTAAGAAGCGATGTAAACCATTTTGCACCAATGTGCCTTTTATTTTTCGTTGTTGTGGGATGCCAGTGAATCTCTCGCTAATAAGTTGACTGTTTGCTAACAGAATATTTCACCTGTTACGTAGACTTACTAAATCACCCAAAATGAATTATTCAGTTCTGTTCTGCGTTAAAAACTTTTCTGTGCTACAAACGATTGGTTTGGAACCCCGTAGGTAATATTGTTGCAGACCTCACCTGATTGTTGATTGTAGTAACCCGACTTGTCTGTTTAGGAAACATTTCGACCGGAAACCGGAAGCCTTTGGCGGGGAGCAGACTACCAACGCGTTTCATAATTCAGGTTCTTCTCAATTGTGGTACATAAAGAACAACACTGGAAGAAAGCCGGAGAAAAAAAAACACGAAACAGGAGCCTTCATAACAGTTGGGCCCTTCCGGTGCCAATCTGCTCTGTGCGATTTCTTTCTCCGACACTTGAAGGCCGGTACCGGATAGGAGATTTGCTTTCGGGCTAAGTGCAGAAGCACCTCCCCTAGGGGGTAACTTAACGTTGCGAAACGGGTTGAAGATTCTCGTTTTGCCGCTGATAACGGTGTCATAAATTCCCTTCTGGTCATGCTGGTACGAAAACGAGAGTGAAATCGGCAATCCGACACCATTTGTCAAAGTTGATTCGAGGAGAGAAAAAAGCAGCAAAGAAACAGAGGCGGAAAAAAGTCAGGAGTTGTCATAAATTATTCTACGGATACTGGAACGCAACCAATGAGCATCCGTTTGGCCAGTCAGTTGTCTTCGGAGACCTTCACTGCGAGCATCGAATTAAACACTAACGGAAAACAAAGAAAAACGAAAGAAAAGACATGGTATTCGACCAATTTGAAGTAATGTGAGCAGGCCGAATAGCAGTTGGAATACAATTTTGCGTAGAATTGCTGTGGCAAATTAGGAGGCAGTAAAAATTTATTAGAGAAGAAACACATTAGCATTTTAATGGAACAATGGCCACTCGTTGCACTCGATCGGCAAGGATTTCGAACAGATTCTATACATATGAAGGCTGCTAGCCAAAGTTTATTTCGTGGCAAATTGAAAATTTTTGTGTGTGAATGGCTCTTTTGCCGAAAATATATTGCTTTTTTAACATAATTGTTGAGCAGTATGCTTTGTTCGGACGATAAGCTTCTGCGGGCGGCGGTTTTCTGGCGAGAGCTGCTAAATTCGTAAAATAACCCAGACGGACGATGATTCCACCAGGGTTGTGCTATATATAATCTCTATAAAATTTTATGACTAACATTGAATCTGGTGCTTGTTGAAATTCATGCAGTATTGTAACTGTGTTCAAGCATTATATTTAATATGAGTAGCTTTTTTCGAACTAAACCGTCGTACCACTCTGGTGCATCGTGGATCAATGCATTTGCTGCACAGGTTGGAAATAAACCACGCCGTAACTGACCGGAAAAGGAAAGTTGTAACGACTCTGGAACATTTCCGAATAGGGAATATATAATTTTTTTCGACTACTTTTCCGACAGAGTTTCCGGAGATTTCTCTCTGACAGGCTGCGCTAGCTATGTAAGTGAAAATCGATTACCACATGCACTTGGAACTTGGCCAAACGTTTGTATCGCTCTGGTACGCCGGTCAATGTTTGCACTGGGAAGAAAAATCCGCACAGTTGCAACAATGGAAAGTTGGAAATTAAATAGTTCAGCATTCGCCGAACAATGAAACGAGGTATTGGCATGACAGGAGAATGCTCCCTAATGGATGGAAACGGTCTTTACGAAAGCTTTATTGACAGCCGAATAAAGAGAAGAAATCTCTCCACTAATGCGATGAACGTGGCAGTTGACGGACGAACAGAACATTCATTATTCGCTGTTACCAGTGCTAATGCAACGTAACAAGCTTATGGCAAATTATGTTGAAATTTCAATTAAATAGTGCATTCAGGCACGCAGAAGTGTTATAAGCGAAAAATGTACAATGCTTCGTAGTACAGATAATAATCCGACCGCGCTCCCACCTGCTCTTCCTACTCTACTATATTCGGTTGAAGTTAGTGCAGTACTCTGCAGTCTGCTGCATCATCGGAGAACATTCGCCGTTCCCGATGTTTCCACTGTTCAGCTGCTACTGATGATGATGATGAAGCAAAGTTTGCTGTTGGTAGAATTCTCACTTTGGTTAAGCATTAAAAATTGCACAATGTTGAAAGGAATTATAGGGCATTTTTTGCAAATGTAGCGAATTAATCTCGCATGCTTGGCGTGTATTTTATTTTATCTGGCATTCACCACGCGTGTAACGTGCGCTAAAGTGCCCAAAAGGGAATGATGTTTCGAACTGAAACTGTTTAACATCGAGTCGATGTTGTTTTAATTCTCAGTAAAACTCTAATACATTCATGAAAACAGCAAGTTTGTCAATTTTCTCGCGGTTGAGCATTTTACATATATGCATTTTGAATTAATTTACCATCCCAGAAGTGATTGTGAAATCTTGCCGAAGTCTGCTTAACGTCGTTCAAATTGATGCTTTAAATATATAACATCTGAACAGTGTCTGCACCCCAAGAACAAACTTGATAGACTGCTCTCACACACATAATGTTGTTAAGTCAGTGCCACGGCCGACTTGTCCGTCAGCTCGCTTCCCTTGTTGCCAGAATATCCACCGGTGATAATTGATGAGGGTAATCTATCATTGGCTACGTTTCTTCAACCTGGTTAGCTCAAACGTTGCAAAACACAACGCACTCTCGTTTACTTCTGAAGCTTAGTAGAGTGCATGAATTTGAATAACTTTAAAATTTTCAAAATATTCAACCAGTAATTATCACGTCTTTTGTCACAACATTTTCTGACATTAGGTTTTAGTTTTGTTGTTAATCTGATTGATTTCGAGTGTGAAGAGCAATGCGCCTCCACCGAATGTTTTTTTAGCCGTTATGTACTCGGCAATTTTAACACACGTAAGTACTCGGCAGGGTACCCGGGTACCCACAAAAATGAAATGCTTCATACTGTTTAAGTTCTTGACCGATTTTCGATCTTGACCCATGAAAAGATTGAAAAATTTGCCTATTTTTAGTAAACGGGACCTGGAGAGCCATTGGTCTCTATATGGTTCTCGTGAATCTGGGTCTTCGGGACCATGTTCAAGTTCGAGAAACTGCTCCGAAATGGCCAGATGGACTCAAAATGAATGAAAATCAACGCCTGGAGTGATTTTATGAATTTTAATACTAATGTTGTTCGGTTTTATTGACAATTGTACTAATTTGTCTCACCGGAACAATTTACAGGAACCAAATGTGGTCAAAGGTTCATGTTGGTCTCGGATTCTAAAAGAAGACAGATTTTACAATCTTTTGACAAGCCAAGAGCTCCCCTACTGCTATGACCAGTCTGATGATGGAAAAGTTATAAAATTATTTCCACTAGTTAGGAGCGTTCCATAAGTTTCAGCTGGCTGAGTTGAGGTTATCCTTGTTTTATGAAGCAATAAAGTCTAAAAAGGAACCCGGGTACCCTGCTGAGTACATATTTAAAATTATTACAATATAGCTACTTTTGACATCATTTTGAAATACTGAATTTATGCATTGATGTACCAATTAAATAAAAATACTATTAATGTTTCTTTTGAGTTACTCGAAGTTGCTCAAGCTTTAGTTGTTCAGCATTTATTCAATTTCGACCCAACAACTACTGGCAAATGACTGGAACAAAGGCGCAATATATTTCCCACATGCGAACCATTAGCCTTCCAGCTACCGAACCCCTACCTCCTCGTTGGTGCCAACCGGGATACGAGTAAATAGTAAGAAGATCGGGTAACCAACCCCGGTGGGACCACCGGTCGTATGCTGACAGGGGAAGCGGCCTTTCTTCATCGGAAGGAAGTTTTTTGGACAGGTAACGCAACCACAAGGGCCCTAAGTGACGCACCCACAAGCGTTATGGCCGAGGCCTGGTTGTGTTCGGGACTCAAAACAGTAGCACTACGTCGATCCTCCTGCGCGAAAGTAGGGTTGGTCGTGGGCCTTGCAGCCCGCACCGCGAGAAACAAAAGTAACGAACACTATAACAGAAAAATCGAACCAGAATAATCGGCAAAGATCCAGGCGACAGAAACGGACTAACGATTGGATACTCGGAACATGGAACTGCCGTTCCCTCAATTTCCTAGGAAGTACCCGTACACTTCGAAGAATTGAAAAACCGCAAGTTCAACTCCGTTACGCTGCAGGACGTATGCTGGAAAGGGACGACTGTGCGTACGTATAGAGATGGATACATCATCTACCAGAGTTGTGGTGACACACATGAGCTGGGCACAGCTTTTATAGTGATGGGTGCGATGCAGAAGCGGGTAATTGGGTGGTGGCCGGTTAACCTCAGAATGTGCAGGTTAAGAATCAAGGGTGATCGAAAGGTGGAGACAGTACTTCGATGAACATCTGAATGGCGTACAGACAGGAGACCAGAACAGCGACGCAGAAGACTCTGTCGGTGCAGCAAGCAACGAAGAGGTGCCACTAGGGTTTGCAATATTCCTGGGAATTGATTCCCTGGGAAACGGGAATAAAAATTTCATTTCCCGGGAATTCCCGGGAACCGGGAATGGAAAAAGTTTCTTAGCAAAAATGAGATTTCAATAAAAGTTGAATAATAAAAAGTATCTAAAAATCGTTTATAATTTCATTATTAATTCGCATGAAAAAAGAATTACAAAACGAAACTTATTCAAGTTTATATCAGTGCCTTTTCGCTAATTTTTATAAAATATATCTACAATGTCATTACACGATGCGAATTATTTTCAAAAAATAAACTGCATAGTAAATCTAGTTTTCATTGGCGTAACAAACCCTTTTGTAATTGGTATAACCATTGCACAATGGTCCAGAAACCAAATTTAGGGGGAAATTTGGGTCTAGAGCTCTATAGCAACATTTTAGAGAAAAACTTTCCTCTACAAAAATGTTACATAAGATAAAGCGCTCATTGAAAAATTATCAAAAATTAGAGTGACAAACATTTTCGATGCAATCAAGTATCTAACCTTTCTATCTTTGTAGATAGAAGAAAAATTTGTTCTACAATGTTATAGCTCCATTATTTTTAGGTAACTTTGTAAAAAAAAGTTTTTCTCTATCTTTAAAAACAACAGATTTATATTGAAAAAACATATTTTACGCTCTAACTTCTTTATTTCAAGTTTCATCTCAAAACTCTCTTTGAACGAGTTTTAGAGCTTTTTAAGAGAAACAATTTTCAATGCTGACATCGTAAATATCTCAATTTTAGTCAAAGTTATTAATATTTTTCATTAAAAAATATGCGTTTTTCATTTGTATGTCATTTATTTTGGGGCAAACATAAAAAAATATCTCTTGGTCTCATTTTGAAGGCTTGACTCTATTAATGGAGGAACTTTTAGAAATATGTTATTTTTTCAATTTGAGTAGATTCAATTTAAAAACAAGCCGAAAATTTCAATAATGTTATACATTATGCATATAAAAGCACCCAGATTTATTTTTTGGTATTTTTTTTGTAACTAGACGTAATTACCTTTAATTTGACTCAAAAAGATCGAAAATCGATCAACTGGTTCAAAAGTTACGAGTTTGTTTTTAATTAAATACATTGAACACAATCGTTTTTTATGGTCACCCTATTTCGAAGTTGGTCACGCAAAGTGCTTCAATTGTGCCTAAAATCGCAGGGATGTATCTATGTTGAAAATAATCAAACCCGTATTGTTTCGTTGGGTTGTTAAGGGGACCAGCTCCGAAATAGGGTGACCATAAAAACGGCTATATTCGATGTATTTTATTTAAAAAAAATCATAACTTTTGAACCAGTTAATCGATTTTCGATCTTTTTGGGTCAAATTAAAGGTAATTACGAACAAGCTTACAGATTATGAACAGCAAAATGCCTTCCTTGAAGCAAATAATCAAGTATGGAAGGTTAATAATTTTTGGCAATAACACAACAATTCTGTGCTGGATCCTAGCGATCAAATTCTGCCGCAGTCTAAAAATTTACTTTATTTAATTTCCTAATCCTCCCCACTGTTAGGGCAGCACAAAGACTGCGATCAGCATAACCGATTTTGAATAACAAACTGCCCTGTTAGAACGCATTCACAAAGTCATTTAATTCGGCTAAAATTTGACACCAGTCAATCCCCTCTGGTCTAATTTACTGAATGTGAAACAGCTTTTACAGCTCGTTTTTTCAGTATCTTTATTCCCCCACTGTTGAGGCAGCACAAAGCAAGCAATAGTAGACTTTATGACTCAATAATGAAACACATACAATAATGCATTTGTTAATAGTGGGCGTAGTTCTACGTCAGTTATGCGGTCTTGTCTTGGATACAACCTCCTACTTTTATTAAATTATTTATTTCTGGTCCATTGATTCACAGGTTTCAAATTTTCTTAATCGATTTAATTTAATTTTTATCAATGGCAAAGAAAAAAATCACTATTCGCTCAGTAGTGAACTAACTGTCATTTTTTTTTATTACTTTATTAGGGTGGCTTTCTGCCACAGGCTGGTTCGCCACCATACCTAACTGTCAAAGAACGACATTGGACGAAGCAAATATTTGCCTTAATTTGCCTAATTTTTCGTTTACTGAATAAGACGGCGAATATTTTCGATAACCGAAGCAAATAAATTGATAATACTCGGCAAGTAAATATTGACCGTCATCTCAAAGAAATATTTACTTCGTACAATACCCCTTTAAAAGCTGCTATACACTTTAACGACGTTAGTTCCGTGTTTTGATAGTATATTAAGTTTTATTGCAAAATTATATGGGAAATTAAATTGAATCTTGCAAAAATTTTTGAAGAGCTCGGGAATCCTGGGATCCCGGGAATCAATATTTCTGTTCCCGGGATCCGGGAATCCCGGGAAAAGGTAATTCCCGGGAAATTGTTCCCGGGATTGCAAACCCTATGTGCCACCCCCATCGATAAGCGAAGTTAATGATGCTATCCAACGGCTTAAGAACAACAAGGCAGCTAGAAAGGACGGTATCGGAGCGAAGCTTCTCAAGATGGGCCCGGGCAAGTTGGCCAGTTATCTACATCGACTGGTTGCTAAGATTTGGAAAACGGAATGCCTGCCGGAGGAGTGGAAGGATGGGGTTATTTGCCTCATCTACAAGAAAGGCGACAAGCTAGATTGTGAAAACTACCGAGCGATCACTATCCTGAATGCCGCCTACAAAGTGATATCCCAAATAATTTTCCAGCAGCTGTCACCACTAACCAACAGATTTATGGGAAGTTACTAGCCCGGCTTCATTCTTTACTCTGCGGCAGATCCTCCAAAAATGCCGCGAATACAGAGTCCCTAGGCATCATCTTTTCATCGACTTCAAAAGCAGCTTATGACACGATTGACCGCGAAGAGCTATGGAGAATACTCGACGAGAACGGCTTACCCGGGAAGCTTACCAGCCTGATAAAGGTTACGATGGAGGATGTGCAGTAGGGTGTCCCAAAAAAAATCGATGTTGAAAAACTCAAGGTGCTCAGCCCAAATTAGAAAGATAATGTTATTTATAGCATTTTTGTAGAACATTTCGACTTTCTAAAAGGTCGTTTTCATGTTGCCCGAACGTTATTTATGAAAAAATGACTTTTTTAAGCTACAAACCCACTTTTTTGCACTTTTTTCAATTCTGTTCGATTCCTACATTTTTTCGTACATATTTTTATTTTTGTGGGGTTGTTTCTGAATATTTTGCCTGGTTTGGTTCAGCATTGTATTCAGTTTTTTGACTCCCAGAGCCCATTAAACATCACAAAAAAATTAATCTTTCTAATAATTTTTAGATAAAACCTTCCAAAACACAAGTAAAAAAACTCTTCGAACAAGAACTGAAATTTGCATAGCAAAGCGAGACTTACCACGAAAATTTACATGAAAAAAGATACTTGATATCTTATCGAGGAGCTAAGATATTGGCATTTTTCTATGTGATGGAAAATTATGCATTTCAACAAATATGTTAAATAACTGTTTTATTTTGGGAGATAAAAAATAACAATGTTCAGAAAACAAATGCATTTTTGAATGGTTGATAACTTAGTAGAAGGTTTCAAAATTTGGAAAAATCTGCGGAAAAAGTTATAACTATAATTATGATTTTTCGTGCCTTCTAATAGAAAACTCAATGTTGCTCGTAATATGTAAGAGATAGAAACATGATGTCTTCGGCAAAGTTTCTTGTTTTAAGATAACCTAAAACTTTTTTGTCATTCTATCTATCTCATTCTGATTAAAAAGTGAATTTTTTATCTCACTTATTGGTGGATTGATCACCCTTCTTTCTACATTAAAAGATGCATTTTTGAATATTCTGAAACTTCTCCGAACATACCTCATGGCTATAATCAACATTTCAATCACTATTTATGAAATTATACGCACAAACGGCAAAATAAAACACTGTGCAATGGAGATATTGAGTTTTAGTGGCATTTTTGACAAAATGCATAGTTTTCCATCACATGTAAAAACGCCGATATCTCAGCCCCCGATAAGATATCAAGGATCTTTTTACACGTAAATTTTCGTCTTGAATTCCGCTTTGCAGTAAAAATTTCAGTTCTTGATCAAAAAAGCTTTTTCTATGTGTTTAGAAGGGTTTTATCTGAAAATAATAAAAAAAATCAATTTTTGTGATGTTCAGTGGGCTCTGTGAGTCAATTAATTGAATGCTATGCTGAACCAAACCAAGCAAAATATTCAAAAACAACCCCACAAAAATAAAAAAATATATGGAAAAATTTCGGAATCGAACAGATTTGAAAAAAGTGCAAAAGAGCGGTTTTGTAGCTTGAAAAAGTCATTTTTCCATAAATCACGTTTGGGCAACCTGAAACCGACCTTTCAGAAAGTCGAAATGTTCTACAAAAATGCTATAAATAACATTATCTTTCAATTTAGGACTGAGCACCTTGACTTTTTCAACATAGATTTTTTTTGGAACACTCTAATGTGCAGTGTTGTGTGAGGATTTCAGGTGGTCAATCCGACCCATTCAGATCCAGCAGGGGAATTCGACAAAGTGATGGTCTTTCCTGCCTGCTGTTCAATATTGCACTAGAAGGTATGAGATGAGCGGGAATAGACACGCGGGGCACGATTTTCGTTGAATCCGTTCAATTAATCAGCTTTGCGGATGACGTGGACACTGTCGACAGAACATTTGAGGCAGTGGCGGATCAGTACACCAGATTAAAATGTGAAGCAAAAAAGATTGGACCGAAGATAAATTCGTCTAAAACGAAGTACATGCTAGCGGGTGGTGCTGAGCGCGACAGGGCACGCCTAGGTAGTGTTGTGATAATCTACGGTGATGAGTTTGAGGTAGTTGACGAGTTCGTGTACCTTGGCTCGATGGTAACTGAGAACAACGAAACCAGCCGTGAGATTAGGAGGCGAATCATCAGCGGGAGTCGTGCCTACTATGGACAATGCTTGAAAAGTACCTACGAGCGCTCGGAGTTTTCGAACGACGGGTGCTAAGAACCATCTTTGGCGGTGTACAGGAGAACGGAGTGTGGAGACGGAGAATGAACCATGAGCTCGCGCAACGCTGCGGTGAACCCAGCATCCAGAAAGTGGCCAAATCTGGACGGATACGTTAGGTAGGGCACGTGGCGAGAACAATGGACAATTACCCTGCAAAATTGGTTCTCACCTCGAATCCGGTTGGTACGAGACGAAGAGGAGCACAAAGAACAAGATGGTTAGACCAGGTGGAGCATGATCTGGCAAGTACGGAGTGCCTGCGGGATTGGGGGCGGGCGGCCATGGACCGATCAAGTTGGCAGAACTATGTTGCGCAGGCCAAGTCTTAGGACGTACGGCCATTTAAGTGAATAAGTAAGTAAATAACTACTGACAAATTACTTCTCTAAAACTGTTAAAAACAATTAAATATCTACACTCCTCACGGCGAAAAAAACGCCATAAATATTACGCGCTTTCCGGTCATCATGAGACAAACTTGGTTGTTTTTAAGCTATGTGCCAATCAATACTTACCGTTTTCATTAGTAAGGTTCATTGGCGCTAGTCCCAATGTTGATACATATTCATCTCCAAACGCGCTTATTACTAGAGAATTTTCCCATTCATTTCCTTAAAACAGTCCCGTTCTATTTATACCTGTGAGTTATGGAATTTAATCTGATCCGACATTTATCACAATGAATTTTTCCATTATTACCAACCCCTTACACGAGCGAAAACACGTCAAGTCGGCACACGTGAGCAATACGGATCAAGTGCCACCGCGGCTTACAGCGTACTTATACCGCCCAGGAACAGCGATTATTTCGTCGCGGCTCGTGCAATGCAAACATCTTCCAGCTAAAACATTCTAACTTTATATTGTAAACACGACTCGCAGGAAGACTCAAACAATCCATTCTGCAGATTCGTACGCTCCAAGATGCAAAGCGCGCGGAACGCATGTCATCGCCTTGTTCTGGCATGGCACACAACGCCGGCGGAGTATTGTGTAAGCAATTTTCAATCACACCAAATGAAAATCTTGACTTGAATTGCCAAAACAATTCAATTAACTTCACTTCGTGCACTTGGTTTCGGCACCGAAACCGGGTCTGTGAAATATTCCCTACCGATTAGCGAGCGCAGTACCCGCGTCGTATTCGACTGGCCGCTTGCTATGCTATTTCGGGAAGGCGCACATTATTCTTACCTTGTTCTAATGATTTTTCACTTACACACCTGCTGGGCGTCGGCTGGTATATGGTTATTGTTGAGGTAGTCGGAAAACGGCAGGTAGTCTTTTGGAAAAAAAGGAAGATTGACAGTTGTTTTCTCATGAGAAAAGCAAACAGAATCTACAATTGAACTAAAACTCAAGAGAACGAACCATGCCAAATAACCTAATGTTATGAAATTTATATTAAAATCACACTGTATCATTCGAAATTGATTATACTAATAAACTAAGGTTTTGCCCTTAAGCTCAAAGTAGAAAATAATTAAAGATTATTGAAATCCTGTAAATTTGGTACTTAAAGTGAAAATAACTTTTTCAGAGACTTGAATGAGTTTTTCCGTAAGCTTTTTGACATGCTCCTGCATACACTACGAGCAACAAAATTCACAGGAATGGTGAAAAAACTTCAGCAGAAATTGTGAAACTGTGATTACCAGCATCCAGAATACTTGTGTAGTTGCTAAAATGCGGCAGAGCTTTTCATTGGAGGAAGTGGCTGCCAAAGCACCTACACCTACCACCTACTAATGCTGCCGCTACCGCACAAAGGTAACTTTTTACTCAAGAAAGTATCGCACCTACCGCTGACGCTGCTACCACCTGAACCACTACTACGAAAATATTTTTATACAATTTTCAATTGAGTATTTGTCCTCAAAAGAACAATTTGTTGTTCAATTTAATACTGGATATGATGCTGATGCTGTGCTATCTTCGACAGTAGAATACACAGTACAATACTATGAATCTTATTTCTTAAATCTTAAAAAATAAATATTTTTATAAGTATTTATTGAAGCTTTTTAGACGTTTGACTGAAGCCCGTCTAAAGGCAGCATTGGGCATTAGAGCGTTGAGACCGTTCTAGTCACCATCTACTAGTGGAATATTTGGTTTAAGCAGAAGCAGGGTCCTATATAGCTCAGATAGTACATTCTTGATTTACTAGGTATATAATTCTGTCGACCGTGCTATGGAAAGCAATCACTAAGCGACCAATCGAAGGTCAAAATCTACATTTCAACAATGCTTGACAATTTTCAATAGTACAATAGTTTGAATAATCAAATTTGAGTTTAAAATTTTCTGCCGTTTGACAGACGCATATATGATTTTTCAATCGATTTCTTCCAGTGCAGATTTATCTTTTTGGGAAGCATAAAACGTTAGGAGTCTACAATTGTATGAGACATTTATTGCATTGTGGGATCTATTGTTCTAACTCTAGCGGGGTAGTAGCGTGTACAGTCAGTGATTCCATTTTATACATTACTCACTTCTGTGTGCTTCCCTAACTTCTACGATGCGGCTAGCTCAGCTCGTTCAACAGACGGTCGAACGACGAAAGCTTTCTATCGAGAATGCTTTCCAAGGTATGTGTGTTAACGAGCCCGGCTCAAAGAACTATTTTTGTATTATCGATAGCTCCAACCTTCGAAAGCTCCTTCCTATTGCGCTTGCTGTTCCGAACGGCGTCGACGTGTTAGGGAAAACATTCACTAAGCGCCCAACCTGTGTTTAAACAAGGCTTGACAACTCTCAATAGTACAATAGTCCGTACAATCAATTTACAATGTTCTGCTTTTTGGCAGATGCATTGATGATTTTCAAATCGATTTCTGCAAAAACGAAGGAAATCTATTGGAAACTAAGACTTATTAGCATTTGGAATTCGACTCATGAGCAAACGTAGAAGCGATGAACCTAACGAGCAATTACTCCGCGGCCTCTTGAGGCACTTTTGTATTTACTAGGGACATGAAAATTCACAGGAATATTCAAAAGCTGTAATATTTTTAAGGCAATTATTTTTGTATTTTGGGCCACCTTATTTTCGCTTTTGTCGACCAGTGTTCTTTTTCTTCATTATACAGAATGCAAATGTTAATGATTTCAAAGCCTCTTGAAATCACACCATTATTTAGAAAATGTGCCTCAAAAAACACAAACTTTTGCTTTCTTGCAAGCGGATGCAAGCCATGTTGAAAACACGAACTAATCGCTCTATAGAAACCAAACGGATTCGAAGTTCCGCATGTACTATTTTTTTATCTCCTCTAGATTCGTTTCTTCTTAAACGATGAACGTGTTAACCGCGAAACAGACAAAACTTGTTCCAATCTAGAAAATCCACATTTAAATATTACCTCCGGAAATTCCGGCCACAATATAATACCTTTTCATCTCCAATGGGTAACCAGTGAGGTGAGCTAGCGAACAAAACACTGGCCTGGAATGAACTTGGCAGATGCATTGATGATTTTCCAGTCGATTTCTACAAAAAAACGAAGTAAATCCATTGGGATCTAAAACTAATTAGCATTTGGAATTTGACATATTTTTCCCTTTTTCCGCTTTTAAATTTTTATTTTGCACCCCGAACTTCCTGAGAAACGTAGTTCTACATCAAAACATTCCTAACCTCAAAATTAGGAACTACACAGTAAAAAACACTTTATGTCGAATCGCGTAAAAAAATTGCCTCTATCGCTTATGATTTTTTTTCGTAAGATTCGGACCACTGCGACCATTGAACACTGGGAAAAAATTAACCCAAATTCCCATCAATTGGAAGCCGCTGGGTTGGCAACCTGAATTATAGCATTTCTTATGTAAAATTGGTTAATAAATCGATTGGTAATAATTACTTCCTGTGCAGGGCACGGGAAACGTTCTATATTTCCACAAATACGCAAAAATAGGGTGAAAAGGGGCAAAATAACCATTTTCCGTGTCCTGCACAGGATGAAACTATCACCAATCGATTGGAATAAGTGGAACCCACATTTGAAAGCTCAGCTGTAGGTTTTTGATATCTTTCGTAATGAACCACTTGATTCTCTAAGCGGATGAAAGCACTGTGCTCGGTTAGCTTGTTGCAGTTGCGTCCTGTGAATCCATAATGAGTATGTCAAGTACTATTACTGCTTATAAACTCTCCAATTTTTCTTTTTTTTATTAATAAACAAACATTTTTTCGCGAAATAATTGAAAAGTTATATATTGAAAAGTTATATATTTACAAGCCATGCCATTATGATAGAGCTCCCCCATTGAAACTAACTTCTCTTCTTTTCGAACCTCTCAGCTGTCATTATCAATGCCAGAGCATTCGAGTAATTTTCATGTAACTCACAAAGTGCTCCAAAATAGAACAAATAATTCTCAATTCAAAGCAAAGGCTAACAGCGTCACTCTCACTTGACGATTTTCAGTTGAAAACGACTTCATCAGACCCTAAAAAAGAATCTAATCCTTGAAAAACGCATCTCGCATTCTTGAAATGGTAGAAATATATCAAATAAATTGGTAGGGGTTCCTGGGGTAAAACGCACCAGTTAACGAAAGCAGAGTATATTGTTGTTAAATCTGAGAGATAACACCAATGTTATATACTGATCAATATACATATAAAAACCCTTATTTACTCGCATCTGATGCTAAAACATTATAGAAAATGCATAATACACATTTTTTAAGAGAGTGTAATAATTTTATAAAAGTCGTCAATCGAGGCAAAATGCACTCTTCCTGGAGTAAAACGCACCGCAACAAAGGGGCAAGAAGCACCATGTGAATGAGGTAAAATGCACCCCGTCTACGGGGCAGAACGCATTACAATATTGGAGCAGTACGACTCATTTTGTCATCTGATAAATAAAGGCAAAAAGGTTTTCTACGGAATTCCATACACTCGAGCGGCATGGTTTTGTTGGGAAATACCGTTTTCGATTGCCTCTAGCACCGATCATAGCTGTTCAACGATCCATGACCGCCGATTGGACTTCCGGACAATGCTGGAAACGAGATGAAATGTAAGCAAAAAATTTGTTTACAAAGAGTCCTTTTGCCCCGAGCTAAGGAAAGTGTTATGCCCCGAACGTAACAAAAGAATGTTTCTGGCTACATAACGGTAATTCTCATTGAAACTTATCGATATTTCATCAGAAATATGTTGCTCGACATATATTCGATGCAACAACACTTTTCGCAGGTGGAAAACATCAGTTCAAGAGCTAAAAACACTTAATGTAGCTAAGAAAAAAATTAGACCGTATGCAACGAAAACTTTTATTTGTATTTATTCACAGTTTCTGACATTCAGGTGCTGCCAAATTGACAGGGTGACTATAGAAAACACAGATTCAAATAATAGAATTATTATCTTGTTATTAAAATGTTTCTTCATTGTAAATCAGCTGGGGTGCATCTTGCCTCAACGGCGCTTATTACCCCAGGTACCCCTACAAATTCTAGCTGTCTTTCGTATTTTTAAAATACTGTTCATGACAGAGAAATCTTTGGGTGTTGAAAAAAAACCTCTGCAAAACAGATGCAAACTGTTTAAAATAGGTTCGGGGTAGGGGAACTGCTCCATTATTCATCTCAGCCCATATATTCATCTCATACAACATGTAAACACAATTGAAAACAGGAAAAAACGCATATTTTCTAACTAAACCAATGTGTTAGTCCACTGAATGGATTCTTTTTAGTTCACTTTAGATTTCTCATAAAGTGGAATCCTCAAAAACTCACTTGAAAGGTCTAAATTTGATATTATAGTCGGGCATCTGCACTCGAAAACTGATTTAATTCAATCACCTACCACAGAAAACAAAATCCGCTCATTGTTCTATACGGCTACAACGGGACTCGTTCAGCAGCCAACCAAAGTTTTTTTCATCACTAGCGGACCACTTTTTATTTTAATCACTAAACTAAATCACTTACTACACTAAGAATAGTTTAATCTTTGAAATGTTCACCTCAAATTTCCAAAAACAAGCTTGAATTAGCAGAAATATATGAGATGAATTCTTACAAATCCTGAATTTCAACTGTATGTATTTTCATCTGTTTTCACTGCGTTGATGAGAATCAAAAGTTGCCAAATCAGTTTCTGTTAATACGAAAGAATCATACTGAAAATGTTAAATTATTCCGACATAATTGACATAAATCGAGCGCACTGCAGTGGTTACCTAGGTTACCAATTTTGCACGTAAACAACTACAGCGGATATTTAGGTAACCTACTACGACGGGCTACGGCTACGTTCATTCATGATAATGTGATTCATTCATGATTAACAGTGTGATAAATATGGGGGCGTCGTGAGATGAATAATTGAGCAGTGATTCAAGTTTTGAAATGGATATGGAAGCGTTGTGAAAAATGGTTTGCTTTATAAAAATCATGATAAATCTAGCTAATTTTACTTAATATACAATGCTAAACGATTCCATAAGAGCAAGTAAGCATATTAAGTTTATTTGTTCAATGATTTCGTGAAAATTTGGTGTTTAATCTGTGCCTTCTTCATGAATATCGGCTTAATGAGATGAATAATGGTGCAGTTCCCCTAATTGTTATTCGCTCGATTGGAAACTTCCATTGATTATTGTTGAAGTTTGCTAGAACAGCGGCCTTTTGAGGTAGTGAGGGGCAAAAGTACGCACTTTATTGTTTTTGCTGTTCTGTTGCCAAAACAATAAAGTGCGTACTTTACATTGCAAACAATTACCATAAAAGTCAGTTTTGTTTCCAAGCGGTACATGAACTTTTCGCCTTCAAAATGTATTACCAGAGATTTTCGAATTTTGTTTGTAGCATGAGAATTTCACTTTTCAGAAAAAAATGCTAAGATGCGAACTTTTACCCAGCATGCGGGGCAAAAGTACGCAGTTTACGGGGCAAAAGTTCGCACTGTATGAACAGTGTGTTTATTACCTTATGCTTAAAAAAGTTAATTGTTTTTCGCCGGTTTTGCACTAATTTATTCAGATGCGTTAGAGCGCTGTGCCCCGAAATATTTTTTTTACTTCCGGAAATTCGGTTTCTGGGGATATGTTTGGGTGTTTTGGTGACATATCCCAAAAATGGACCTTCCAGAAGAGATTCCATTGAGGCCAATTACAGATGGTGACTTCCGGTTTGCGGTAAACAGTAAAAATCGACCAAATACCACCCCATATGGGTTATTTCTTGAATTCCCTGATGGTGACTTCCGGTTTCTCGATCATTCTGGATTGTTTTTTAGAAACTGGAAGTTGACATCTTGGGATCCAAAATGGTGTTTGGGGTCATTTATGGGCTCAGAGCGTCATCCCGATTCCGAAATTACTCCTATTACCTAGTGTTTGATCGCATTTTGTTGTTTTCCAGAAACCGGAAGTCACCTTTTGGAATCAAAAATGGTGTCTGGGGTCATTATCCAGTCTCTGGACAGCATCTCGATTACGGAAATGCACATATTGGAGGGCATTCGACCATCTTAGGTTACTTTCTAGAAACCGGAAGTCACCATCTTGAAATTCAAAATGGCGTCTGGGCCATTTTCCGATCTGTGGACATCATCCCACTTGCGAAAATTTTTCATTGTTTTTTTTTTCTAGAAGCCTTTATCTATGCCGGAAAGACCATTTTGAAAGCATATTAACGAAACTATTAAAATGGTTGTAAGATTCCATTCAAAAACCTAAATTAATCCACCTAGCGGTCAGACCCAGCCTTTCACATTCAACCTTATTATCTGTAAAAATAGATTTACATGAACGCTTCAATCCAATAAATGTATATTCACTCTTAAGGTTCTAAAAAATTGATGTTGTAATCTATACATATAAAAATACAGTCCGGTCTGTCTGGCTGTCTGATTCATATTGGCTCGAAAACTACCGAACCGTTCTACGTGAAAATTTGTATGTAGGGGTTTTTGGTGCCGATAAAGGTTCCTATGATAGTTTGAGACCCCTCCTTCTTCTGGAAGGAAGGGGTCCCATACAAATGAAACACAAATTTCTGCACATCTCGAGAACCAATCAACTAAATTGAACCAAATTTGGCAGGTAAATGTTTTCAGTGGTAATAAATATGTCCATAATGTTTTGACACCCCTCCTTTTTTTGAAGCGAGGGGTACCATACAAATGAAACACAGATTTCTGCACATCCTGAGAACTAACCAACTGAATGGAACCAAATTTGGCGGGTGAATATTTTTAGAGGTAACAAATATGTGCATAGTGGTTTGACACCCCTCCCATTTCTATGAGGGAGGGGTCCCATGCAAATGAAACACAATTTTCGCACAGCTCAAGAACCAATCAAGAAAATACAACCAAATTTGGTATGAGAAGGTGTTTAGAGGTAACAGATATGTCCATAATGGTTCGACGCCCCCCTCTCTTCTGGGAGCACATGTTTCTGTACAAATTTCTGCACATCTCGCGAACTAAATACCTCCCAAAATGGGTATTTCCGGTGTTATATTGATGCCAAATCTGCTGAAAATGACCGAGTACCACCCAATATAAATATATTCAGAATTAAGGCGATGTACAGAAGCCAAAAGTCGAGAATGTTGTCATCTCGATAAAACCAATCATTTCAAACGATTTGTTATTTGACTTTGATCATGTCCTATGGCCGATTCGTCGTGCATTTGCAGATACTAAACACATCGCATAGAATCAATGAATCTGGAACGTTCAAATAGTACGATACCACATTTAAATTATGTTGAGGCCACATCTATCGATCAAAGCAGGTATAGTTTTAAATAGTTTTTGAATTTCTTTTCTTTCCATAACTTTTGAACCACATATCAAATTGTTATGAAGTTTTTTATTTGTAAGTTTGAGAGATGACTCCTTCGTATGACACTAGTTATGTTCAAATAAGTCATGTAATCTTTGAGATAATAGACTTTCGTTGTTTTATTAACAATTCAATACATAACGGTTGCTTAAGTTCGATTATAATCAAATAAAATGGGAACGTATAAGGCAGCCAAATTTTGAAACCACTTGTTCAATCATAATTCATCAGTTAACGCTTAACTAGTCCGCTCATCTGATAATAATATTGATCAAATCGGTTGTGTAGTTTCTGAGATAATGAAGTTTCATGATTTTCACATTTCGGTACATTACAGACGAAGTTACAGTTCGATTACAGTAGAATTCAATAGGGTATTATGAGGAAGCTATACATTTCATTTGAGACTAATTTTGTGGAAATCGGGTCAGCCATCTCTGAGAAAATTGAGTGAGTCCAAGTAGTCTTCGGAATATGTTCCTATTCATAGCTGGATTTCACAGTTTTAAACATAACAGGCAAAGTAATAGTCCGATTGCAAAACAAATCAATAAGATTTTATGGAGCGACTAGACCTTCCATTTGACACTGATTTTATGAAAATCGGTCCAGCCATATCTGAGAAACATGAGTGAGATTAAACAGTCTTCAGAACACGTTGTTTTTCATAAATTTTGAACCACAAGTTCAATCTTTATAAAACTCAAAAGTTAAGGGTATTACAGGTAGTCCGTTCATTTGAAACCAATTTTGTTCAAATCGGTTGTGTAGTTTTTGAGATAGTGATGTTTCATGATTTTTACATTTTGATGCATAACCTCTGAACTAAAAATCCGATTACAATAAAATTTAATAGGGTCTCATGGGACAACAAGACCTTTCATTTGCAGTTAGCTTCATGAAAATCGGTCAAGCCATCTCTGATAAAAGTGAGTGAGAATAAAAATCTGCACATACACACACACATACATACAGAAAATGCTCAGCTTGTCGAGCTGAGTCGAGTGATATATGCCATTTGGCCCTTTGGAGCACTTTTACACCTTCGGTTTTGCAAGTGATTGCTATACCTTTCTAGGAGAAAGGCAAAAATCATGAAACCATAATATTCCTCAGTTCGGAGCACATCCGCATATCACTAGTTATTTTTTAGTAATTTCTGTACAAAAACATCGTTATTAAACACATTTTTTCATTACGGTTTATGGCACTTAGTGCGTACGTTTTCCCCACAATGAGTTTTTCAACTGGTTAGAGTTTTATGACAAACATCAAAATATTTCCGGCAAAACAAATTCACCCTACAAATTACAATTATACAAGAGTTTTTTTGGGCTCTGTTGTTTTCGAGTTTCTGTAGTTTCCAAATAGGTCAACCATAGTTCCCAAAACTAAAAAAAATAGATCAAAACAGCTCAAAACACAACTTTCCTCATAGCTTCACCCCATTTATTCGGAATCTTATGTGTTTACATGTGTAATTAACTGACGTTATAATACTGCAAATTCATACAATGTTACCAGTTTATTTTGCTCGTATGCTTCGAAAAGGCCAATGCGTACTTTTACCCCTTGCGCACTTTTGCCCCTCACTACTCTACTCCTGTATTTACTACGGGCATAAAATTTCACAGAACTATTTAGAAAGCTCTGTAACCTAAGGCATTTTTTTTAACTTCGAGGCAACTTTTTTTTACTTTTGTAGGCCAGTGTTTTTTTTTTCACTATCATAGAGAATGCAAACGTTAATGATTTCAAAGCATCTTAAAATCACATCATGTTCTGTAAACTGCGTTCAAAAACAAACATTTGCTGTTTTGTAGAAGTATGCATACCATGCTGAAAACAAAAATCTATTGCTTTATGGAAACCAAATTTTAAGTTCCGCATGTACTAAGTTCTTACATTCTCTAGACTCGTTTCTCCCTAAACTTTTTATCATCGTGTTAATCGCGAAAGAGACAAAATTCAGTCTGGTCGCAATGTAGTACCTTTTCACTTCCAATCGGTGAACAGTGAGGCGAGTTAGCGAACTAAACACGGCGTTTCCTATTAGTTATTTCAGGCTGTGCCGCTACGGGAGAGATTCGACTATTCTCTCTTTCTACTCCAATAGCCTCATGAATTAGCTATTCATGAGAGCTCACGCACAGCCATAGCTTCCACAGGCAACGAAGCTGTCTTGTACTCACACGACAGCTCATTCATGCGCATGTATTTTGATCGTTCAGAGATGACAGCCTAGTTTTGTTCATTTAAGGAATGTCCTGTTGGTTTGGCCAGCGTTGTTGACAGTATGCTGATCGGCTGCGGCTGTCATCGATAATATTGGACTCGCACTCCTTCGTTTCTCCTTTTTCTTGGGCCGATGCCATGATGAACACGAAACAAACCGTTTCGTATATTTTCCCATTGTTGATATTATTCGTCACACAAAAAAAGTATTTCCCTCTACAGGTTCCTCTGAGGACTTCCGGATGAAAAATAGCTATTTCTCGATGAGTTCTTGGCCGATTCCGGATCTTGATGAACCATTCGCTTCAGAAATGGTTTTGTCATCTATGCCAATGATGCAAATAAGCCTTTTCATCAGGTAACTCATTACCAGATCCATCCAAAAATTAGCAAGTTTGAAGTGCGTACCGGTACTCAGGAATAATTCCTACATCCGGTGACCTAGGCCACATTTGTGGTCAGAAATGAAACTTGAAAAGTTTTCCAGTTTAATGGTGTTCGAATTATTAAAATCGAATTACATTTGGCAAAGCTACAGCAATTCAAATTTCATCAAAAATTTGCCTATCCTACTTATTTTGACCCCTGACCCCTGTAGAACCACAAGAAGCACTTGAAACATTTGGACCAGTCTTGACCATCCTTCCATAAACTGATTTAGATATGTGTTGAAAGCCTGGAGCAGCACCTATTTTGACCAATTCTATCCTACGGATTTCCTTCCGAATGTTCACAGCATCACTGTAAACAAGCATTTACAAGCCTGCTAAGAGGAATTCAAGGTGAGCTTAGACGACAAAGCTCGCGTCTAATCAATTAGTAAAAACTAAAACGAGTACCTATTTACACTGAATAAGGTACAAAAATCAAAACTTCAATAATGATAAAATTCCAACAATGATGAATACCAGGGTGGGGAATCGTTATATGGAAAAAACAAAACTTGATAGCAGAAAGCCAGAACCAAGTTTATTTTTTTGTTCTATTTGGGGCCCCAAACAATCCTGAATTTATTGGAAGTCGATTGGTTTTGTCTCCGCTTGGTGCATTGCATTTCAAATTTATATGTAAGTTTTTTGCATTTTCTATTCTAAAGTGCTCAAAATGGCTCAAACCATAGGTTTCATGACTTCAAATAGTAGGTTTTTTGATGTCTAACAACTCGGCCGAAGACACTAAAGATCTCTGGTGTGCCAAAAAAATACTAGAGCTATTCAAAGTTGAGTATGTCGAAATTTATGTTGCTAAACATTTTTTTTGCCAACACTGCCACCGGCGTCAGTCAGATTTCCATCAGAAGTAACCTCTGAAACATGTTGTACAACACAAGAGTTTCTGCATTTAAATCGACATAGACAACTTTGAACAGCTATAACAGCTCTTAGGGACATTTTAGCTCTTCAGTATCTTTTGAAAAGTTGTTAGGCATCTAAAATACTATACTTTAACATAAGGTAGTGCATTATTAGAGCATTATTGAGCTCTCTAGAAAGGTAAATGCAAAAAAGTAGGTTTTCCCATATGAATTTTCATACGAATTTGAAATACAATGCGCCGAGCGGGGACAAAACCAGGCTTCTGAATACTCCTCTTCGTTGGGATGTGTAGATGTGAAATATTGCTCTTGATACCAGTAGGCAGTAAACACGTGTTGCATATGCATGCAACTCATAGTTTTGCTTGATTCGATACAGCTCTTAAGAAAAAACTAATCGAAGGTAGCTATTTTCACAACCACGAACTTTTATAAACGCAATGCAAAAAAGAGCACTGTGATTCATGGTGCACAGAAAAAACGATAACTTACACATCTCCGATTGAGTGAGCACAGATTTTAGCTGCTCAGTTCTCGACGGAGTAAAAATTTAAAATCTAATTGTGATTCCGAACGAATCCTTTATAGAATAAAATTGCTCTCGGGTGTTGTAGGATCTCGTTTGCTTTGCCTAAATAATGCAGCTGGCATAGCTTGGCTACTAGTGAAGATTGATTTTATAGCGTTTCGCGTTGACGGTGTTAAAAGAGATTTTAAAGGCTGTTCGCATCTACGCGAACTTACGTTGTATGTAGTGATGAGCAAAAATATTTCCTTCTTTCTTTTCCGCTTGGAAAAACTAAACAAATATGTATCAGAAACGCCGTCAACGCGAAATTACAAAACCAGATTACATTGCATCATGGTTAGCACAGTAGCTGACAGAGCAAAAAATAACACTACACACTTGTGAGCAGAGCCTATCCAGCCGATCGGCACAAATTGTTATCAGATGTTACTCTGATCGATTCTTCCTACCTCCGTTCAAAAAGAATATATATGTAATAGCGAACCTAGTATTATTACTGCGAAACAGCGCAGTAGGACATTGAGCACCAAACAGTTTTTCCCAGCGAACGATTGCGATATTTTCATCAGCTAACTTGATCGCTCTGGCATATTATTTCATCAGGCGAAAATGATAAAAGAGTTGGTGTATTCGAAAGCTTGGGCAAAACCAATCGACTTCAGGTGAGTTTAGGGTTGTTTGGGACCCCAAAAGGATTAAAAAAAAACTTGGTTCTGGAAAATCGATCACTTTTCCCCACCCTAATGAATACACCAAGTGACAGTGAACACAATTTTATTGAAACATTTGAAAGACTTATAACTGGGCAGTTCGTCCAAAATTATAAAATATATATTGTTTTAAAAAGTAAAATGTAACTACGGACCACGGTATCATATTTTTAGCATATCGCTAATTGACTTTCGCATCATTACACGTACAGAAATAATTGGAATTCTACCCATTAAACAACTTAATTAACGTATATAAACAAGCATGCTCAAATAAAACTGATTATTTCCAGTTTTGATATTGTCAACCGTACTTTATATGTGATTATACTTGGCGAACAAATTGCCGACGCAATGTCTCCAACTTGGCATGTACTCCAAATTTATGATTCATTACGTTAATAAATTTACCATTAAAAAATACTCCAAAACAACTAACACCCTGCATTCATGGTTTTTTTACTTCCAGGTATGCGAACGGTATTTTCATCTCCACCCAACACCTTCATTCTCTGCTGCCACCCGGAGTTGCCGCGAACGGCGGCGGCGCAAGATGCAATTAAAGCAAATGAAAACACTAATAAACACTAAACCAATCATAACCTCATCATACTACATCCGTGCACTTGACTGTTTCGCTGGCTGGCCGACCGGCGGCGATTTAGTGGTGCGGCGTCGTCGGCGTGCGCCAGAGAAGTAGACTCCCATCGTGTTACTTTTAAACAGGATAGACCGCTGGTTTCCTCTACCCCGTGCAGTATGCTTGTGAATTAAAACCGCTGTTTGCTGCAAGGAATGAGCCCCGGCACATATGTATGCGGAGAGATGTGCGTCGGTGGTTTTCAGTCCATTAACTTGTAACCCAGCAGTCAAATTCGTGTGATTGGGGGAAATAGAAAATTGGTTTCTCTCTCGCGTTTTTCCCGGGAGAGGTTCGCCCGCAGCTAGTAGAAGCAATGTAAAGCTGGCATAAGAAGGAAAGGTAATAAAATTCAAATGATTTGTGTACGCCAACAAGTTAATAGAACAACTACACACATCAGTACAATTTGAGCGTATGTTGTAGCAAAGAAAATTAAGTTGGAAGAAGGGGGAGGTGGTAATGAGACGTGAGTTTTGCAAACATACACGCACACATGTACACACGTTGATAACGCTACAAGATTGTAACACCAAGGTGCACACATGAATTTCTACTAATTTATTTCAGTTTCGAAACTGTGAAACGTTTGTCTGGTTAACTTTTAATAACTTTTCGAGGATTTTATCGCAATGATTAGAACAACAGTGGCCGTTGAGCAATCGCAATGTCAGACGGTGTAAATTTCTCGTGATTCAATATGCGCTTTTAAGAGCAGCTATTTATACATGTGTACAGATGTATGGTGGTAAAATGAATGGCAAACCAGAAAGTTGCTTTTGAATAATGAATATTAAGTATACCTACTGGGAAGATTCATAGCCGTCATTATTTACTTCGCTTCCAAGAGAAATAAACGTCATATCTGTCTTTCATCAACTTTTGTGGTGCACCAACAATCTTTCTATCAAGTCGAACCGCATTCTGTGCTGACACTCAGTTGAACAGCATCAATATTTGTTGCTTAAATTGCTTTCTAGTGCAGTGATAACTAAATTTTAGATTTTCCTGTGAACAATAAATTGTTCAACTACAATTAATTTTTTTGATTTTTTGATTTTCTTAGAGCCCAAATTATCAATATCGAATTTGTTTTTGAGACGGTGGTGTTACAAACCAATTTTACAGCTAAGAAACAAGTATCAAAAATAATTTGCCATTTTTTTTTTGCTATAGCCTTGACAGCATTTGTAATTGTTGTTGATGTTTTCATACTATACTCTGTTTTCATACTATACTCTGTCGCGTGCTACACGGGACAAAAAAGAGTAGTTATGGTGAATTTTTTGAACTCAAAAGTAATTTTCAAAGATACCCTCTTTATTCGAAGCATTTTAACTCAGAATCCTTTAGTTGTATAGAAAAACTATTTGAGAATGAATTGAAGAGAATTGAAGGTACCTCGTAAAAATATGAAAAAAAAAATTAACTTTCGTAGTCAAAATAAATACTTAATTTTATTTCAAAGAAAAAATGAACTTTCAACATTTTTAACGTAACTTGACATTATTCCGCAACTTTTGATAAAAAGTTCAGTATGGAGGAATGTTAGATAAATATTACCTTAAAAGTTAAAAATAAGTAAGGATTTTTTGCAATTTCAATTTACTTGAGAATGATCAATTTCCAATGATGTAATAAGATTTTAACAATGAATTCAAATCATAAAGCTTTTGGCGACTGACTTTCTAAATGCATCCATATTTTGGGATATTTCAAAACTATGTTAGGAAAATAAAAGTTTTTATAACAATATTCGTTTTACTTTGTGGTTCTGAGATTCTCCAGCAACGAGCATAAATGCATTGAATGTATGATCAACGTAATGCAGTTATTAGGAGCACATATTGATATTCAATAAAGGTTATTAGTTGTCTTGAGATTTGTATCGCGCAATTTTGCAAAATCGTGTTATCATTAAGGTTAGTACTCGAAAGGGTAAGCAAAAAAAGCAAAGCCTTGGTGCTACATTCCGTATCGGAACTCGACCTTCTGTTTATTGTACACAGACTTCGCAGCCAACTGTTAAGTGTACAGGACAATTGCGGGGCTAGCGCTACGATCCTACTGACACTAACAGTCTCTCCCGAGCCGAGACTCGAACCTACGATGACTGGCTTGTTAGGCCAGCATCGTACCTCGAGACCAGCTAGAAGATGTCTCGAATGGGTACTTTTTACCACTAGAAATCTAAGAGACTTCGTCTGCGTAAAAATGCCTTCACCATATCACTAGATAAACAACGCGTTCTAATTTTTATTTCCAGTACAATTACAAATTCGTGACTCACATGAAGTTCCGTATAACTCAACCGAGCGGTACTCATATTGCGCGTTTACCTTGTTTTTACAAGATTTCCAAAGAAAAATCAAATCGACTGATCGACGAAAGAATAGTGCGTGTTACCGTTTTGTAATCGGAGCGTGTGGGAAATTTACGAAAAGTAGTGTACATGAAACGATAAACAACAAAAGGGTTAACGACTGCCCCACGCAGGAAAAAGGAAATAAAATGATGACTAACGCATACACCAGCGCGCGGTACCAAAACATATGGCTAGTAGTTATTTAAATGGATAGTGATGGATTAAAATAGTCAATTTTAGAAATTTGTAAAATCATACTTATAGAATCGAGCTTATGGTTTAAAACAATAGGATTTTTTTTTCAAGTGTAATTTAGTATGGCTAAGAATTAAACAGAAACCAATTCTTGCTCTCTACACCTTGCCTTTTAATGAAGCTTCTGAATTTCATTTGTTTATTCCACTCTGTACCAAGAAGTCTGGAAGCAGAATGTGAGTTACGAACTAGCAGAAAACATCAACAACCATTCGTCTTGATGGTGAATCTTTGCTCTTCTTCGCGTCTAGCAGCTGCCCTGGATACCAAATGGTAATGGTATCAAAATTGCTCATGACTACCACTCTGCCCTACCCGAGATCGCGCGTACGACCACGAATCAGTTGCCGTGTAGGAAGCATTTCGATCAGCTGCGCGTGCGAGCCGTCAAGCTACGGCAAAAGTAAGTGACGTTTTCTCCCGACTGCCAAAATATGCCACCACATTACCCGGAGTCACCGTTGGCAAGCATCATCACCGTGGACTTCGTTTTGCGCCCAGAGCAGATTTCACGTTCAGAGATCGCTTCGAAATTAGAACGGTGTTCGATTCACGCTACGGGAAATCCATTATCCACACTTAACGTATGTAGCTACCTGCGCCGTAGTTATTGTTATTTCAGATCGACATGTGTTGTGAATGCTGCTCCGCTGTTCAGTCCGCTGTTCAGCTCCGCTGTTCGGTCCACGGATCACCATCCGCATACCTTCTTTACGTGCAGTAAGCCGCACGCGTTTCGCCCGATTGGTGCGGCATTTAGAACAGATTCCGTGTTGTTGCGAGTACTGGCCTCAACAGGGTCGGATGGGAAAAACTAGCATTTTAGTGAAAGTTGAAATTCTGAATTGAATCTTTTTTTAGATCAACAAATTACCTGAGGTTTTTTTTTCTAAAATTTTCCACCTCTCGTGTCAACTTTTTATAATAGAACAGCGTAAGATTTCTCATAACCTTCCTCTTCCTCCGCTTAAATGTTAGTAAGATATTCATTCTAAGAAAAAAAATTAAGTTAACTTGAAAATAAGTTTTTAAAACAAAACACATTTTTGTTTTGTGATTATACCCCTGTTATGATTTATCCAAAATTAAGAATTAATCTGGAATCGATTTCGATGAGGTTTATAAGAATTTTAATTAAGCCTTACTTTTTTAATAAATAATCAGCACATTTTATGAGAACAGTGAATTTTATTAGCATACGAATTGTTCTTGATTAGTGCAAAACAAAAAAATAAATAAACAGTTTGATTACTCGGATACGTATCTAAAACCAATCTAAATCTCAATCGCAAACCCAACTATCCAATCCCATCTCCAATTCCAATTTTGTATTGAGTTCCTATCCTAATTTGAAACACAACAATAACACTAATCCTTCCCAATCCAAATACCAACTTCAATCAAATCCACCTAACAATCCTTGTCCTTCTCACTTTCAAATTCAATCCTCATGTTAATGCTAATATTACTTAATCTTAATCCTAATTACAATTCATACACCTATTACATGTCATACATCAAATTACAATAACAATAACCACTAACTTTTTCTCAATACTAATCACAATTAGAAGTCCAATCCAAATCTTAAGACTAATCTTAATTCCAGTTCCGAGACAAATGCCAATCCAAATGTCGGTCTCAATCATAGTGTAAATTCAATCTTATCTTTAATCCCAGTTAACTACAATCTTAAACTAATTTCCGATTCCGATCTCTGTATAAATCCTAAACGTCATTACAATATTAACTCTAATTCCAATCATAATCAGAATCACAATTTCAATTTTGATTGAAATCTTTATTCAAATTTTCACACAAATCCCATTTTCAATCAACGTTTTTAATTCTATCCTGAAACTAACTCTCAATCTTTATTTCAATCATAATCCCAAACCTAATCCTAGTTCTCATTGTTATTGCATAAAGAGTCAATTGAAAGCGACTCGAAAGGAGCATTATTTTTGAATGTACAATCCGAAAACTTTCTCATGTCACTTGCAACCCAACTGTTTCTGTTAAAAAAAAGGACAGAGTATTAACTTGACCACAGATAAACAGACTTGATGATTATCCTTCGTTCAGAAAAATAACGATTATTTTGAAATTTTGTTTAGTTGGCAGTAATGCTACTGGTATTGCTATAAGCAAAGACAAAAACCGTTCTTACGAAACCTAGTTAATAGGCAGTAGGGTCACATGGTGACGCATAAATGTAAAGTTTCAAACAAGGACGAAAAATTTTCAGGATTTTTCTTCAAAGAGGCACGTCTGTTTGTTTGTGCCTGAGTATCACCGATTGTGCAAAAACTATCTTGGTTTTTAATTATTTAAGAGTTATTATATGGAAAATAACGAAAGTTTTTTACAGTTTTATTAGAGATGTCATTTTATGGTTTTAATTTCTCATCCCTCGACCCGCTCGCTACACCGCTAACAGTTGTGTTCAATCTGTTGTTATCACCTGGCATTTTTCCTACTTACTAGAAAGACTCTTTCGTTTTTCCTGTACACAAGAAAGGTAATGAACGCACGGTTTCGAACTATCGCAGTATAGATGCATTAAGTGCTACTTCTAAGCTTTTGAGTTTATTGTTCTTGAAACATTATTCCAAAAGTTCTCGCATAACATTCCGCCGAAACAGCATGGTTTCATGCTTAAGAGATCAACAACGACTAATTTAGCAACTTTTACGTCATTCCTCATACGAAAAATGGAAAATGAACATCTATACCGATCTCTCCGCAGCTTTTGACGAGTTGAACCACAGCGAAGTTTGGCCGAAGAATGGTGATTTTATTTCATCGCCAATTTCCTTCACATCTGGAGTTCTTCAAGAGAGCCATCTCGGTCCCTTCTTTTTCCTACTTTATATGAATGACGTAAACTGTACTCTCAAATGCTTCAAGCTATCGTATACTGACGACCTGAAGCTATTCATCGTCATAACGGATCACGCTGACGCTTCATTCCTGCAACAGCAACTGGAGTTGTTCGGAGCTTGGTGCCGCATCAACCGGATGCCTCCTAATATGACTAAATGCTCAGTAATCTCATTTGGCCGTAAGCACACTCTGCACCACCACAACTATTCGCTATTCGGTACTGAACTGAAGCGTGAGACGACAGTAAAAGACCTCGGAGTGCTGCTGGATTCAAAACAGAGCTTCAAAAAACACGTTTCATACATCGTTTTCAGTTGGGCTTCATGCTTAGATTCTCAATAAAATTTTCAGATATTTATTGCCTGAAGACATTACTTCTGAAGCCTAGATTCGCGGGGGCTCGTGCCGTATTAGGAATTTTACTCCACTTCTCTCGGTCTTGGGCTACTCTTCGCCAATTTCCTAGGAGTATCGATACTCGTAGATCCGCTTCAAACTGGTCAAGCCACCTAGCACGTTGGGCCCTCCTGTTTCTGATGCCGGTGGAGTCCTTGAAGAAAACCGTTTTTACCGCACTGTCGCCCGGCATCTTCGCGACATGTCCGGCTCACCGCAGACTCCCGAAGCGTTCTGAGAACGCCAAAGAAGACCCGATTGTCAGCTTAAATACGTCGTTGGATGTCCTAACTTGTGTTTTCATCGGTGGTTACCAAAAATTCCAAGTATACGAGAATTTGAGGGAGAACTTTGTAGGCGGTGTTGATCATTGTAGCCGATCGCCATTTTGATAGATAGGGCATACAACTCCTCCTCCGGTAGTCTCGCGTCTTCCAAACCCTGGAAATTACACGCTGGAGTTCCGTTTCTAGTACCTCTTTACTGTGTTTATAGAATTCTGCCGGTCTGTCCTTACCTGCGGCTCGATTTTTCCTTAGTGACCCAATTTCCTGTTTGATCTTCAAAATATCAGGAACTGGAACACTGTTCTCGTTTGCAGGCATTCCAAGGTTGAATTCATTTCTGCCTTCTTCCATTGCTCAGCTTTTGAGCTGCTCATCGTAAAACTGTTTCCACCCGTCGACCACCTCACGCTCGTTTTTGATCAGGTTTCCTTCCTCGTCCCTACACATATCTGATTCAGGTGTGTAACCCTTGGTCTACCTTGTCGTAAATCTTGCACTGCAAGGATCATTAGCCCGAAACAGTTGCTTCAGCTCTTCGCGATCTCTGTCCTCCTGCTGGCGTTTTTTTTTTCTTCTTAGAGTAGTGATCACTGGTCAACTCATATTTCGATATGTGGCTAAGTTCTGTTTTGGTGCGAAGCCTAGATAATTTCCAATCACTGTTTTGCTGAATCACTTTTTACGAAGCCGTACGTTTCCTAAAAGTTGAAAGTCGTACATGTTTACCATGTTTAAAAAGGGGATAAGCAGAATGTGGAGCATTACCGTGGAATCACTTTATTATGCGCATGTTCTAAAACATTTGAGAATATCGTCTATAAACATCATATGTTCTGTGTGAAAAACTACATATTTACTTCACAACATGGATTTAATCCAGGTCGATTAGTTTCAACCAATTTACTAGAGTTTACTTCGTTGCTTTTGCGAACCATGTAGCAGGGCAATCAAATTTATGCCATCTACAATGATCTCGAAGCGGCTTTCGATCGGGTAGACCATGAGATCTTGCTCGCTAAGCTTAACAAGCTAGATATGTCATCTTGCTTGCTTTTGTGGTTAAGCTCCTATCCACACTCTCGTAAATTTAACGTCAAGTTCAAGGATCATCTCAATCTTGTTGGTGTCAAATTCACTCTGGAGTACCACATGGTAGCATTTCGGGCCCGCTACTTTTCTCACTATTCATTATTGTTGTCCGCAACCGAATGCTGCCTCGTGGATCCAGATTATGTTACGCTGATGATGTTGAAATCTACTTGCTACTTCAAGGCTATGTTGATTTGTTTACTCAATGGTGTGACTCTAACCGGATGTCAATCAGCATTTCAAAATGCACTGTTATCAGCTTCAGTCGCAAAAAACGGCCTCTAGTTTATGATTACTGCATTGAAGATACGTATTCAAGACGCAGCGACAATGTAACTGATCTTGGCGTGGTGTTGGATACCCATCTGACGTCCAGACAATATTATATGACGATTATCAACAAAGCGAATCGAAAGTTGGGATTAATTTTCAGAATTGTACGAAAATTCGATGATCCTGGTACTCTGCGTACTCTTTACAGCCCTTCAGTACGTTCTACTCTTGAAACTAGCTGTATAGTTTGGAATCTACACTATGAGTTCTAGATTAACCGTTTCGAGCGAATACAGAAATGTTTGGTTCGCAAAATTTGCCGTATGCTACCATGGAGAAACCTCGATGCCCGACCGCCCTATGAAGAATTGTGTCGCAAGGATATATTAGCAAACACCGCCCATAGAATATTATTGGGTGATTATGACTTCCCTGCTGTATTGTCGCTCCTTCAATTACACTGTCCACTGCAACCACAACGGAACAACCAGCTGCTGCGGGTTAGGTCACATCGCACCAACTAAGGACTGCATTCGCCAGCCAATTCGACAGATGGCCTTAGAATATAACCGACATAATAGTTCAACTTTTTAACTGTATTTGTTTACTTGTAAAGTGTTTTGTATTGTTATAATGTAATACTTTTATTTTGTGATCGTTTTGTACAAAAGATAGTGGGTTGTTATGCCGCTTTGAGTGAAGTTTACTTTGTGAATATCTCTGCGTTGAAAAACGGTGCTTCTAATCATCAGGCCTCGGAGGGCTGCGAAGTTGAAGTAGGCCGTAAGGCCCTGTAACCGGTCTATACATTACTTCTCTAACAACCTGTCCCGTGGCGTATAGCTGTCGTGCTTCCAACTGCGCGTAGAACGATTCCTTCTAATCGTCAGGTCTACCTTCGTGCGGGCAGTGCACGTTGATAATGCTGTTATTGAAATGACGACCTTTGTTCCTTAACAAATACATCCTCATAATCACCTTCCAGTTGATCTGCGTAGAACTGGGCCTTGCCATCATGAGCTCTCCACGAACTTCTCACCTTTCCGAATGCCACGATGCCGAACTTGCGTGGTTCTAACTGTTTAAGCAGCACCCTGTCTCCTCCAACAAAATTCAACGACTTGCAGCTCCAGGTACCGAGTTTCCATTTATGGTCCGTTATTCGTTGTCTAAAACCGTGCTAAATGTTCCGAGTTATATTTTCTTAATTGTCCGTAGTATTATTCTTTAGGAAAGTTGCCTTACTAGGGCCACGCTACCGAGTCTTGTGATGGGTTTGCCATCTTGGCTACTGCGTTCGAGACATCACATTTCATAATTCAGCCGCTCGCTCCGAGTCAGACGCTTTTGTGAGCCGCCCCTAACCTGGGAAACAAATGTTAAAAAAGGTTGGGATTGCCTCCAAGGAGGTAAGCACCTCCTCCCCTTTTCCTGCCAGCATACGACAAGGGTCCCATCACGGGTTACAATTCCAATTATCTTCGCTTGGTTACTCGTTTCCTGGCTGGTACCACGAGCAGGTAGGGATAGGCGTTGCTGGGCAGGACGCTACGGACCACAATGTGGTCTATTCTCTGCCTGCGAGTACACGAAGTGCTGATGGTACGCACTGCCTGGCCATTTACCTACCAAAATGATTAAAAATGAATATAGAAAAAGGAGCAATGATAGAAATAATTTTCAATAAAACCTGCTTGTGAAACAGTGCTACAAATTTGCAAATTCTTTTATTTTTTCTAACATTGTAAGTTGTAGCATTATTGTGATGTTTTCAACAAAATTGTGGATTTCTAGTGAAAACTTTAAATTTATTTTAAAAACTTATCCAACATATTGTATGGTAACATTCGGAAAATTTATCATAATCATGATATATACTCGATATTATTGAATGACATAGTTATTAAAATCTAACAACTACGAAGTGTCTATACAATTTTAACGCGATTTTTTCTGTAGCATCTTATTGGTTATATTTTTTTTTAATTCTACCTTACTACATCGAGTTGTGTCAAAAGCATACACAAAGCAAAGCAAAGCCTTGGTGCTACATTCCGTTTCGGAATTCGACCTTCTGTTTTACTATACACAGACTTCGCAGCCGACTGTTGAGTGTACAGGACAATTGCGGGGCTAGCGCTACGATCCTACTGACACTAACAGTCTCTCCCGAGTCGGGACTCGAACATACAACGACTGGCTTGTTAGGCCAGCATCGTACCTCGAGACCAACTGGGAGATATAAAAGCATACACATTTGATACAATTACTCTTGAAAATTGACCTTCCTCTTGATGTTGTAAAACTGTAAAGCAATATGTGCATACATAGTTTTCTAATAATTATTTTATGAAATAATATGCGTAAAATATTCTAAGGTAGACTCATATTCCTCCGTTGCCGTTATTCACGGGCGCACGACAAATACTTCACATCTTTGGGCACATGGTCACCGAGAGATATCTAATATTATTACACCGCACTTTCTTTCAGCATCAAAAGTGAGGTATTTTTGTAGAACAAAATAACACTGAAATGACAAGCCTATAAAATAAAAAGCTAAGCTTTTGAGACCCATGTAATATCCTAGAGAGCCGTATTTAGAACCACATCCCGTACAATTATTTGTAATCAGTTCCTAAAAATATTAAATCTAAGAAGATCTCTCCCGAAACCTATTCCGACCCTGTCTAGCCAGTAGCGCCAGCTTCCAACGACCATCGCTCGGAGCAAGCATATTCAGTTTGGCTCGAAAGTTTCGGCCGATCGGTGAGTGAGAGATTGTAGGCTGTTAAATCGTGGCAGCAATGGAAATATTAAATATTTTTGTCGAATAAAAAGTGATATATTGTGGCAGCCGATCGTAATCTACGGTTTTCGGAATGGTGTGCATCGTTTCTGCTCGCTTGGAGTTCACTCGAGGAAGTAAAAAAAAACTTCTACCGGCAGAGATGTATGACGTAGGATTATTATTTTGCGCTGTTCGCCAGCATGCCGCCGTTTAAAGCTGTGCCATCGAGAAAAAAAAAACATACAAAATCACTGCAACCAAATCGCTCAACCTTGAAGTGTTCAGGATCGTTATTATTTTATTAGCGGTTTACAATTTATTACCGTTGTGCCCGGTAAGGCGCAAGATATCGTCGGCATTTGTTTTTCTTCACGGTGAAAATATTAACCCTCGCTGCGGTGTACTGCAGAGCACTTGAGCGAGGTGAAAACATCTCAACCCCTTGCCGTGCGAGTTCGCTAAGTCAGGAGCAGCAAAGAAAGAACAGCCGAACGCAAAATGATCCTCCATTTCTCACTGACTACCGACCGGCGCGGAGGCTGCGGCGTTTCGTAACTGATTAATCAACCGTGTCAGCATAGTAAACGGAATGTGCAAATGAGAGAGGGTAGTGCGTACTCCTTAATTTTATAAAAACTCCTCATCTCGAGTTTTTGTTAGAAACTGGAAAAAAAAAATCTGCCGAATTTGATTACTATTAGAAATCATGTTTTTTGCGATGTTAAACATTAATGTACCTCCAACTCTCTAACATGTAACAAACAGTGTCATAAACTTGCAATTCAACAGATAAATATACGGTTTCTGACCATTCAAGATCTTGTATGCGTTTCGTGGTACACCTAACTTATGTTGTTGACCCCCAAAGCTAAAAAATGAGTCGTGCAACGGGAGCAACATGCCTGGAATAATGTGTTTTATGTGTCTATTTAAAAACTTTTCTCTCTGTTCTTAAATTTCTTCCTCCTTCGCGGCGGAACGCGCGAATAAATTCGAAGTTGAGCACTGTATATACCTCAGCTTGATAAATGATATACAAACAGTAGCTGTGGAACATTGTGGATATCTGTTCCAGCGAGTTTGACTGAAAGCACAGTCTTCTTAACTCGAATGAGTTTGCTCATGTGGGGCACACAGCTGATGGAGAGTACGAGGGACAGAGGGCAAGTGAATTTTCACCCGAGTCGATTTCCGCAACATTTGATCGGTTGGAATGGTACAGTTGAAGGGTGGGAAAACACAATCACAACCGAAAAATCAATCAATTTGCAGTGTTTTATTGACGATGAGCCATGAAAGAGTGAGAAATACATTGATAATTCAGCATCACAATATTTAGCACAGGAGTTGGTTTCGAAAATGAAGTTGATCCTTTCGTGATCTACTAGCAGTAATTTGTTATTTATTCACCGACAAGATTTAGATGGTTGAACCACGAATCCAACAAATGTTGTACACGTTGGATCTTATTAATGCATCTGAGTCGACATTAGAAGAGGTAAACAAATCAATTTCGTATGAATACTGAAGCCGTAAAATTGAGTCGAAATGTGAATAAAATGTGATTTATGACCATTCCCAAAATGAAAAGAGATATCCGAAATTAAATGTTCCGCGTCGGGTATTAAGGTTGGTAAAAACTCTTACACTGAAACCGGACATTTAAAAGCAAGCTGAAATGTACGTCGTAATACAATACGATAAAATTTTCTCCTCGAAGGTTCCTACACGGTCTTAACTTCAAGAAATACACTCCCGTATAGAACCGACCGCAGTGCACTCTAGTTAATTGCCTGTTATTTTTCGCAACATAAACATAGATAAGCCTCGTCGGAAGGATCACTCTTTTGATGAAATGTTCTACATTTTGACGGCCTTAGACACTCTTGGCATCTAGCTTGAACTTTGGTTCGTCAGTTCTCCCCCAATAATTCTGTTTTGTATCATATTATGTGAACGAAACTAGTAGAAAATCCCGCTCGGTGCTACTCGGTTGGGCAATATTACATTCAAAGGCCTGATAAAATGTGAAATATTTTCTCTTCTGGTATCAATTTGCGGTAAGCTGCAACCTTCACTGGGGTATTAATTTTGCTCTAAATATTTTGTATGCTGCTGCATAAAGTAAAATATAAAAAATATTTTTGAACTTCTGTTATTTTGAATCCGGCTTTTTGTTTGATACGTGGGCATAAAATGTTCAACTTAATAAATCAAAAGCTAAAGTAGTGTTTCATGAACTGAACGTCAAGCTGAACGTTTACGTTACAGCACAATTGCACCAAATATTTAAAACTAAACCGAATATTTGTAAAACCGGTGATCAACACATACGGTGTACCAATGAAATGTATGGGAAAAATTTGATCTACGAATTGTTTATAACGGAAAGGTTCAAAATTTCTTGAAAAATGTTTCCGTGCGCAAATAGCTAAATCGGACGCAATAAGTGGTGCGTCAAAGTTTCACTTTCTTGATGGATAAATGAACGAAACATCGACTTTTGGTATTACCTCAAACAAATTTTATTTTCAAAAAAAATCGACTTTCTGGGCTTTTTATCTCTAAAACTTTTATCCTTAATGGAGTTTCTAGAAGATTTTCGAACCTTGAAAATTTTATAATTCTTATTCATCCTGTCTCCAGAATTTCATATTGAATGGTATTTGGTCATTTCAGGCCTTATTCCAGACACCAAAAGCCGCCATTTTGGAATTCAAAATGATTGAAAGATAGTCTGTTCATTTGTCATGAACAGGAAATTATCAGTAATATTAGTGCATTGGATATTCAGCAGACTGACAGAAGAATATCAGTACAGTATCAGTAAAATATCAGTACAGTATTGTACAATGGTGGTAAAGCATTTTAGCGACAACCTCTCTATGTCTTGTCAAATGAAAAATCAAATAACTTCACTTTGACAATGAAACAATGCCAAGAAACAAAAATTTATATCATAACCATAAAACTCGTCGAATGAGGTTGCTTTTACAACTGTTACGAGCGCGACAACCATAAGTAGGGGAGCTCATTTACGAGATGTTGCTGACCGACTGTGAATGCTGTCTTTTATCTTATGGCCAGCAGCAGAACTAAAAGCGTTTATGCCGTCATCGCTAATTGCCGCTTATCCGCTGCAACGTATAAAACCACAAATCGTTATAAGCGAAATTTGGACAAATGCATTCTCTCTTTCTGTCCTATGTTTATCTATCTTGTTCGCTCATGGTTCAACAGTGAATTATGGAACAAGCCCGAAAGAGATTTGGCGTTTCTAATAGACCCAATTAATGTATCATTATCTTACGACCGTGAAAAATGATGGCGAAATAATGATTCACTCATGGAGAGGTGTTGATTAGGTAGCAAGTTGATTCTGCTGTGATAGAAGTGACATGAATCGACATGCATCAATTGATATTCATCTCAACCTTAAGACGAAAGTAGAAACAATCATAGCCCAAATTAATAATACATTTTTCAACAGATTCTCTACAGTATAAATTGATTTTTTTTTCTTCTAATCACATTACAGTTGTTACGCAAGTTATTTGCGCCATGTAGCTACTTTTTTCGAATTTTATCACACTTATCTGCAACAAGTCACTTCTGCTGCATTTCCGCTCTAGTAAAGAGCTCTGGTGAACTACATAACCTCAAAGAAACGTGAGTCTGTCGGCCATGAGCGGATATTTATACCGCTTTACACACAATTTCCTGGCAATAAACCTCAGTAACGATCAAAACAAGCACACACCGAACATGTTTCCTTCGTATATGATGTGTAGTTTGCCAGGATATCGATAAAGCATTTATTTTTCAACCAGAGTCGACCATTTGTGAGTGCACATATCCGGTTTTTGTCCCCATTAGGAACGTTGTTTATTATTTTTACCTGACCTAAGCTTTTTTGTTCTTCCTAAATGTCACAGTCTTACTTACCTGCCATGGCTAGCATCGTGGTTGTTCCCTATGACGGTAGTTGTCGTCGGTACGGATCACAAGCCGAGGCAGACTTGTGCCTATTTTCGTTTTATGCCTCCATTTACCCGTTCCAAGGTGTCCTGTTTTAAAACGGAAGCATTAAATTAGCTTTATTGCTTGCTTGGAGACACTGCCGGGTTGCCACAGGAAGACACTAAGCTGGTTACTTTAGAAGCGGCTGAAGGTGATTTAGTGCGAGTGAACTAATTAAAAGGACACCAGTACCAGCCAAGAGGGAGATAATGATAGCGAAGGATCGTACCGTTACTGAAATACAAACATACGGCATGTTTAATTGGCAATTTTTCTTACCTAGGAGACATTAATAAGAGATACTATCCAAAAAGGGGATAGCCAGGGAATAATCAGACTCTTTAATAGTTGTAGTATTTCCAGCAGACCGAGATGGAAAAATTAATGCAAAGTAACAGGAGCAACAAACATAGAATAGAAAATAGAAAACAGATAACAAAAAATAGAAAACGGCAAACAGAAAACAAAAAAATTAAAAAACAGAGAGCGAAAAAACGAAAACTAAAAGAAGAAAAAGAAACAAAAAACAGAAAACAAAAAACAGAAAACAAAAAACAGACAACAGGAGAAAACAGAAACCAGCAAGCAGCAAACAAAAGAAGAAAACAGCATCCTGCAGTCAAACCAAAACCAAACCAAAAAACGGATAGAGAGAATAAAATAAAATAGAAAATAGAAAAGACAAAAGACAAAAGAGAAAAAGAAAATAGAAAATAGAAAATAGAAAATAGAAAATAGAAAAAAGAAAATAGAAAATAGAAAATAGAAAATAGAAAATAGAAAATAGAAAATAGAAAATAGAAAATAGAAAATGGAAAATAGGAAATAGAAAATGGAAAATAGGAAATAGAAAATAGAAAATAGAAAATAGAAAATAGGAAAGAGAAAATAGAAAAAAGAAAATAGAAAATAGAAAATAGAAAATAGAAAATAGAAAATAGAAAATAGAAAATAGAAAATAGAAAATAGAAAATAGAAAATAGAAAATAGAAAATAGAAAATAGAAAATAGAAAATAGAAAATAGAAAATAGAAAATAGAAAATAGAAAATAGAAAATAGAAAATAGAAAATAGAAAATAGAAAATAGAAAATAGAAAATAGAAAATAGAAAATAGAAAATAGAAAATAGAAAATAGAAAATAGAAAATAGAAAATAGAAAATAGAAAATAGAAAAAAAAAAGAAAATAGAAAATAGAAAATAGAAAATAGAAAATAGAAAATAGAAAATAGAAAATAGAAAATAGAAAATAGAAAATAGAAAATAGAAAATAGAAAATAGAAAATAGAAAATAGAAAATAGAAAATAGAAAATAGAAAATAGAAAATAGAAAATAGAAAATAGAAAATAGAAAATAGAAAATAGAAAATAGAAAATAGAAAATAGAAAATAGAAAATAGAAAATAGAAAATAGAAAATAGAAAATAGAAAATAGAAAATAGAAAATAGAAAATAGAAAATAGAAAATAGAAAATAGAAAATAGTAAATAGAAAATAGAAAATAGAAAATAGAAAATAGTAAATAGAAAATAGAAAATAGAAAATAGAAAATAGAAAATAGAAAATAGAAAATAGAAAATAGAAAATAAAAAAATAGAAAATAGAAAATAGAAAATAGAAAATAGAAAATAGAAAATAGAAAATAGAAAATAGAAAATAGAAAATAGAAAATAGAAAATAGAAAATAGAAAATAGAAAATAGAAAATAGAAAATAGAAAATAGAAAATAGAAAATAGAAAATAGAAAATAGAAAATAGAAAATAGAAAATAGAAAATAGAAAATAGAAAATAGAAAATAGAAAATAGAAAATAGAAAATAGAAAATAGAAAATAGAAAATAGAAAATAGAAAATAGAAAATAGAAAATAGAAAATAGAAAATAGAAAATAGAAAATAGAAAATAGAAAATAGAAAATAGAAAATAGAAAATAGAAAATAGAAAATAGAAAATAGAAAATAGAAAATAGAAAATAGAAAATAGAAAATAGAAAATAGAAAATAGAAAATAGAAAATAGAAAATAGAAAATAGAAAATAGAAAATAGAAAATAGAAAATAGAAAATAGAAAATAGAAAATAGAAAATAGAAAATAGAAAATAGAAAATAGAAAATAGAAAATAGAAAATAGAAAATAGAAAATAGAAAATAGAAAATAGAAAATAGAAAATAGAAAATAGAAAATAGAAAATAGAAAATAGAAAATAGAAAATAGAAAATAGAAAATAGAAAATAGAAAATAGAAAATAGAAAATAGAAAATAGAAAATAGAAAATAGAAAATAGAAAATAGAAAATAGAAAATAGAAAATAGAAAATAGAAAATAGAAAATAGAAAATTGAAAATAGAAAATAGAAAATTGAAAATAGAAAATAGAAAATAGAAAATAGAAAATAGAAAATAGAAAATAGAAAATAGAAAATAGAAAATAGAAAATAGAAAATAGAAAAAAGAAAATAGGAAATAGAAAATAGAAAATAGAAAATAGAAAATAGAAAATAGAAAATAGAAAATAGAAAATAGAAAATAGAAAATAGAAAAAAGAAAATAGAAAATAGAAAATAGAAAATAGAAAATAGAAAATAGAAAATAGAAAATAGAAAATAGAAAATAGAAAATAGAAAATAGAAAATAGAAAATAGAAAATAGAAAATAGAAAATAGAAAATAGAAAATAGAAAATTGAAAATAAAAAATAGAAAATAGAAAATAGAAAATAGAAAATAGAAAATAGAAAATAGAAAATAGAAAATAGAATATAGAAAATAGAAAATAGAAAATAGAAAATAGAAAATAAAAAATGAAAAATAAATCATAGAAAATAGAAAATAGAAAATAAAAAATAGAAAATAGAAAATGAAAAATGGAACATAGAAAATAGTAAATAGAAAATAGAAAATAGAAAATAGAAAATAGAAAATAAATAATAGACAATAGAAAATAGAAAAAAACATAACAGAAAACAAAAAAAAGAAAGCAGCAAACAGAAAACAGAAAACAGAAAACAGAAAACAGAAAACAGAAAACAGAAAACAGAAAACAGAAAACAGAAAACAGAAAACAGAAAACAGAAAACAGAAAACAGAAAACAGAAAACAGAAAACAGAAAACAGAAAACAGAAAACAGGAAACAGAAAACAGAAAACAGAAAACAGAAAACAGAAAACAGAAAACAGAAAACAGAAAACAGAAAACAGAAAACAGAAAACAGAAAACAGAAAACAGAAAACAGAAAACAGAAAACAGAAAACAGAAAACAGAAAACAGAAAACAGAAAACAGAAAACAGAAAACAGAAAACAGAAAACAGAAAACAGAAAATAGAAAACAGAAAACAGAAAACTGAAAACAGAAAACAGAAAACAGAAAACAGAAAACAGAAAACAGAAAACAGAAAACAGAAAACAGAAAACAGAAAACAGAAAACAGAAAACAGAAAACAGAAAACAGAAAACAGAAAACAGAAAACAGAAAACAGAAAACAGAAAACAGAAAACAGAAAACAGAAAACAGAAAACAGGAAACAGAAAATAGAAAACAGAAAACAGAAAACTTAAAACAGAAAACAGAAAACAGAAAACAGAAAACAGAAAACAGGAAACAGAAAACAGAAAACAGAAAACAGAAAACAGAAAACAGAAAACAGAAAAGAGAAAACAGAAAACAGAAAAAAGAAAACAGAAAACAGAAAACAGAAAACAGAAAACAGAAATCAGAAAACAGAAAACAGAAAACAGAAAACAGGAAACAGAAAACAGAAAACAGAAAACAGAAAACAGAAAACAGAAACCAGAAAACAGAAAACAGAAAACAGAAAACAGAAAACAGAAAACAGAAAATAGAAAACAGAAAACAAAAAAAAACAGAAAACTGAAAATAGAAAACAGAAAACAAAACGAAAAAAAAAAACAGAAATCATAAAACAGAAAACAGAAAAAACAGCAAACAAAGAACACAAAAACACAAAAACAAAAAACATAAAAAAAAACAAAAAAAAAACAGAAAAACAGGAAACAAAAAAAAACAGAAGAATAGAAAACAGAAAACATAGAACAGAAACCCGAAAACAGCAAACAAAAGACATAAAAACACAAAAACAAAAACAAGATAACAAAATATAAAAAAAAAACAGGAAACAAAAAACAAAAATCAGCAAAAACAACAAAAAAAGGAGAAAACAGGAAACAAAAACAGCGAACAGAAAAAAAGATAGAAGAAAACAGCAAAAAGAGAACAGAAAAAAAAACTGAAAACAGTAAACAGAAATGTGAAAACAGACACCAGAAAACAGCAAACAGAAAACAATAAACAGAAAACGGTAAAAAAGAAAACATAAAACAGAATGATTTAAGAACAGAAAACAAAAAACATAAAAAAGAAAAAGGAAAACAGAAAACAAAAAAAAACGAAAGCCAAAAAAATAGAAAAGTAAATAGAAAATAGAAAATAAAAAATAGAAAATAAATAATAGAAAATAGAAAAAAACATAACAGAAAACAAAATAAAAAAAAAAAAAGAAAACAGAAAACAGAAAACAAAAAAAAACAGAAAACTGAAAATAGAAAACAGAAAACAAAACGAAAGAAAACAGAAATCATAAAACAGAAAACAGAAAAAACAGCAAACAAATAACACAAAAACACAAAAACAAAAAACATAAAAATAAACAAAAAAAACAGAAAACAATAAACAGAAAACAGGAAACAAAAAAAAAACAGAAGAATAGAAAACAGAAAACATAGAACAGAAACCAGCAAACAAAAGACATAAAAACACAAAAACAAAAACCAGATAACAAAATCCAAAAAAAAAAACAGGAAACAAAAAACAAAATTCAGCAAAAACAACAAAAAAAGGAGAAAACAGGAAACAAAAACAGCGAACAGAAAAAAAGATAGAAGATAACGGCAAAAAGAGAACAGAAAACAAAAAACTGAAAACAGTCAACAGAATGAGAAAACAGACACCAGAAAACAGCAAACAGAAAACAATAAACAGAAAACGGTTAAAAAGAAAACATAAAACAGAATGATTTAAGAACAGAAAACAAAAAACATAAAAAAGAAAAAGGAAAACAGAAAACAAAAAAAACCGAAAGCCAAAAACATAGAAAAGTAAATAGAAAATAGAAAACAAAAAATAGAAAATAAATAATAGAAAATAGAAAATAGAAAAAAACATAACAGAAAACAAAAAAAAAAGAAAACAGAAAAAAGAAAATGAAAAACAGAAAACAGAAAACAGAAAACAGAAAACAGAAAACAGAAAACAGAAAACAGGAAACAGAAAGCAGAAAACAACAAATAAATAATAGAAAATAGAAAATAGAAAATAGAAAATAGGAAATAGAAAATAGAAAATAGAAAATAGAAAATAGAAAATAGAAAATAGAAAATTAAAAATTAAAAATAGAAAATAGAAAATAGAAAATAGAAAATAGAAAATAGAAAATAGAAAATAGGAAATAGAAAACAGAAAACAGAAAACAGAAAACACAAAACACAAAACAGAAAACAGAAAACCAAAAAAAAACAGAAAAAAGAAACAGGAAACAGAAAATAGAAAACAGAAAACAGAAAACTGAAAACAGAAAACAGAAAACAGAAAACAGGAAACAGAAAACCAGAAAACAGAAAACAGAAAACAGAAAACAGAAAATAGAAAACAGAAAACAGAAAACAGAAAACAGAAAACAGAAAACAGAAAACAGGAAACAGAAAACAGAAAACAGAAAATAGAAAACAGAAAACAAAAAAAAAACAGAAAACTGAAAATAGAAAACAGAAAACAGAAAACAAAACGAAAGAAAACAGAAATCATAAAACAGAAAACAGAAAAAACAGCAAACAAAGAACACAAAAACACAAAAACAAAAAACATAAAAAAAACAGAAGAATAGAAAACAGAAAACATAGAACAGAAACCAGAAAACAGCAAACAAAAGACATAAAAACACAAAAACAAAAACCAGATAACAAAATACGAAAAAAAAAACAGGAAACAAAAAACAAAAATCAGCAAAAACAACAAAAAAAGGAGAAAACAGGAAACAAAAACAGCGAACAGAAAAAAAGATAGAAGGAAACAGCAAAAAGAGAACAGAAAACAAAAAACTGAAAACAGTAAACAGAAATGAGAAAACAGACACCAGAAAACAGCAAACAGAAAACAATAAACAGAAAACGGTAAAAAAGAAAACATAAAACAGAATGATTTAAGAACAGAAAACAAAAAACATCAAAAAGAAAAAGGAAAACAGAAAACAAAAAAACCGAAAGCCAAAAACATAGAAAAGTAAATAAGCAAAAATCCATGACAAAATGTTTAAAATAAAGAATTAGAGTAATAAGACAGTAACTACAAAAATGTTTATAATACTAGAAAACTTTTTATGCATATGTTATAATTCCTAAGATTGTGATTTTTTTCGATTGTGATTTTCTGGTTTGAAGGTTAATTTAGTTTTATGACACATTACGTGATATGAAACTTTTAAGATGATTCATTGATATTTGCTTAACTGACGCGAGGAAGAATCAAGTATATTCCAGTTGGAGAATATTCGGATTCCACACTTATAACTTTGTATCATAAAAGGCTGCTACAATAACAATCAACGAAGTGTTACAGAGAGTTGAGTATTTATTCTTGGTATGAAGTGATGGCATTCGAAGAACATATAGATAAATAAAATTTTAGAGCAAGGGCGTTGAACTTTTCCATTCACTTTTGTGAAAAGGACGATAGTTGATTTTTTTTCTGTATGGACTTTCTCACTGCGACCAGAATTGTTGTGCTATTGTGAGATATGCCCGGGTATCTGCTGTATCCCGCACTCCTATTATAAGCAATACCGCTTTTGAGAAGGGGCATGCTCATTATTATTATTTTTTTTATCAAGTGCTTGTGTGAAATGTGATTTTACCTTATCTTTTACACGCTTACTGTTTTACTATACCGAGGCTCGTTCCTCCAGCCAAATATCACCAATTATGATTCCCTGGAGAAGTTTCGTCGTGCGTCCTTCTGGCCAGTTTTATTGATAAGAGGGACTTATTTTTGTTAAGAGGAAGTCACGCAAAGGTATTGTAGATTCCAGCGTAAAGGAAGGGTAACTGGTGGGGAGCCTGAGAATAAACCCATGCTTAAGTTCTTTTTGACATCGAACGGCTTGGTTCTACTAAGATTCGAACCCACGACCATTTGCTTGACGAAGCGGACTCTGTAACCTTGCGGCTACGCAGTTCCTTTAGTTGATACTCTACCGTTAAACTTTCCATGATCAATCACAATAGCCCATGAGCAGAAGATAACTGTGTAAATCGGTTTATATCAGACAAATTAAATTGCGATTTATACCAATAATGACTACTCATTCCTAATTGCATTTCCGCAACTGTAGCAGCAATCAGGATAATAAATAATCGGATTAATTATCCCTAAGCCCGGAAAGAGAAATAACGAACCACATGCAGTCGATAGGTTCCATTCGGATCTATAAGTTATAGTGGCAGTTATATTATCGAACTTTTCCCGTCAGACACTTTGCGCTGCTGAAAATACTTGAAAGTTAAACTTAAACCTTGTTATATGAACCAAAATTTTCCAAAAAGGAAAGGGATAAAATTAGACTAAAATTCAAAATGTTCACACCCATCCCAATCTATTGCTATCCAATAAAATTATCCGTCGATTATAATTACAAACAATTCCGCCCAATGAGTAAGCAAGTATAACCGCAGTGACATTTGAGCCAACCAAGCTCGTTAACATTTCCTGGCAGGTGTAAGCCGGCTGGGGTAATTGTGCGTCCTCACTCCGAATATCTCTCTTTATAGGATCGTCGGGCATAAAATCCCGATAAGCATCCATTATGTAACATTGCAGCGGAACGCTGTATAATATTACGCACCTGTACACCGATGGGTATTCGCCAGCCAACCGTAAAAAGACCATGATGCTGAACGAATTCCCACCCCATCTGGCCGCCAAGGGTGGTACCGAATCCTCGAACAATAGCAGGAAAATTATCGCACTCAGCCCTGTTCGAAAAGATAACAATAAAAGCAAATATCCAGCTGAGCACGATCGTCGCCAAGTGAATAAGCAGCATCCACCACAAATGAACAGTAGGACATCCAATTGCAATAATAAACCTTATCAAAACAATAATTATTATTGCGGTAGTGTGGATATGAACCGTACGATTAGTTTGAGTAAACGCAGAATGCTCCAACATAGTCAAGCAGTGGTTGCGGTTCCGCAAATTAAAATCGTAATCGATGATACTGAACAGAAACGAGCCAGCCGATGTTCGGGGTGCGTAAGTAATCGACGACAGTGCATTTCACGGCCTAGTACTGACCAGCGCCAAGTGGAAGTGGTTTCCTCGCCGAGTTTGCTAACCCCAAGCAGTCCACCGGCCTCCTTTTGGGGGTTTGGATTCGGTAACGGTGACCATAATGGGGGCACACCAACAAGTGAAGATGATTCAAGTTATGTGGTGGACTTTGAACTCGATGAGGTGATTCCCGACGAGGAAGTGGACGATGATAATAGTGAAACGGGTGATAATCCTCGCTATCGTCATCAGCTGATGCTACGGTACGGTTCACTGATGGACGAAGATGAAGAGGAGGAAGAAGAGGAGGATGAAGCCGGAAACGACAACGGACACCCAAACCGCAGGTTTGAGAGGATAATTACGTGCTACAGAACAGTACGCTTACTAACTAGAGTGGAATGTTGATCCTTAACTTTCTAACACCGTTAAACCAGCTTATTACTAATTCCGTAAATTACACGTTGAGTAGTGATTTTGCATTCAATATTGATACCATACGTTATCTTTAACCTAAATTGAATTGCAAAACACGCTTCGGTGTGTTTCAATAAGAGCATTTGAATGGGATAATTGCAAATTTACTGCCCAATAGAACAAAATTATTAGCTGTTCCAAAGTCAGTTTGAATTGCATGAAAACCATGTAAATCATATAAATATTTAACAGCTTTATACGATAATATAACAATTACAAATGTAACCTCTATTTGAATATGAAAAATGAGTCATTACATCTCGGGTATCCAATAAATAATTGGGAATTAGCATTAGCAGCAAAGCAGATGTCCAATTTGATATGACTGAAATAGTCCCATAAAATTTGATTTGAAATTGATTAAAGTTGATTTTTGAGTTGAAAATTTCGAAAGTTCTTGCCGTTTTGTTGAATATAGGCGAAAGGGGAAGGGGTTAGACTGGGACATGGATGGATTTCAGGAAAATGTATTTGAGGGACAAGTAGGGTAGGTCATGGCACGCCAAGACTTCGCAAACAGGAACAGCTGGCCATCTTCCCTCGGCCTGAAGGGAAGCTATTAATTTAGACCTGGCGTCACTGTGTACAGAGCATGAGCAAACAATGTGCTCTATGTCGTGATAACCTTAACCAGAGGCACAGATTTCACTTTCCTCGAGCCCAACAAGACGGAGATGCGCGTGAAATCTATAGAGATTGGACATTAGCCGGTAAATCACGCAAATGAAATCTGAAAAGATTTTTCGGATAACTGAGACTGTCCGAAAAGATGAAATAATGGTCCGTGCGCATTTTTTCGATAACTCCTAGGGTATACTGAGTTGTTGCTAATTCTGCGACGCAATCAGAAGCAGGATTATCGAGCTTATTGGGGACGGTTAAATTATTATTGAAGATACCGAAGCCAGTGGACCCATCGAGAAGAGATGTATTGTCGCAGTTGATGTTTCGATATTTATTGAAAAAAAAAAATTGGGGATCAGCTGCACGCGTAAATGATCGAGATTCCACGAGTTTCTTCTACCATGGATGTATCGAAAAATACAGTAGAACTAGAAGTATTTGATAACTTGACACGATTTGGAATATTCGAAGAAGGGTTAATATTTTGAGACATGTGATTGAAATACAATGTAATAAAATGGGTATGAGATTTACGTTCGATTAACCTTTCAAAATTATTCATCACTGGTCGGTTCAAGACCTCACGCTTCATAAGTATAAGAGAAGACAGGCTCCAGAAACGGTTTTTAATGGTAGTACTCCAGCTAAGACCTCCAAACTAATCATATGAGTCGACTGCATGCAACCTGAGACGATACGCAAACAACGATATTGTATTCGCTCCAGTTTGATCAAATGTGTGTTTGCTCCGGAGCGGAAGCAGAAACACCGTACCCAATTACAAACAATATTGTTGTTTGGTAAAGCCTTATAAGGTTACCTGGGTGGACTCTCCACCACGATCCGGTTACTGTACGAAGTGAATTCACTCTTTGTTGGCATTTTTTCATCAGATACTTAATGCGACAACCCCAGGTGCTTTTAGAGCCGAACCAGATACCAAGTTACTTGTGTACCAGAACCTGAGAAATCGGTTTACCCATTAATTGCGGCTGGAGCTGAGCAGGTTCACGCTTTCTAGAAAAAAAAACTACTATCTCAGTCTTTTCCGCAGAGAATTCGATACCTAGCTGTAAAGCCCAAGCAGACAAATTGTCTATGGTATCCTGCAACGGTCTTCGCAGATCGGCAGCTCTGGTTCCTGTGATAGAAACCACGCTGTCGGCTGCAAGTTGCCTTATCGTGCATGAATTTGCCAGACATTCGTCAATGTCATTAATATGAAAATTGTAAAGAAGGAGGCTTAAACATGAGCCGGGGAAAATCCAAGTAGCTAATTCGAAATGGTGTCATTTCACTATGCGAAATTGTGCAATAAATTGCTTAAAATTGGTAAAAATCCTTGTTAGTGAAGTTTTCCCGAAAGGATGTCATTAGAATTCCGCCCCCTAATGACCAAGAACACAGATGCCATGCTTCTGTTCTGTTGAAAGTAACGCAAGACACTCATTCGTCCCTTTGGCTCGGCGGAAACCAAAATGAGTATCCGACAGTAGATCATTAGTTTCTATTTAATAGTTCAAGCGACGGAGTATCATTTTCTCCATCACTTTCCGGATACATGACAACATTGCAATTGGTCTATACGAGTTGTGGTTGGAAGTAGGTTTTTCCGTATTTCGGGTGACAATTATTTTCACTTGTCTTCAGTCCTACATTTTGCTTTATTCGTTGACGAATCGACGCCGCGTTTTTTAGCTGAGCTTTTAAACTTGGTCTCAAGCTCCGAATACCGACTGAAGTCATCGTGTTAGCCTTGCTCCCGAAAGGCCTTAAACGCGTCGGATTTTTCCGCCTAGACATCGGAACACTCTTTGTCCCACCACGGTGTGGGAAGCCATCTCTAAATCTTCCCGCCAGGATATCGTTTCGTTTGGGCTTGCAACGCGGCGTCGAGAATCAAGCTCGCGAGGAGGTTGTATTCTTCAAGTGGTGGGAGATCTTGAATCAACTCGACGTCTCGTGAAATCTTTTCCTCGTATAACTTTCAATCGATATTTCATGTGAGGTCATACGGAATAATAATTGAATGTGCGCAATTCGATCCATTTGTAATTTAAATTAGGCAGATGATCGCTACCGTGGAAATCCAGAATTACCTTCCATGTGCAATCCAGCCGTAGCGATGTCGAACATAAGGATAAATCTGAAGCGCTTAGTTGCGCTGGAGATTTTGGTACACGTGTCCCCATCATTTATTATTGTCATATCGAAGTTATCGCAAAGGTTGTAGATAAAGAGGAGCGGGTATCATTATAAGAGAAATCCCAAGCCACACTCATGAGAATTAAAATCACCCAAGTTTAGTCATGGCGTGAGAAGGAGAACTATTATATAAAAGAGCAGCCGTTGCCCAACCTGTGCTTTGGGGGAATACAAAGCTCTTTACCTTGTATTGTCATTCGACATGCGACAACTCCGATGCCTGAAATCGGGGGGAGGTAAATACCATAGAATGAACAGCAATTTTCAATCCCTATAAGTACTTCTCCGTAAAAGGGTATCTCGATCAGGGCGAAGAATATTAAAATCATGGAAGTTAAGGTCCGTACTTCAAGTGAGCCATTAGGTGAATCAATTTTGGGAATGATACTTCTTCAATTCCACTGTAAAACATAGTTAGAATCCTTAACTTGAGCGGATGAATTACCCATCGAAGGATACGATCGCTGCAAGGAGGGGCCATTTAGCAGTCAACTGCTTCAAAAATTTTTCAACTGTAGTTAGAAACGCCAGCAGAAGACTTTTAAGGGGATCAGTTATGTTGAAATTTCCTAAAATCCAGTCCACAATATCTGAAAACTTTAGCAGTCCAGATTCTGGCTGAGTCTTGAATGGAAAAGGAACATTTGGGCAATTTGATGTTTCTGGAAGTGCTGGAAACTCCATGCGGGAATTTAGTCTAGCCAACACCTGGAGGAGTTTGCTTCAGATTTTCTCCAGCACTTTTTTGTTTGAAAGTATTTGCCATTTTAGATGGGGACCTCCTGTGACCTTTCCTGGGAATTCTAGGAGGCGGAAGGTTTTTTTTCGCTTTCTAGACTTCCTGGGTTCAGCAAAAGTAGGTTCTCCAACTGAAACTACAGAATTAGACTCATCGGTCGACAACACCTTAAAAAGATTCGGGGAAACCAGTTTGGTGGCAGCGGCCTCCCAAAGCATTTCTGTAGAAATGCGCTTAGAGCGCTCTGTCAGAGACCGCTTGATTTTGTCTTGGTGCTGTTTGTACGCGGGGCAAGCGTCTGCCCACAACAGAGGCATTTTTCAGCACTCTTATTGCAGGCGTTATCCGCATGTTGCTCTCCGCATTTACCGCATCTTTCCTTATTGCCGCAGTTTATGGCCGAATGTCCCAACTGGTTGCATTTGAGGCAGTGCATCACCCGCGGCACAAGCAAGCGCACGGGTTGACGAACCTTATTCGCGAGTACATAGCTCGGCAGTGCAGACCCGGTGAACGTCACCCGAAACGAGTCTGATTGAGTGTAAGTTTTTGCACCCTTGTCGAGCGATACTGAGTACAATTGCTTGCAATCAAGTATCTTTACCGGCTTAAGACTGGAATCCCTGAAACGGCCGGTTTCAGTCTTCAGCAGGTTCTCGACGGTCAAACTCGAGTCGGTGACCGTCACCGTCGATCTTGACTGCGCGAGCTAGTATGTACACGTTATACCCCAGTGTTAAAAGATCACAAACAGCAATCTTGTTTGAGACTTGACACTTAAACACACAGTCTTTTTGGGCGGACTTTGTTAATCTGCATTGTATTCAATGCCTTTACTTTAGGCCGGAAAAATGCAGCCCGGGGGCCCGTTCGTAATCCTTCCGAGTACAGTTTTACCCGATAGATCGGGTTTTGTGCGGCTGCCTTTGCTATCCGCGGCATTTTGAACCCGCCTGGATCGGACTGGGAATCTATCAAGATTCCGTCTCCTAAATCGTAGGAGTCAGTTTTTTCTTCGTCCATGTTGGACGAGAGAAGCCAACCTGCAGACCCAAATATAAACCGATGATTTTCGGTTTTTGAGTTTAATTCTAACTCCGGAAATATCCATATTAGGTGATATTCGGTTATTTTTAGCTATTTTCCTAAAACCCAGCTGGTCTCGAAATACGATGCTGGCCTAACAAGCCAGTCGTCGTAGGTTCGAGTCCTGTCTCGGGAGAGATTGTTAGTGTCAGTAGAATCGTAGCGCTAGTCCCGCAATTGTCCTGGACACTAATCGGTTGGCTGCGAAGTCTGTGTATAGTAAACAGAAGGTCAAGTTCTGACTCGGAATGTAGCACCAAGGCTTTGCTCTTTTGCCTAAACCCCGATGTACCATCTTGAATTTTAAAATGGCGTCTAGAGTTGATTTCTAGCCTCAGGGCATCCTATTGAATTCGGAATTACCCATATTGGGTGGTATTCGACTATTCAAGCCGTTTTCCAGAAACCGGAAGTTATCAAAGTGAACTTCAAAATGGCGTCTGGAGTGACTTTTTGGACATTTGGAGACATTTTTCTGACTCCGAAAAGACCCACATTAGGTGCAATTTATTCATTTTATACTGTTTTCTAGTAACCGAAAGTCAACATCTTGAACTTCAAAATAGCGCCTGGGCTCGATTTCTGGTCTCTGGATATCATGCATCCCGAAAATACACATATTTTTTTTCTATTTGTAAAAAAGTATTGCTTATTGCTTCAGAAAAAATATTAACATATTATACAGAATCACATCTTATGTAAAACTCAAGCTCGCCAACATCGATTCTACCGTTAACTTCATTAACGTAGGTGATGTATAATATGAAGAGTCTTAATATCTGTCTACGTTCTATTAGGCGTATATTTACCAAGGCAGGCCGAATTAGATCGTCGAATGAAAGACGCCGCCACCTACCAAGTATAGAAGATATCTGTTGTTGCACTCACGCTCATGCGTGTGCTACACGAGCGCAGCCACTGAATTTATGCTCCAGCGATTCAACCGTTGCATTACAGTGAAGACAGTACTCACCGTCAGCTCGTTGGATGATTCGCATCATCCGTCTATGCTCCGTCTTCTCGTTTACGAACAGATAGAGGTTGCTACGCAGGTTTGACGACATCTGTTTGTTTGCTATGTTGGTCCATATTCGGCTCCAATTTTCACCTGGATATTTTCGCTCAACACGAGGCGTTTCAGTTCGTTCGAGGAACAGACGGTGTATCTGGCCGTGTGTTTAGCTCTTATAGTTGCAACCATGGATTTCAAAATTGCGCCGGCAATTCATTTCAGGTCTCTGGGCATCATTACGATTCCGGAAATATTCTTTCAAGGCGAGTATATTCTGTTGAAACCAATCATTTCAAACAATTTGCCTTTTGAATGAGAACGTATCCAATATCAGATTTGTCATGCATTTTCAGACTATAAACAAATCGCAAGATCAATTTTTGGAAGTATGTTTAATCAATTAGGAATTCATATGCCTGCAATGTTTAAATTCAATAAAAATGAGCATCAAATAAGCGAAACGAAGTTTGCCGGATCAGCTAGTTGTTTTTTTTTTTTTCAAATGTGTATTTTCCATGCCTGGTATTTAAAATAATTCTAGAGTTCCTTAACATACATGTTAGTAATTTAGGAGTTACTTTTTTAATTTTTTTTCTGTGTGGACTCATCACCGCAACCAAAGAACATTAGATCTATTGTGATATTACCAGGTGTTTTCTGTACTCCGCACTTTATATTATTGGCAGCATCACTATTGAAGCAAGTGAAACGCTTATCATTCATATCCGTGCTTGTGTAAGTTTTACCCTTTCCGTTTCAAGCTTACTGCTCTACTAGACCGAGCCGCTGTCCATCCAAACAACATCGCCTAGTTACAATTTCCTGGAGAGAACTTTCATAAGTCACTCAGACCGGTTTTATTATACCAAGGGACTTATTTTTGCGAGGAGGAGAGTCAACAGGGGTACTATAGAATTCAGATTGACGGAAAGGTATGTGGTGGGGAGCCTGAGAAAAATCCATGCTAAAGTTCTTTGACAACCAAATGGCCTGATTCTCCTAACATTTGAACCTACGACCACTCGCTTATGAAAGCGGACTCTGTAACATTGCGGCTCTTGGAGCTCCCCTACATTTTTCGTAACTCAACCTACTCAAAATTTCAATCTTTTTGTACGTTATCGGAGTAAATATTGAATCGTCATCGGAGCAAATATCTCATGAAGAATGTACGGTCGGTTGTTTAACCCGTAAAGACCCGGGACGGAACTTGTTTTTTGAAAATGCTCGTTCTCAGCACTGGAACGGCCGATTTGGGAAAACTTGGAATTTTATTCAAGGGGAATAGTTGCTCTAAGTTTTGGTTAAAGTGCCACCCCTCTGGACCCCTCCCCGTTTTTGTGAAACGCAAATATGTCTGTGTTTTTTTTCTAATTTTCCAAACAGATTGAGTAAACACTGGGAATTTTCATACGTATCAATTGCTCCATGTATCAAATCATGTCAGGTGGATGAAATATGGTATGTAAGAGTGAATTTTGGAGATTCTAAATTATTTCAGTACAAAATCACAAAACTACGTAATTTTATAAAAATTCAAATAACAAAACCGTTCTTCAAATTTTAAGCTCTACATTCTTAAGGTTATGTCTCCCGAATCCATACGCGATGAAATATTTATTTTAGCAAAATTTTGAGAAAAACGAGTTTAAATTCACTAAAGTACATATTTTCATGGAAACCTGATTTTCTCAGTTTCCCACCGTAGTTTTCAACTAAGCGCTCCAATTTTCAAGCTCTATATTTCTAGAGTAACGTCTTCTGAATCCAAAGATGGTGAAAGATTCATTCTAGCATGCTCATATTTGGAGAAAATCAAGTTTTTATAAGAACTCGTACTTTAGTGAATTCAAACTCGTTTTTCTCTAAATCTGTGCATGCTAGAATAAATCTTCCAGCATCTTTGGATTCAGAAGACGTTACTCTAGAAATATAGAGCTTGAAATTTGAAGAGCTTAGTAGAAAACTACTGTGGGAGACTGAGAAAATCAGGTTTCCATGAAAATATGTGAAAAATAGTGAATTGAAACTCGTTTTTCTCAAAATGTTTGCATGTTACCCAAGCAGCACTTGCAACATGTTTTCAAATGAGACTACTCAATATTTGTTGTTTTAAAACTTTTTTAACGGTGCAAGAAACTTTTTCGGTTACTCTGAAGAAATATGAAAGAATTGAGCAACATTTTGCTATTTACGTGTATCATTCTCGTAACTGAAAACTAGAAATTGCTCAATAGTTTTCTGCAATCTATTTCCAACTGCATATTTCATGATGCTTTTAAATAACGATAATGTCACATGATGTTGCATATTGTTGTTTCACAAACGTTTTCTTTTAAGGAAAGCAAACTAGTGATGAAAATGTATAGCAACATCTTGTTGAACCATGTATTTGCTAAAATTACCACACAATAAACAGCCATCTCTAATATAAACGAATGATAAATGATTATTGTTGGAAATATGGTTTTGTTATTCCATATTCCGCATGATTAACACTGCAAATCCACTGAGCAAGGTTTTCTGAACTATCGTTTCCCAAAACATTGTTTATAATTTGGCGAGTTTGAATCATAAAATTTCTTTTACAACACTTTATAAAAGGCGCGTGAATAATTACGAAGTAAAAACATTTTTTGCACGGTAAATTTTGAATCGCAGGTAGAATAACATACCTATCAGAAGCGTAAGTAGAGAAAAAGTTCGATATATTTGAGGTTTTTTATAATGTATGTAGTTATATTGAACTTCGCGACACCATCACCGAAGAGTAATGACAGTAAAGGTAAACAAACTTAACTTTATTTCTCCTCTCTTTTCTTCCTTTACTGCAGCGGCTATCGATGCAGATGATGGTTCACATAGCACTGTTAGTTGCATATAGGCTCCACCTCCTGCGCTTTTTCGGTTATTTACAAGTTGAATAAAAGTAACGGATGCGATTTATTACAATCTTTGAATGCTGCATTGAGAGTTGCATTTGCTTCATTGCAACAATGCGTGCTGCTTGGGTAGAACAAATATTTCATCGCATAAGGATTCAGGAGACCTAACCTCAAAAATGTAGAGCTTAAAATTTGAAGAACGGTTTTGTTATTTGATAAAATTGCGTAGTTTTGTGATTTTGTACTGAAATAATTTAGAATCTCCAAAATACATTCTTACATACCATATTTCATCCACCTGACATGATTTGATACATGTAGCAATTGATACGTATGAAAATTCCCAGTGTTTGCTCAATCTGTTTGAAAAATTAGAAAAAAAAACACAGACATGTTTGCGTCTCACAAAAACGGGGAAGGGTCCAGACGGGTGGCACCTTAACCAAAACTAAGAGCAACTATTTCCCTTGAATAAAATTCCAAGTTTTCCCAAATCGGCCGTTCCAGTGCTGAGAACGAGCATTTTCAAAAAACAAGTTCCGTCCCGGGTCTTTACGGGTTAATGTTATTGTGGTCTTCCTCAATTCTGAATGGTCTAATTCCAACCAAACCCTATTCCGGTAAAAAGTTTTGAAGACAAATACTTTTTGGTTTTGAGGGGTCGTTAATTGTTAGTATCTTAGTTGGTATCTACTCTGGCGTAATAAATACCGACTAAAACTTATAAAAACATTGGCATTCAAAAACGTAATCGAAGTTAAAGAAACATCACCAACAGCGGTGACTCTGTGTATACGCCTTACTGTTAACCTATTATTGAATAATCATGCGCCTCCATCAATCATTCTGTTAACAGAATAGTGTGACTCTCTGAATAATGCTTAAAGTAGTTATCAAATATATGAACATATTTCAATTACTAGAATATCGATCTCCAAACCTCCCTGCGTAAGGCAGCGAGTAATTTTAAACATACTGTTCTTCTGATAAAAGGCAATAACCTGAAGCAGAAGGGTTTACTATTAGCCATTGTGACACATTACACGGCAATAATCTCCAAGTAGAGCGACAATACCATATAATGGCGCTCTAATGCCTTCCATTTCACTTCGTGTTATATGATTTGTTAGAATAAAACAGTCTTATAATCCTACCACCGACGCTGGACAAGCATACATAGACCCGAGTGAGATAATTTTATTCTCTTAATCTACACAAACTTGGCATTACTAGACTGAACATTACGCGTTACTGCTGGACGATAATTTCGTTCAAACATGGGTTCTAGTACTAATAACCAACCTAATTCAATACTTTGCATACTTTGTACACCGTACGGATTGTACGAAACTAGGTCACCTTGAAATTGCTATATATGCAGCTGAAAAACCATTCCAACCAACGGTTTCTTTTTTGCGTTCTGCTGCTATCCAACCAGACCAACCAGAGTATTTTGTACCAGTAATGAATAGTGATTGGAACTTGTTCGACGTAAGTTCATCTGTTTGCTGATGATGATCAAAGAGTTTAAGCGTCTGTGCACCACTGGAATACATACTTTCACTGACAGCTCCTCAGCTTATGTTGGAAGTAATGTCAAAATAAACCCTACCTTCTCACGAGTCAACCGGGAAATCTGTTTTCCATTCTTTTCCACCGACGCCATGTGCGGAACGCATCCAGTAAAATTGCACAAATAATTGACAGCGAGTTTTTGCCCGATCTGATACCACCCTTGATGCTTGCTCGGATGGCGCTGCACTGGGCTACAAACATTACGTACGTTGTCGTAATCGTCTTTGTTCGGTGTAGACTGCCCGGATTCTGTTGAATGCCAGCACTGACAACGTTGGTAATAGCCGCCGACCGGTCAAACCGAACCGTGATGCAGCAAAAGAACCATTCCTCGCACTGAGATCGGACAAAGTGACCCCATTTTTTACCGCACTTTATTACACTCTTTACTTCCATCCATTGAGCATCGTATGAGACCGTGGAAAAAGTCCCACTGTGTCTTTTTCCAGTAATTTTATTCAATCTGCCGACTGTTGCCTTGGCAGAATAATGAACGACCATAGCAATGAAGCAAAAAAACAAATTCAGGATTAACAGCAAAGCTTCTGCTTACTGGGCGAAAAAGTCGCACCAGACGTTACCACGCAGGGGATAATGAAAAGTGACAAAGTGTGCTACGAGGCTATTACATACTCAAAATAAAGTGAGAGGTCCGATGCGTTCAGTCGTTAAATAGGCATGGAAGTTGTGTAATTCCATTGTTGAAGAATGTGTACACTAATCTGCTGAAAAAACCAGCGCTGTTACAAAGGAATTCATTTAAAAGGCATTCAGAAACAATAATAATAATTATAATGATTAATCCTCTAGTGCCCAAGTTAATTTTCAGACGGACTTCGAAAAAACCACTATGAAACTTTATAAACATTTTTTAAGTATTGATTGAAGATTTTTAGAGGTTTGACTGAAGACCGTCTAAAGGCGGCACTAGGCACTAGAGGGTTAGTAGATTTTCTTAAAAGTTTATGTTTTCAACGAGAAGAGGAGCTTTGCTTCACTTCCTTTGTATACATTCTTCAATAGCGATTCTCCTCAATCGACTAGGTCAGTTGCAATCGTCTGGAAAAGTTTTTGGAAAAAAGCAGTCGATTAAAGCACTCGACAACCGTTCTGCCCCTGGCCGAAACAACCTTGTAAGCATGAGAACGATTCCAATTTTCAACATCAAATCCCAGCGGCAATGTCTGAACAACTCGCTGTTAGTGAGGTAAAATTCCGGCTTCGATTATATAGTATGCATTTTTCAGATTAAGTCGTCTCCGTTCCGCTTCTCTGCAGGCAAAAGTGGGTAATCTATCCGTACCATCAGGATGCTGGCGAGCCGAAACCGAAACATAAGGATAACGAAAACGCTATACTACAAGCATCTTCCGCCCACGGCACCGAATCGCAGTAGCACGAAAGACTGGAGCAAAGTTCTGAGAAGGAAAAAGTTTATCTTTAGCTTTATACTGCTGGGCGCGAGCCGGAGCGAGTAAATTTCTATGGCAGAATGCACAAAAACTTTCTTCAATGAAGCTCGCCACCGCAAAGTACCTTCTTACCTACATCCTTATAGATTTCCACCGCTTGGAACAGTCTACGCTGATCGAGACAAAGCTAGGAGAGAATTAATTTGCTGCTAAAAGCGGTAATTAATTGACTGCAGGAACTTTGCCCTGACTACCGAAGAGAAAATGGTCGGAGGCAATTCGTTTTTGTGGTTGTCATATAAACTCATGATAGTTGAGAGAATTATTGTTTGCCTTTTTTGTTTCGATCTTTGTTTCGAGTATGCTCTACGTAAACTTGAACCATAACGCTTCGGTAAAATATTTGCTAAGAAATATCACGATAAACTCTCATCTGTCAAACAATAGAAATGAATCAAAACACTAACAAAAACCACATTCTTACCACTCTAATTTATGACTGTTCCAAAATAATAATCCTAGAGCCTCCTCTGCCCCAGATCGGAACTTCTCGAAGCGGTTGTTTCCCCCTACTCATAGTCTGAGCACCGTTTCACCATCTTTACCAGCTCACCATAATTTGATGGTGGCTTAATCCTGGATTTCTCGTCACAACCGCTTAAAACCCTAGGCGAAAAAACACGAATCAACAAGTGAACTAACGTCGCAATGGCATTCACCTAATAAAGCCAGCCGGGCAAAGGTCGGACTAAAAGGGTCGAAGTCGGTAGAAGCGGTGTGAAGCTAAGGGATGAGGAAAGAACGAAGCTTTTCACCGGGGCAATATCCACCGAACAAAGAAGAAAAAGGATGCTGCCATGAAATGCAATGTACACAGCAACGAAACGCTTCCGGAAAAGCTCCAAGTGAGATAATACATCACAGAATTAGGACCAAGCTTAGCAAACCATCACATTGTACAAAGAATCCGCAAAAAAAACAGCTTCAGATGGGAAAAGTGTGACGGGATGGAACGTGGAATCGCTGACTAATGATTGCACCCGACTAAAATGGATTTTTTTCTCATTTCCGGTGGATAAAGGCTTTCTCTGTCTAGATCCAGATCTACAGGTAACGCAGAATGGAATGGTTCTATTTTGATTGTGGTTTTTTGCTCCATTTTCTTCTTTCGTTTTTTTTTTCTCTCTTCTGATCGGATCAACAGAATCGTTGTCAGAAGGCAAACGAAGTGAAAATGGGAATGTTGCCAATAACGTTTGCTAGCTTCATAATGTTATTGGATGAAGTTATCGATAGGGTTTGTCCTGATAGAATGCAAACATGCCGGAAATTGAACGAACGTAACGTGATTGATCCCGAAAGGTTTCTCGAAGAGCCGAGTAAATCAAAATTGGTGCTGTCTTTTCGTTTTTTTTCCTTAAAATAAATTTATTTCTCTTACCCTAATAAAGTCAAATGTGTGAATCAAATAATAAAAATCCTTCCGAATGATGAAGCAGATTGTGGTCGTTTTCAATACAATAATGTATTAGAGCATTTTATAACATTCAATAACAGGTGCTCCAATAAAGAATAAATTGAATAAACAAAATGATGTCATGTAATAAAACTGATCTCTTATTAATATTATCATCTTTAAATGGGGTTGAAGATCTCATATTGAAGTACTTGTTTTCGCCACAATAATTTTCCCACTTTTTAACTGATAACTAAACCTGGAAAGTGAAATTAATTCAACTGCTCGTCATCAATCAGAATTTGTTTCATATGAGATCAATTTTTTGTCATGGTTTTGAATGGTTGTAAACCTTAATTTCTCATAATTTCTCAATTCTCCATTTCAAACCATTTTATATACACTTGCCAGCCTACACAACATTTGGTCCGAACAAACGAGAAAGTGGCCCCGGTGAGCGTCCTTCAAGAGTGGCCTGTGATTCTTTGGAAGGGCTACCTTTTTATAATCCGACTATGACGACGATGTCACCAAAGGTTTCTCGATCCGGCGGAAAGGAATTAGCACAGTGAACAGCAATTTACTTCCCCATTATTACTGCTTTTGTTTCCGCTTTAGTCACTGGTATTAGTTTGAAACGAAGTTGACCTGATAAACTTGAGAAGGATCTCACAAACACAATCTCAAACCGTCGAGCACCACCACAAAGCTGTATCTTAATAAGCTATTCGAATTCATTAACATCGCAGTATCGTTTGTGCTGGTGCTAGAGCGGGTGTGAGCTATTACGTCAGAACATGTCATACTGTGAACCCGTTGCATTGTGGCTTCTTTGCATAAATACAAACAGCAACGGAGGGATTCGCTACCCAAAACCAGACGAGTATTTGACCCGTATTTCAGCAAACCCTCTTTATGCTGTCGTATCAGTCAGGGTAAATGGGATTTATTTAAATCCATGGCGCTCACAACAGAAACCGATACGAACGTTCAACGCAATTTTCCTGCCAGCGTAAATTGGGAAAGTAATGTTGCTGTCAAATCCTGATGTGTGGCTAATCCGGTTCATTCTGTTATGCTTCCTATAGAGTGATTGGAAAGAATTTTGATTTTGCAAACATGATTCAATCTCTAACTATACACAGCGAATATCACCATTAAAAACTTTGATCTGTCACCAGCAACCATGCAACTCCATTATTTCATGTTCGGTGGTAACGCCTCGTACTTGTTTTCGAACCAACTCACAATTTATTTCATTATTTAGGTATGTCTAAATTTGTAACAACTCTTTCAACTGTTCTACAATAAAACACTATTTTCCACCCTGTCAATTTTTCGAAATTTTCTAAAAATTTACAATTTGCATGACAGCCCCAAATCGTTGACGCTGTTTTGCCCCGTCAGATAATTTCACCCGGCGGCCCATTTCATCCATTATGTCCATTATCTACACGAGAACGATGACAAGGTTGCCGACCGGCGAAACGTGATATGGGCCCATATTTCAAATGCCTTTTCCCACCCGCTGTCAAAGCAGTTTTCATGAACTCTTCCGGTGTACCACCGGTCTGTCCGGCTTGCTCGGAGCAACACAACAGCCGGTCGGCAGATTCGGTGGTAATATGCTAATGGTACAAAGGGACGGTTTGATAAAATTTATGAGGTCGAGTGCGAAAATCTGCATAGATTTCGAGGGTTGTATAAACAGCACTCATATCGCCGTGCCGAATCAAACGCTGGGCAATCAAGAATATGTTTAAATTTAAAGTGATGGTCCGAAACACACACTGCCTGAGACATAGAGGGTGTTTCCTCAGGAAAATGGAATAGACGCCTCCTAGTAACCTACGGTTTGGAGTTACGGACAGTTCTACCAATCAAGTTTTCTATAGCGGTATAAATTGTATGTCATTGCAAATGGCGTGACTTATAGATATATAAGTCACGCCATTTGCAATGGTTATATTGATAATATATTATTTACAATGATTAAATATAACAACTAAAATAATTAAACATAACGCAATAGTACCAAAGATATTAAATATTATCTTTACCTTTTCGTTTCTCTGTTTACAGTGCTTGCAAACTATCGGACAAAAATAGGGCCGACCGGCTTGCCCGTCCACGAATGTCACTGCTGGGGAAGCCGCTCAACTATAACCGCGGCTCACGACGTGATGCCCGTTATAGGCGGCTGCAAAGCAGGGTCTACAACTTTCTGGAGCGACCGCGGGGCGTCAAAGCGATTCTCTACCATGTCCTTGTGTAAGTAGATTGCAATCTTGTTTTGAAGAGTGTCAACACAGTAAAACAACAGCATTTTAACGCGAAGCAAAGATACCAAAAATCAATTTATCAATTTAAAGGACAGGAAAAAAAACCTTTCTTCTATCCCAGTTTTTAACATACAGCCGTTTTCTCCTATATGTAGCTCTTCATAAGAATACCCAACATTAATACCCCTTTGTGAAATTCTGTTTAGCATTCATCTTCCAACACCATTGTCAATAAAAACGTTAAAATGTGTATAAAATACATTTGAAATTGAGCATTGTTTATGCATTAATTATAATTAACTTTAACTTCAACTAGAAGAGCATAACAACTACGTTCAATGTTCTTTAATACATAATTACCCAACGAAGCACAAATTATATCTCAAAGCATGTTTATTAATGTAAACATATTTTAACGGAGTCGAAATATGTATGCATTACATACCATTAATCCTGAGTTCGCATATCGCCTCCAAAACAGAAAGCAAATACCATTTACGCGCATTGAATACGAATTTGTATGCTTGTTTTTAATCTGAAGAGCACGAAATTGTCTTAATATTACATTCAGTGATCCAAGAATACTCAGTTTTTGTGAAATATTTTATTGTCTAGCAGAAGCTTTTTCATTTGGAAACAAGTCTAAATACCCTCGACTGCTTGTTTGTGTAAATAGAATGGTTATTTTAACCGATACTTTTTGAATAAAAAAATAACACTGGTTTGCCCTAGAGCTCGAAATGGAAAAATCGAAAAAAATATAGCTTTTTAATTATTTTGGTGAATTTCGGTGTCCCTAGCCAGCTCAAAAGTGCGTCAAAAGGCCGTAGAGTATTAACTTATTCGTCACATCTAGGTTTGCATGCCTATGACCACTGCTACCATTAGTTAGAAATATTGTGGAAAACAGGAAAACTTCATTTAAGTCTCTGAAGACTTTACGCTCGGGTTAAAAGCTATAATTTTTCTAATTTTTTCCAGTTTGAGCTCTAAGACAAACTTTTTTCCACTTCCGTCGACCAATGCAATCCTCAAACCACGAACCTTCCACTACCGAAGTATCGTGTGGAAAGTAAAAGTAAAGTCAAGCTATAAATGGAATTTGACCTTCTGTCTACTATACAAAGACTTTGCGACTGTAAATGAACAAGACAATTGCGCGGTTAATGCTTACTGATCCTACTGATACTAAAAGTCTTCTCCGGGATCTTCGTAGCCGCAAGGGTTCAGAGTCCGCTTTGAAAAGCGAGTGGTCGTGGGGTCGAATCTTAGTAAAATCAGGCCATTTGGTTGTCGAAGGACTTCAATATGGGTTTATTCTCAGGCTCTCCACTACACACCCTGCCTTCATGCTGAACTCTATATTACCCCCACTGACTGTCATCCTAACAAAAATAAGTCCCACTTATAATAAAACTGGTCTGAGTAACATATAATAGTGAGTCTACACAGAGGAAAAAAACAGTCTTCTCCGGTATTTGAACATACGACGACTGGCTTATTAGACCAACATTCTACCTTAAGACCAACTGGGACGTTGTGTGTAACTGGTTGTTTTTGTGATTTGAAAGACTGTAATTAGTGATTTGTAAGATTGCATAAAAAAACAATCCATTGTGATTAAGCTTTTCGGAGTATCACCAAACTTATTTGTAAGCACAAAAGAAATTTAAATTACAAAACATTTTGTAGACCCTTCACGGGTGTTTCGAAATTAGCTTTGATTTGGCCAAGTTTTTTCCACATTAGATTCCAAAAGCAATATTTAGTGGAAACCAGGGCTCTACATTTTCGAAACATAACAATAAAACTGAAGATTCCGCACAGTCATTTCGATTCGAACAGTTTCATTTTTAGTTGATTCCTTTCGGCTACTGTCATCAAATCACGATGAATATTTCCGCTGTCAAACAGACTTGATCACGGGTTTTTTTTCGTCTGGTGCTCATCGGATCTTTTCAAATGAAACTGATGTTTGTTTCAATTGACGGAAAGAGAAACTATTTCCTTTTCTTCAAAGTATCAACTGTAATCAGCAATGCATCGTGTCGTTTGATTATAGTTTTCTAATACCGCAAGCCGCATTCAGAACGGCAATGGCATCTAATCATTACGTCACGCAAGTGATTTTTTCAGATTTTTCAGCTTTAATCACTGGCGCGCCGACGTCACTTAGGTTTGTAAAATTGGTGTTGGCCTCCTTATTTTATATCGTCACGATTTTGTCAACTCCCTCTTTCCCATGTATGCGTGAAGTACTGTATGGAAGCTCATTCTCTCTTTCAATTGAGTCGTTGCGGAACAAAGTGGTCTATGTGCCATCGAGCAAATTTGTCGGGAGAAACAATTTTCGAAAAATCTCTGAATAAAATTCTGTTTAACGGATTCTTTCATGCAGAATATTCTAATATGAAGGTTATGAAGTGATTAAACATGTGAATACATAAAATTACCATTTTTTTGGCGAAATAAGTGATTTTACCATTCCAATGTACATAGACCACTCTGACTTCATATATATTTTACTGGAATACTCGTATCGTGTAGCATCTCCCAGCTGGACTCGAGGTACGATGCTGGCCTAACAAACCAGTCATCGTAGGTTCGAGTCTCGGCTCGGGAGAGACTGTTAGTGTCAGTAGGGTCGTAGCGCTAGTCCCGCAATTGTCCTGTACACTCAACAGTTGGCTGCGAAGTCTGTGTATAATAAACAGAAGGTCGAGTTCCGATACGGAATGTAGCACCAAGGCTTTGCTTTACTCGTATCGTGTCTATGTACATAAACATAAATAAAAATGACGTTAACTCATATGAAATGGCTAGTGTCACATGTTATATGATGTACATGGCATGCCATATGTAACATGTGACGTGTAAGATTACATGTTACACAATATGTTACATATTTGATGATATTTGACATGTTACATTTTTCGTGTAACATGTTACAAATCACGTGTAACATGCTACATGACAAATGACAAGTTACATATCACATGTAATATGTTACATGATGGTATTACCTCGATTTATGTACATAGACCACTCTGTTCCGAAACAGAATGTCCATTCTGTTTCAACATGGTATAAATCAGCCAGAAAGTTCGATTTTTTGAAATTTTTCAAGTCTTCTAACTTCAGCTTCTTGAGTAGATGCGGTTTATGTAAAAAACTCATTTTTGAAGAAAAAAGGTCTTTAGACCACTCTGTTCCGCAACGGCTCAATTGACAATCGTCAGGTGATAGTGACGCTGTTATTCTTCGCTTTCAACGGAAAATCTTTTCTTTTCTTTTCGAGCCCTCCAGTGTCAACACCGAAACAAAAGCTTTCGAGTTGTTTTCATTTGATTCATAATGTGCTCAAAAATGAAACAAATGTTCCTCAAAGCGACGGGTCACAACGTTATTATAACCTAAAAATTGTCAATTGAAAACGACTTTGTCAGGCTCTGATGGAAACAAATATGTGTTATACATCATACAACTCTATTGAGGACAATGCAAGTTGTTGCACCTCTATGCAAATAAAACTACAGAGTGCGCCATAATTATTGCAACAAGAAACAGAGGACCGTTAACCATGTTTTTGGCAAATAAAAACCTAAATTAATCCACCTAGCGGTCAGACCCAGCCTTTCTCAATCAAACTTTTATTTGTAAAAATAGATTTACATGAACGCTTCAATCCAATAAATGTATATTCATTCTTAAAAAATATTGATGTTGTAAACTATACATATAAAAATGCAATCCGGTCTGTCTGTCTGTCTGATCCATATAGGCTCGAAAATTACCGAACCGATCGGCGTGAAAATTTGTATGTAGGGGTTATTGGTGCCGATAAAGGTTCCTATGATAGTTTGAGACCCCTCCCTTTTCTGGAAGGGAGGGGTCCCATACAAATGAAACATAAATTTCTGCACAACTCAAGAACAAACCAAGCAAATGAAACCGAATTTGGCATGTAGATGTTTTAAGGGGTAAAAAATATGTCCATAATGTTTTGACACCCTTCCTTTTTTGGAAGGGAGGGGTGCCATACAAATGAAATACAAATTTCTGCACATCTCGAGAGCTAACCAACTAAATGGAACCAAATTTGGCAGGTGAATGTTTTAGTGGTAAAAAATATGTTCCATAATCGACCTTAGGCAACATTTTGGATTGTAAGATGGCAACTTCCGGTTTCTGAAAATCAGCCTAAAATGGACGATTCCCATTAAATATGAGTATCTCCGGAACCAGAAAGATGCACGGAAGCTAAAAATTGATCACAGACACAATCTTGAATTTTAAGATGGTTACTTCCGGTGTCTGGCAAACAGCCGGAAATGACCAAATACCATTCAATATGAATGTTTTCGGAACCAGAATTACGCCCAGATGACAGAAATTGATTTCACAGGCAATTTTAAAGTTCAAAATGACGACTTTTGGTTTCTGAAAAACAGCCCAAAGTGACCAAATACCACCCAATATGAGTATCTCCGGAGCCAGAATGTTGCAAGAACACCACTATGAAATGTAGGATGGCAACTTCTGGTTTCTGGAAAACAGCCAAAAATGGCCGATTTCCGTCTGACATGAGTATCTCCGGATCTAGAATGATACACAGCAGCTGAAATCGACCACACATCCCATTTTGGATTCTAGGTTGGCGACTTCCGGTTCCTGGGAAACAGCCGAAAATGATCGAATAACACCCAATATGGGTATTTCTTCAACCGGAATGACGCTCAGAGGCTAGAAATTATCTCAAATACCATTTTGAAATCCAAGATGGCGACTTCCGGTTTGTGAAAAACAGCCTAAAATAACCAAATACCATCCAATACGAGTATATCTGGAACTAGAATGATGCAATGAGCTAACAATTGACCTCAGGCACCATTTTGAATTGCTTAATGGCAACTTTCATGAAACAGTCGAAAATGACCGAATAATACTCAATATGAATATTTCTGTAATCGAGATGATGCATAGAAACCAAACATTGACCCTGGACACCATTTTGAATTTAAAGATGACCACTTTCAGTTTCTGGAAAACAACCAAAATAACTAAATACCTCCCAATATGGGTATTTCCGGTGTCAGATTGATGCCAGAAAATCTGTTAAAAATGACCGAATACCACCCAATATGAATATGTTCAGACTTAAGGCGATGTACAGAATCCAAAAGTCGATGATATTGTCATTTCGATAAACCCAATCATTTCAAACGATTTGTTATTTGACTTTGATCTTATCCTATGGCCGATTCGTCGTGCATTTGCAGACTTTAAACACAACGCAAGGAATCAATTTATTTGGAACGTTCAAATAGTACGATACCACATTTAAATTATGTTGAGGCCACATATATCGATCAAAGCAGGTATAGTTTTAAATAGTCTTTGAATTTCTTCGCTTTCCATAACTTTTGAGCCACATATCAAATTGTTATGAAGTTTGTTATTTGTAAGTTTGAGAGATGACTCGTTCGTATGACACTAGTTATGTTCAAAGATGTCATGTAATCTTTGAGATAATAGACTTTCGTTGTTTTATTAACAATTTTATTCATAACGGTTGCTTAAGTTCGATTATAATTAGATGAAATGGGAACGTATAGGGCAGCCAAACTTTTGAACCACGTGTTCAATCATAATCCATCAGTTACCCTTAACTACGTTCATTTCATATCGATATTGTTCAAATCGGTTGTGTAGTTTCTGAGATAAGGAAGTTTCGTGATTTTCACATTTCGATACATTACAGACGAAGTTACAGTCCGCTTACAGTATAATTCAATTGGGTGTTATGAGGCAGCTATACATTTCATTTGACACTAATTTTGTGGAAATCGGGTCAGCCAACTTTGAGAAAAGTAAGTGAGTCCAAGTAGTCTTCGGAATATGTTCCTTTTCATAGCCTGATTTCACATTTTTAAACATAACAGGCAAAGTAATAGTCCGATTGCAAAACAAATCAATAGGGTCTTATGGGGCAGCTAGACCTTCTATTTCACGCTGATTTTATGAAAATCGGTCCAGCCATCTCTGAGAAACATGAGTGAGATTAAACAGTCTTCAAAACACGTTTCTTTTCATAACTTTTGAACCACAAGTTCAATCTTCATAAAATTCATAATTTAAGGGTATTTCAGGTAGCCCGTTCAATCGGTAGGGTAGTTTTTGAGATAATGATGTTTCATGATTTTTACATTTTGATACATAAACTCTAAACTAAAAATCCGATCACAATGAATTTAATATGGTCTTATGGGGCACCAAGACCTTTCATTTGCAATTAATTTCATGAAAATCGGTCCAGCCATCTCTGAGAAAAGTGAGTGAGAATAAAAATCTGCACATACACACACACATACACACACACACATACATACACACACACACACACACACACACACACACACACACACACACACACACACACACACACACACACACACAGAAAATGCTCAGCTCGTCGAGCTGAGTCGAGTGATATATGCCATTCGGCCCTTTGGAGCACTTTTATACTTTCGGTTTTGCAAGTGATTGCTATACCTTTCTAGAAGAAAGGCAAAAAGTAAAATAAAAAACTACTCGCACAATAATTTGTAGACAACGCGTCTAATTTATATTTATCGAGTAAAATTATAAACTATCATTCTAGCGCTTTTCGACCGTATGTCATATGCGGTTGTTCATTAAATCCGCCAGCGCCTGCAAAGTGTCTCGAAAAACTTTCGATTAGTGAAGCGGGAATTTGCGCGTGTGCGACTTTGGTTGTTAGTTTTGTTCTATTTTTCTAGCAAATTAATAAACTTTTTATTCGATTGGTCATATAATAAAATGAGTAGTATGGAGTCGGATCGTGAAGATGGTGAAATAGACTTAGTGCTGGGAAATAATTCCCAAGATGACGGCCTCTCTTGTTCCTCATCGCTCCTGAACACCCCTAATCACGATAGGGAGAACGATGACTTTGAGGACGGAATCGACGATAGCATGGATAATAGTGCAAACGTTCCGGTGCTAAACATTCCTCTTATTTCTCCATCGGTTAAGGGTCACGTAAAAACCCCACCGAAAGGGAAAAAAATCAGACTGAGTGGAGCGGCCGTGAAGCGTTTTAAACATCTGCTCGAAGACGGACACACTCCCTCAGAAGCTCGTCTCCTGGCTAAACAAGGGACATCACATAACGACTCAATGAAGCGTTCCAAAGAAACCAATTTAAGCGGTTCTGCGAGCAGTGGTGGAAATGCTCCAACCGCCAAAAAGGTAAAGGAATCTGCTTAACAGAGCACTGGTTTAGCAAGGGAAGGTTCTTCGGGAAAATCTACTGTTCCAGTGGTACCGAACAAACCCTCCTACAGAGAGGCTACAAGTTACATTAGGGTAGGAGTTCTTTCGAAAAATTACCCTCATGTTGAACTTACAATGCCACAACTATTAGCTGTACAAAAGGCAATTTTACTGAAAGTAGTTCAGCAAAAAAAAACAAAAAATTAAACCTAAATTTGGCACCTGTCAATTTAGACCAGGCTTCCTTGTTGTTCTCTGCAAGAACCAGGATACAGTTGACTGGTTAAAAAAGATAATTTCTACCATTACTTTAGCGTGCAATGTTGAGCTAATGACGCTCGATAGTGAATTTATACCACAACCGGACGCTTTCATTGGATTTTTCCCACGAAGCGTGGATGATAGCAATGATACAATTCTAGCTCTGCTAGAAAGCCAAAACGAGGGACTGGTGACTGATGCATGGAGAGTTCTCCGACACAAAATCATCAACCAACAACACATAGAACTTACTTTTCTAGTTGATGGTATGTCCCTTCAATCAATTAAAAAGAATAAATATGTTTTGGACTATAAATTCGGTGATGCTCGAATACGCAAACAACCTCCAAAAAAAAACTGTGCCACAATCGAATGGTAAGCAGGGAGATGGAGGCGGCAAGAGCGATGGCGGTAGTGGAAGACAGAGGCAGAACGTGACCGAAGACTGCCACAAAACCTTGTTAAAACCTGGTGCAGCCTCTAAGGATATTGGAAAATCCTGTGAGGAAGTCCCAGCGGAAGACAAGGTTATTGTCACAGGTCACAAAAATACCTCAGGTCTAACCACTGTGACGCAAATATCCTCTGTTTCGAACAGACTGAAAATAGTTCAAATTACTCCTGAATACAGGGAGATAAATTTTTCAAATTTTTCTGGTAATGTCGTGCCCATTGAGAGGGAACATTAAAATCCCCCAAAAAACGACCAAAATTACCATCATGAATAATGTCATCAATATTTATAATGCGAATCTTGTTATTGCAAGGGGAGTACTTGAAATCCCATGCATGAGGTTCGTACAAAACGCACTGGATGCTATGTTTTTCCAGGAGCAAACAGCGATCAAGAACATAACTTCTGTAATCAACAAACATTCATGTAAGTTGATTTTAATCGTGTTACTTTATCTCTTAAGTCAACCAGGAGCAGTAAGACTTCATTGCTTACAGAATTATTGAAAAAACACATCACGGTCATCATAGATGTCTTCATCACTTGTGAAACGTTGGAAATCTGCGTGCTTCTAATTCACTCTTTGGACGGCACGGCGGATACTACACATTTATTCAAGGTATGGATCAGAATTTTCAACTCTTAAAACATAGGAAGTTGGACTAACAAAAGTTTCTCCTTAAAAATATTGACAAAATCATCAGTTTTAAATTATAAATTTATAAGTACGATAATCGACAATACGGATTACGCTGCAAAGGTTTTTCTAGCTGTTGGTGGGTTGTGGGATCCTAGATTGGTGGTATTTTGATTTGCAATGTCTGCCATCAAAGTAGCACAAATTAACATCCAACACAAACGAACAGCAGCAATAAATCTTTGCAGAATAATTCAAACAGGTACTGCCGACATTGCGTTGGTCCAAGAACCTTACTTTAAACATGGAAACTTCTATGTTGGTAATCTAATAAATCCCAACTTTGATATTTTTAGTAAAAGTGGAATGAACAATCCTCGAATTATGCCACGCGCATGCATACTCATAAATAAAATAATAAATGCTACTCTTGTCTCCAGTTTAACTACTAGGGACATCTGTGTTGTTAAAATAGATGTTAAAATCGAAAACGTCAATAGACAGTATGTCTACTGTTCTGCATATTTTCCACACAATGAGGCCTCTCCCACGGAAGACTTCAAAAAAGTTGTGGCTTATTGTGAAAATGAAAATTTACCTTTAATTGTGGGCAGTGATGCAAACGCCCATCATATAATTTGGGGTAGTTCAAATATAAATCCCAAGGGCTCTGACTTGATGGAGTATCTTTGTTCTACGAATTTGAATATTTTAAATATAGGAAATGCTCCAACTTTTTTAAGCCACTACAGAGAGGAAGTGCTAGACTTAACACTCTGTACAAATAATGTTATTTATGAAGTGAACAATTGGCGGGTTTCTAACGAAGAATCATTGGCTGATCATAGATTTATATTCTTTTAACATCTAAATGATTGTTTAGAGGTAACTCGTTTGAGGAATCCAAAAAATACAGACTGGGACGCCTATATCGACGCTCTAGCGTCGAAATTTCACGGGTATGAATCTGTTTTGGAAAGCCCACATGATCTAGACGATGCTGTTGAAATCACAACATCCTACATCATGGAGGCACGTCCTGGTGGAATACTGAACTTGCAAAGTTACGCAAGAATTGCAGAAGGGCTTGGAACATATGCCGTACAGAGGGAATCATTGCTTTTAAAACAGCTCGGAGAGCCTATAAAAAAGCTTTGAAATCCTCTGAACGACGGGGTTGGAAAAACCTCTGCACAAACATTTCTAGTGTGAATGAAACTAGCAGATCTAATAAAGTTTTAGCGAAATCTAAGGACTTTCAAATTAATTCGACAAAGAATGAAGATGGAAATTTTAGTACAAATGATGGAGAGGTTCTAGAAAACCTCTTTAGAATACATTTTCCGGGGTGCTTAGAGCTGGAACAATATGACGTTCCCGATCACTTTTCTGTTCCTTCGGACACATGGGTGATAGCTCGTCGGCTGATAACAATCGAGTCAATAAAATGGGCTTTGGATAGTTTTTTGCCATATAAGACTCCTGGAGCTGATGGAATATACCCATGTTTGCTCCAGAGAGGCTTCCAACATTCAAAAAATATTTTAAAGCAGATTTTTACTTGCAGCCTTGCTACAAGATACATTCTAAAATCCTGGAGAGAAATAAAAGTCAAATTTATTCCACAGGGGGGACGTGCTTCATATGATGAAGCAAAAAGCTTTAGGCCAATCAGCTTGAGCTCTTTCTTCCTCAAATGTTTGGAGAGAATTATCGATCATAACATTCGCAATGAAATTTTGTCCAGACGACCACTTCATGAAATGCAACATGCGTATCAAAGAGGAAAGTCTACAATTACGCTCTTACACCGTGTTATCCATGATATAGAAAAGGCCTTTTCACGGAAGCAATCCTGTTTAGGAGTTTTCTTAGATATTGTGGGAGCTTTTGACAGTGTTCCATTCAATGCTATAGTTGATGCGGCACACTTCCATGAAATACCCTCATTTATCGTGACGTGGATACATGAGATGCTAAAAAATCGTTATTTGAACTCATCGCTAAGAGGAACGTACATAAGAAAACAATGCATCAAAGGATGTCCTCAGGGAGGCGTTTTGTCACCTCTGCTGTGGAATCTCGTAGCGGACGGTCTGTTACGAAAACTAAATAACTTAGGATTTCCTTCTTATGGCTTCGCTGATGATTATCTTGTTATGATTACTGTGATGTGTATAAGCACAATTTTTAACCTGATGCAACAGGCTCTAAAGGAAATTGAAAAGTGGTGTCGTGAAGTTGGGCTCTCTGTAAATCCCAATAAAACATCACTTGTATTGTTCACTAAAAAAAGGAAAATCACTTAAGCTCGTCCACTTCGTTTCTTTGACTCTGAGGTCTGTGTGACAGATCAAGTTAAACACCTTGGAGTAATACTAGACTCTAAACTTAACTGGTCTGCTCACATCGATTTTAGAATCGAAAAAGCATGCATGGCCTTTGGACAATGTAGACGAACAATTGGTAAAAGCTGGGGTCTTAAACCTAAATACATTTACTGGATTTATACTGCAATAATAAGACCAATACTAGCGTACGGATGTCTTGTATGGTGGCAAAAGGGAGAGCTGAGTAGCATTCAGACAAAGTTAAATCATCTACAGCGGATGTGTCTAATGTCATTGTATGGTGCATTCTCAACAACACCCACTGCTGCTTTAGAAGCTCTTTTTGGTATAAAACCGTTGCAAATTTTCTTGAAACAGGAAGCCTAATCATGTGCATACCGGTTACAAGCAAATGGATTTTGGCACTATGATATCGATAATAACAATTCCCATTCACGTGTGTGGTCACACATGCTCTCGTGGGACCAACTTATAGTTGCTCCAACAGATATGACTCTTCCTGTTAGTTTTCCTTATGGTGGTTTCAGTACCTCTTTACCTGTGCGAAATGATTGGATATCAGGCCGCATAGAAAGAGAAATTTCGGATCATATTGTTATTTATACGGATGGATCTCTGCTTGAAGGAAAAGCAGGAGCCGGAGTTTACTCGAGTGAACTAAGATTGCAACAATCTTTTTCATAAGGTATCTACTGCACAGTCTTCCAAGCTGAAATCTTTGCTATTATTTGTGGAGTGCTGGCAGGTAATTGGGCAAATAATCTATATTTGTTCTGATAGTCAAGCTGCTGTCAAAGCACTTGGTTCTCACAACTCTAGGTCGAAGCTAGTCATTGCGTGTCACACTTGTCTAGAAGAACTTAGCATCACGAATACTGTTCATTTTCTTTGGGTCCCTGGACACTCTAACATTGCTGGCAATGAATGGGCAGACGAGCTTGCCCGAAGTGGTGCATCTAACAATTTTGTGGGTGCTGAGCCCGCGGTACCTATTCCTGAGTCTTGGATAAAACAAAAGATTTGCTTCTGGGCTTTATCTGAGCATAACAGGTTGTGGACAAATCTTGACTCCTGTCGCCAAACAAAATTGTATTTACCAAGCTTATCTGTTAAAGTTAGTAACTATCTTTTGAATTTATCAAAAAAGAACTACAGTGTGCTGATAAGAGTTCTAACTGGCCACTGTAGTTTGAACTATCATTTAGCAAGCATGCATCGTTCGAATACTTTTGGTTGCGACCTCTGTGAGGGCGATTATGGGTCTTCTTTTCATTTAGTATGTAGTTGTCCCAGACTTGCCCAACTGCGTTACAGGATTTTCGGTCGTCATCTCATAAATGAATCTGAATATAGATCTCTTGATTTGAAAAATATCCTTCAGTTCATTCTCAATTGCGGGAAAGAACTCTAGAGCTTTCTAAATTTTTGCTGGGACTAGGACTAGGAAGACGAACTTTATGGTTTGTCACTGATAATTCCTAGAACACAAATATCCCATGTTTTTTCTATGTTTCCAATCCTTTCTTTATCCTATTCCTCTCTCACTCTTAATACTTCCTTCTTCTTCTATCTCTTTTTTCCCTGTTTGTCAGGTAAGTGATGAGAAGGTTCCTACGGTTAGGCACAAATCCTCCACACGTGAGGGGAACGTGCCGTTATAAGCCATGGCTTTTAGCCGACCTACCTGATACCTGAACATTGACAACGTCTCAGGGGAAGAAGCACTCATTGCTTTGCCGAAGTTGCGAAAACAGTATTGCCGGATAAACAAGACCAACAAGCACCTCAAAGCACATAACAAACGACTTCGTGATAAATTAGATAACGTGTTAGACCTGATAAACGATCTTCAAGAGAAATTTACTGCCATTCAGTTACACGTTAGTTTATTCATATAAAGTCGTTCTGTTATTTTAATTGATGGTAAATTATTTGAAGGAATTTGAATCAGAGAGCGAAGCTCTCGAAGAGCTGAAATCGAGGCGTAATGGTCAGCCGCACAGTTACACTGTTATTTCAAACAAGCATACAATTACGTACGGAAGGTTTTTCAGAAATCATTGCAACATCCAAGAACTCTGATACGGTGGTACGAGAGTGTCGGTGGTGAACCAGGAATCAGCAGGGAAGCTCTAGATGTTTTGAGCGTAGAAGCGGCGAATTACGCGTTGGATAGTTTAAACCAACGAATCGCCAGAAACTCACCAAGCTGATTCTCTTCGAAGGCAACTGAAAAGCAAGAGAACAAAAGTTAGCCTTTCATCAAGCAGTTTTTACTTTTACTCAAGTTTCACATAATGCACGAAACAACGGAATCACTTCTTCAATGAAGAACTGCAACCCATTTCAATGATCGGCTTTTCTCTCCTCTCCCTTCTAATACGCCTGTAGTAGGAGCACGTATGTCAAGTCTCTTCGAAAATAAGTTCATTCCAAAGTTATGGTAGCACATACATGACATCGCAGAATTTGACCGTTATACTGAAATAAAATGAGCGACAAATTTCACTTGAAAGATAATCCATTGAAAATCCTCTATCGTTTTATTTCGTTCGAGTTATTGAAATGGTTCTTCATTTGAATTTTACATTTTTCAGTTTTAGGTCATTGTTATTTATACAGATCCTGCTTGCTATGAAAGTTTTTAAAAAAATGGTTTCGATCATACGTGATAGAATATTTTGTAATTTTAGAGCTCACCTAGGCGCGGTTCTTATTCTGCTAGGATTAAGTTTTGTTCTTTCTATGGAATAAGTTCGAGACAAGAGGTCGTATGAATAAAAGAAGTTACTCTGCTTCTCCCGTAAGATTTGCACGGGATGAGTAAAGCAAACACTTTTATTTCTACGGTTTAAGGTTCGGTGACTTTCCGGGTTACCTATCGATGAGGATTCTGCAGACATTACAAAAACTTAACATCCAGCAGCTCCAGCTTCACACGAATGTTACCTTGTTTTGGACAGCTCCTTCACCTGCAAACCATTCATTATACTTGGTAATTGAATAATAAAACAACAAATTTGCACAATACCTGCAGTTTTTGGTTGAAAAGCGATAAAAATAAGCAAAATTTAATTAAGTTGTTCCGCTGTCTAAGTCTTTTCGCGGTAAACACAAAAAAAAACAAAACATCAAACAAGTTTTGTTTTGGGCTTTATTTCAAAAAAAGCTTCGATATGTAGACTACTGTCAAACATGTAGGTTTGAGATAGGGTTGTCATCCCCCTGATCGAAACAGTTTATTACTGTTCTTAGGAAATTTTGTTCAGTGGAAAGTTTCGTAATTATGCCAATCGTTATTTTTTCTCGTTTGACTAAGATTTGGAAGTATATGTTTGATATGAATTATTAAGCTCAATTCGATAAAGGTACCAGCCAAACTATTTTAATTATCAATTCGATAAAGGTACCAGCCAAACTATTTAATTACGCGCAACATTCAAATTGAGTACAAAGTTGACGAAAAAAAAATTTTTTTTTCAATATACGGAACCATTTGAGAAGAGTGCATCATGACTAGTATAGTGCATGAAGATTACAGAAATCGACCTTGTTTACTAGCTGAATGTTACGACTGCCAGCATATTGGGCTATTTTCGCGATGTCTTTTTATTTTTCTATTTTTCCATTTTTTTTTTCAAACATATTTTTATATTTTAAATATATAACAAAAAAATCTTTTTTTAGGTGATCTTCCGTTGTTAAAAAGTTATTTGGAGTCTCCTATAGCTAAAAAGTTATTTGTAATTTATTATCAAATAAACTGGCAACTTTGTATCGATGTAACGATTGAGCAATAGCTTCATAGCGTTACGGAGTTGGTGTGTGCAAAAAATGCATTCATTCATTCTTTGTCGCCACGAAATATTTTGCTCGCTTTTTGCTATACGGAACGTTGAGATGAATGAAAAAAACAGGTAGGCTCTTGTTGTGAATATTTTTGATCAGCATTTCAAAGACCTTTAATGCCAGAGAATCAAACAAAAGCTGAAACACGTGGCCATCCTACACATTGATAGGAGGTCATCGTCGTCAGCTCTAGTTACTGACGGTGCCTTGAACCAAAGATGACCAGAACAAGATACCTGACTGTTGCAGAAATAATCGGATATGATTGTCGCTGCGCGTGAGCAAAAGTCTAACTAATTTCTACACTGTGAATATGATGTATACTCAACATCAGAATCAACTGACAACAAGGCCAAAACGTGACTGCTGAAAGGTGAAACAATTTATTTTCAGCATCCATGTGGACGACTTTACAGTGCTGCCATCCGAAAAATGATAATAACGTGTACGAATGTTTTTTCTCAAACATGAAATTTTCCGGGAAAATCAAGAATTACCGGCAAGTCATTTAAAATTAAGCGTACCATCAGAACTTCCTCATAACCGCTATAAGCACGCTCTACAGCCAAGTTTTCCACTCTTGCCGAGGTTAATGAAGCAAAAATCGGGTCCCCCGGTGAACCTGACCATATGCACAATGGTTCTGAAACCTGGTTTGTGACATATCAAACTTCAAGTTTTGGTAGAATGAGACCTGAAAATAAATATAACCCCTCATATAAACCCCCACTCTGACAGTCAATTTCACACGTTTCTTTCGTACTTTGAAGTGCAAAAAATATGGTAATAGCATTTAGTGCAAAAAATAACAATATCATTAACCTGCATGTTATCTTAAGCGTCGAGGTGACCAAACCGCTACACCTTTTTCATATACAATCTTGAGCAGCTCAACGATCGATGACAAACTATGCACGATAAATCGGTTTTGCTCATAGTGACATTTTTATGAGAATTTAAGTCATCAGATGGCAGCACTATCCGTCGGGAATCGGTCGTGTTCGAAATGTATGAAAAATATGGAAGTTAGGTATCTTTGCTTGAACCTTAAACATCATGTATGAATTATCAGTTTGTAAAGCTTTACAATTCATTGTGAATTCCTGTGAACATTTTGTCACAATTTTTGCCTTTCTCCTAGAAAGGTATTATAGCAATCACTGAAAAACTAAATGTATTAAAGTGCTCCAAAGGGTCGAATTTCGTATATCAATCGACTTAGTTCAACGAGCTGAGCCTTTTCTGTATGTGTGTGTGTATGTATGTAACGCTCTCCCAATCTAACTCGATTTTCTCAGAGATGGCTGGACCGATTTTAATGAAACTAACTGCAAATGAAAGCTCTGGCTGCCCCATAGGACCCTATTGAATTTTATTGTAATCGGATTTTTAGTTTCGAGGTTATGTATCAAAATGTGAAAATCACAAAACTTCATTATCTCAGAAACTACACAACCGATTTGAACAAAATTGGTATCAAAAGAACGGGCTTATGTTTTGAACCATTTGTAAAATATTTGTATAGTGATTGGACATGTAGTTCAAAAGTTATGCAAAGAAACGTGTTTTAAAGACTGTTTAAACTCACTCACTTTCCTCAGAGATAGCTGGACCGATTTTCACAAAATAAGTGTTATATGGAAGATCTGGTTGTCCCATAAGACCCTATTGAATTTCATTGCAATTGGACTTTAACTTTGTCTGTTGTGTATAATAATGTGAAATCATGCTATGAAAAGAAACATGTATCTAAGACTGTTTAACGTCACCAACTTTTCTCAGAGATGGCTGGAGCGATTTTCACGAAATTAATTGCAATAGAAAGGTCCTCATACGACACTATCGAATTTTATTATAATCAGACTGTAACTTTGTCTGTTATGTATCAAAATGTAAAAGTGATGAAACTCCATTATCTCAGAAATCGATTTCTTCCAACATTCTGGAAATAGTGCTTGTGATAAGGACAGATTAAATATGGCTTTCAATGGCGCACACAGTTCAACGGCGCATTTTATCAAAACTGTCGAAGGAATTCCATCCGGTCCAGGCGTTTTCGAAGACTTCAATTTTTTAACAGCTGCTAGAATGTCTGTGTTATTGAAATCACGGCAGTACATGGGAACCATACCAGTAGGGACATTGGCAAGCGCGCTCTCAATTTGCTGCATACTGCATCGTCAAATATACTAGCAAAACGTTTCGCAAACAGATTACATATTGCTTGAGTGGAGCTCGCGGTTCCGCAGCCCAAAAACATGCTTGCGCTTCAATGAATCTCTGTTTGGTGGCGGAATTTCGTTTGTTTGAGTAGAGCCTCAAAGTTCTAGAGCGTTGTTGTTTCAAATATCGGAGACGTCTATTAGTCCACGGAGGTGACATTTTTGGGCGACGAATACGAATCTTGGAAAAAGCTGTGTGAGCGTTGCGATAAAGAATTGAACCGCCTCGTTTACGTCGGAAGCATTGTAAACTGGTGACCAATCGACAGACAAAAGAGCTTCTCTGAGGCCTTCAAAGTTGATGCGGGCGAAATCAAGGAGTTCACTGAAGCGTATGGGAGCCAAACAATGCAGGTTTGTCAGGATTGGAGGATGCAGAACAGCAACGGGAATAAGCGCTTCAGGAGGATCTAAAAGGTGACACATCGGTACAGCCTCTTCATCCACAAATATTAGGTCTAGTATTCGGTTCAGACTGTTGGTCCTTAAGTTGAGTTGTTTCATATGGATCAGCGACATATTGTCCATAAAAATGTTACTAACGGAGGCTGATTCACTTGGCACAATTTGGGCGTACCCACCAGCAGCGGCCCGCCAGCACAAATCCGAAAGATTGAAGTCACCGAATATCATGTGAGTGTCGCACACATTTAAAGGTTCTGCCACGGAAGAAATCGAACTGTTGAGTCTCTCTGTGACGAAGCGGTTTCTAGATAAGTCCGGGGGAACGTAAACCACGCCTAAGCAAACCACTCGTTCAATGCAGTCAACCTTAACCCAAAGATGCTCTGGGCTGTCGTCGATACGAACCGTGCAGAGAGTGGAATTAAGTGAGTTCTTAACAGCTATGAGAACGCCTCCTCCACGCGTTCTACCAGTCACTTCGGGAATGCGATCCTTCCTATATACACAGTAGCTCTGGTTGAACAACTGCATAGAATTGATATCGTCTTTCAACCAGGTCTCCGTCAGAATGATGACGTCGTACTCGCAGTCAGAAACAGCAATAAAAAAGTCGTCGATTTTCGTTCGTAGACCTCTAACATTCTGGTAGTATATCCTGATAGGTGTCACGCGTTCGGTCGGAGCTACTTTGAGCGTGCCATGGAGTATATCTGAATCGAGCGAAGTTCTACCAGTAGTCTGTACCATATAGCATGGGGCGGAGTCGGATTGGCTTCGAAGACTGCAGCATGTCGCAACCTGATTGCAGGAAAAATCGTCACACAGAGATAAACTCTTAATATTAATATACTTGCCCATGCAAGCACGATGAAAGACCTCCTCTCTAACATCAGCCTCAGGACCGAGACGACTGTGATGAACGCTGGCTGCAGGAGGCAGGACTGAGTTGAGTAGATCGGAGGCTTCCAAAATGCTTTCTACAGTGCGTCTCGGTTCGGTGTCTTCCGGCATCGTTGGGAATTCTTCGTCGTTCTTTTGGTTAGTTGCTGGCAGATTGATTCCCATGATGTATTCTTTTGATTGCTATACACTGTAATCAATAGTTTTTCGTTTTCTGTTTATCTGATTCATATACACTGGACATTTTTCACTCCATGCTGCGTGTTCAATGGATCCATCAACGTTTTTAAGTTTAGCACAGTTCGCGCATTTAAGGGGTTATATACCTATTTAGTTTTCAAAAAACCGAGAAAAATTTTATTGCATTATCTTCAAATACAACATCTTGAGAACATTTTCACAAATTTTTATAAAGATCTGAGCAATAGGAAGAAAGTTAGAGCGATTTGCAGCGCGCCTCGCCACGGCCGCATAAGCCAAACTTGAAACTTTACACGCGATTATCTCGGAATAGTATTTTCCGAAAAATGAATTTGCCGTGATCCTGATTGCGGGAAAACTACTGAACCGATTTCCTTCATCTTTTTTTTTTAATTCTCGTTATTTAATTCGCCGGTCCTTGAACGATCGCTTTTTGAAACACACAGCTACATTTTGCCGCAAAAAATTTTTTAATGCAATTTTTGGCGCTCAAAACGTGCATTTTTTGGGAAAAACGTTCCCGTTTGCACTGAAAACAAAATACTCATAAAAGCGATCGTTCAAGGACCCGGCACACTTCTAAACTAATGAAATAATATGAGTTTTTTGATTTCGGTTGACCCGCTGAGTCTCTATCAAGATCACCGCAAGCCTCTGCAAAAAAATAGCGTTTCGGGAAAACGGCCATTACTCCAGTAATAATTGGTATATCTCAAAATCAAACATATTTTGTTGTTGTTGATAAACTGCACTTTCAGAAAAATATCACTTTGATGCAATGAAAATGGTGCTATGCACTAGAGATGGTCGGGTTTCGGGTTTTCAAACCTGAAACCCGAACCAGACCCGTACCCGACGGGTTCGGGTCGGGTTCGGGTTTGCAAATTTTTGAAAGTGTCGGGTACGGGTCGGGTTCGGGTTTGGTAAAAAAAAAAATTCGGGTTCGGGTCGGGTTCAGGTCGGGTTTGTGTATGAAAACCCGAAGCCCGACTGTAAAATCTATGAGATTTCGGGCTCGGGTCGGGTTCGGGTTCCACAATTTCGGGTTCGGGTCGGGTCCGGGTTTCATAGAAATAAAGATCTCGGGTTCGGGTCGGGTTCGGGTTTGAACGAATAAAACAAGTTCGGGTTTGGGTCGGGCTCGGGCTTCGACAGAAAAAAAAATTCGGGTTCGAGTCGGGTACGGGTTTGAAAAACATCAAACCCGACCATCTCTACTATGCACTTAAAAATAAATTCAAACTTCCCTCATTTTTCTCGACCAAAAAGGTATATAACCCCTTAAGTACAGTGGCATCACATTTTTTCACAGAGTGGGCACCAGCGCACCGCGGACAAGTTTCTTCTTTTTCTTCACAATCTGAACCTTTGTGATTAAAACCGCAGCATTTATAACATCTTAGCACGTCCAGACCATCGAACACACGGCAGCTATCCCAGTTACATAACAATTTTCCTTGTTCTAAAACTTTGCGGTATGTCACTGCGTTCACTTCAAATATGGCATTGTATTTACTACCGTTATCTTTTGACATAGGATAGCATTTTCGCAGTTTGAAATGGCTCAAATCACACATTATGGGGTTATCTTGGACGAGTGCTTCTTTGAGCTCTACTTCACTAACTGTATCACTCATGCCTAGCATTTTTATTGTGGGTTTTGGGACCTCAGGTGTCTCTATCTCGTAAAGATCGCCCATGCACTTTGACACTCTTTCCTTCAAATCGTTCACGGATTTCTCGTTTAGCAGTTCTATCACTAAAGCCCCATCTTGCCGTGTTCTCACATCTTGTATATTCAATGATCGCCGGTCGACCTTCTCTCTCATCACCTTGCTAATATTCGATATATCATCTTTATTTTTTGCTGCTATCACTATCTTTGGATTGGGCTTTCTTATATCCACTGTTTCAATTTTTTTCCTCCTGTTAGATCCGCCTGCGGCCCCGAATTGGGTCTTCTTGGAATTGTGTTTAACGACATCCGAGAATAAGGTAGACAAACTAGATTTGGGTGTTTCATTCGCTACCTCCACTTCAGCAACAATCTCAACAACGTTATCTCCCGTCTGGTCCATCATTTTTCGTTTTTTCGAGGAACGCAGAACTCGCCCCGATGTCGACGCATCGCTGGCATTAAAATCAGACTTCAACTTTCCGGTCAGAATTTTTGAACACTCTTCTTCAATTATTTTTTTCATTTTCGACTCAAAATTTTTCAGCAAAATCGATCAAGCACTGTAAGTTCTTAAGATTTGATGCCACTTCATTCATGGTTTCTTCGACTTTTGTCCTGTCGTCATACCCGTGTAACGTAAAACACACATCGCAAACGTACACCGCATTTTTATTCTTCTGTAGCACCTCAATCTCGTGTTCGGGCACGTTCAAGCAATTAGTATGCACTTGTTGTTTACATCGACCAAAACATTCTAAACAGTCATCCGTATCTGTTACGGGATTGCAACATACAAGGCATATAGACACTGTGAGCGAAATCAATTCAGGATTAACGCTTCCATCAACGGCATCAGCGTCTGCTCCATCACCACTGAACGTCCCGGCGCTTGGCATTTTGCCGCGCGCTGGAAGACAATGCAACACAGATGGCTTTGTTCTTTGCTGCTAGTCCAGAACCGAGTTAAATTTTTCAAATGGTTTCACTATTTGTCCAAAAATTTCAGCGGACCCGTACTGGATCACGAAACTTTTAGCATGAGAGCAATAAGCAAATATTCCCACACACGCGAGTATAAATATGTCTTCACTTCGTACAGAAATACCTAACAAAAAACGATTTGATACGATAGTGCAAAGCAATTACATCTGAACACGTTCAAATTCAAACACTATTTGGCTCAATCTCACCCACGTGGCTTAATCTCACCCCGGCGAAGGTACGTCTGATTACTTTTCGCTCACAAATCTCGAAACGATCAGAAATGGTGAACGAATGGAGAAGTGATAGCAACAATGCAAGAGTATTTCGATAGTGTGTCATGTTCACTCTGAGGATGGAAGCCGTATATTGAAATTGCATCGAAATAAGCAAGTTGAGGTTAATTGAGATCAAACAATAAATCTTTTTGCAATCCATTATATCGTATTTTTCTCATCAAATAAACACCTGGTAATTGAAAAAACGGAAATAATTGATCCAATACTTTCGGAAATTCACAGTTTCATAATAAACTGATGAAAAATAAATAGAAAGCACATGTTTATTTGGCTGTAATAAATTATATAAATGGTGCCGGTTTCGCTGATATCCTATCAATAACGCACCGTTTATTACCAGATAATATTACGGTTCGCATCGGCTGTTTGCAGACCAGTCTTATAAAATCATTAATCAGAAAATTGTTTAGTAAAGTGAGGATCACGAATAATTGATGACAGCACTTGCCAGCACAGTTTTATATTTCGCACTTCGTTTCACATTCAACGTTTTATCGGGCATGTTTCCGTAGTCTATCATTTCATCAACAAGCTGTAATTTTAAAGCAATAAATAAATTACTCCACGGAAAGCAGTTGATGCTAAAGTGTACGAGCGAAAAATACCTCAACAAGTAGAACAATAAAATCTAGAATCCATTAGATGCTATCGTGTTTCGTGCTGACTTGCAGAGTTTCCAGTCCATCAACACCTTGCATAGATCGTAAAAGTTAAGCAGCGATCTCTGCTTCGATGCCGCGCCTCAACAAGCAGACGTCAAATGCCGACATGAATCAATTAAATTCGTAACGGGTGCTAAACTTCTAATTAAATTTTCATCACAACACGATGGACTTTTCCGTACAGTACAACAAGCGGCCATCGTTCGTGGTCAGACGACGATGTGCCGGCCCCCACGTCTGTCAGAGGTTACCGCGGAAGCCACCATTGCCTGATGTCACACTTTAGGAACCTTTTTCCACGCTATTAGTCGCCCGGTCATGCCTAACCGAACTCGCCGCTCACAGAGCGCTTGGCCCTCGGTAACTTTTTCCACGTCCACACAGGCAACGTTCCCCCGCGCCGGATAACATCCAATTGGGTGTGCCATCATTAGCCCTCACTGAAGCGCAAATTTGTCGGCTGCTCGGGAACCACTTTACCGGTTGCCATCTCGGTCATGCAAAAATTTATTATTCTCTTGCGTACGGCTACCCAAGATAGGATATTTTTTTAGATAAAAACATGGTAATCATTTGATTGAATGCAACGTTATTGAGTTTGTTGGGCGACCGCTTCAGTTTTTACATAAATTGCACGTTTCAGTTGGACTCACAGAAAAGCTAATTCAGTCTGAATTTATGTAACTGAATTATCTCCTTTCTTCCTCGCTTTCATAAAAAATTACTTTACCTTGCGAAGCAGAGTATAACTGGAAAATTTTCAATATCATAACATCCATATCGACTTTCTGGATTGAAGTTCAATGTAACACACCATAACATGAGTAAGCACTCCAACCCACTAGAAACGGAACATAATGTTTTCCTGGGAAGGTCCACCAAGCATCCCTCCAGCCTGTCATCATTTGTCGCTTGTCAGAATTAGGATGTGTAAGCTGTTGTCATGAAATAGTATCTTTATTATCATACGAATGGTTTGATGGGCGGATCGTTACATGGCTCCAACCAGCGAGCAGCGAGCGATAGAAGAACACTCTGTTGTAGCTTCATACAAGAAAACGAGTACTTTTCGGAAAAGATACTTGCTGCATAATGTGAAAAACAAACCCACCCGATTGCCGCAACTACATTGACAACCAGCGTCGAAAAAAAAACAAAAGTCTTCATCGCAATAAACTTACTGGAGTTCATCAGAACGATACACGATTTAATTGGAATCTTTTGTGCTAGTGGGCGTATACATCTAGCGTGTAAATTTAACAGATGTCTGCCTGAATGGTATGTACAAACCGTATGTGTCTAATTCTGGTTTTTCCACTTCAGCAAGTTGTGATATGGATCGTCACCGCCCAACCCCCAAGCTACCATTTGTTAGCTCCGCTCGCTTTAGCGAGAGTGTAGCGAGAAGGCGAATAATTGGCGAAGGTAGAAAAAGTTTGCTTTCTTTTTTCTATAAGGGTGGAAAATCGTGAGTCAACTTCGCCCATCGAAACGGCTTTTTCATTGAGCTGAACGTACTCTACTCCTGAAATATACGTTCTACTTTGAAGCGTGATTAGCTGAATGAATCCATTAGCTTGGATGTGCATAGTATGAATTTTTTACTGGAAAACTTCAATCGTATTTAAAGTCTTTATACCCGCGATGAGTGTAGAAAGCAATTTTCAAGGAGATTTAGACTCAATGTGGTGGTAGTTATTTTAATTCACAGTTTCACACAGTACAATCGCCGAAAAAAAGAAAGTAACACGTGCCACATTTTCAGGCGTTTGTTCCAAGAGATATGCTACTTTGGGTAACCAGACTCACTAGGTAGTTATTTTTGGAGAAAGGAGAACTTTACTACCACAGTATGTTTGCACAGAATTCTCGGCCCTCTGCTTCCAACATCACATTTGAGAAAGAGTCGGTTTTTGCGTATCTTTGAAAAAAATTAAAACTTTTACTCAAATTTTAGGAAATGCGGTTTGGTTGAGATATTTTTTTTTTTTGCACAGAGATATATCAAAAAACATACATTTTGTGAATTTGTTTTGTAATATCTTGCCATTTTACATATAATTTTTCCAATCCAACATTGCCACCCTAACGACAATCATATAAAAACCTAAATTAATCCACCTAGCGGTCAGACCCAGCCTTTCTCATTCAAACTTATTATTTATGAAAATAGATTTACAAGAACGCTTTAATCCAATAAATGTATATTCACTCTTAAGGTTCTGAAAAAATGATGTTGTAATCTATACATATAAAAAAAAATTTGTATGTATGGGTTTTTGGTGCCGATAAAGGTTCCTATGATAGTTTGAGACCCCTCCTTCTTCTGGAAGGGAGGGGTCCCATACAAATGAAACACAAATTCTTGCCCATCTCAAAAACTAATCAACTAAATGGAACCAAATTTGGCAGGTAAATGTTTTTAGTGGTAAAAGATATGTTCATAATGTTTTGACACCCCTCCTTCTTTTGGAAGGGAGGACTGCCATACAAATGAAACACAGATTTCTGCACATCTCGAGAACTAACCAATTGAATGGAACCAAATTTGGCAGGTGAATATTTTTAGAGGTAACAAATATGTGCATGATGGTTTGACACCCCTCCCTTTTCTATGAGGGAGAGGTCCCATACAAATGAAACACAATTTTCGCACAGCTCTAGAACCAATCAAGAAAATACAACAAAATTTGGTATGAGAATGTTTTGAGAGGTAACAAATATGTCCATAATGGTTCGACGCCCCTCCCTCTTCTGGAAGCACATGTTTCTGCACAAATTTCTACACATCTCGCGAACTAATCAACTAAATGGAACCATATTTGGTGATTGAAAGTTTTCAGTGGTAACCAATATGTTCCATAATTGACCTCAGGCAACATTTTGGATTGCAAGATGGCAACATACGGATTCTGGAAAACAGCCAAAAATGGCCGATTTCCACCCAATGTAATAATATCTAGAATGATACACACGAGCTCAAATCGACCACAGATACCATTTTGAATTCTAAGATGACGACTTCCGGTTTCTGAAAAATAGCTGAAAATGACCAAATACCACCCAATATGAGTATCTCCGGAGCCAGAATGTTGCAAGAAGCTAAAAATTGACTTCAGACACCACTATGAATTGTAGAATGGCAACTTCTGGTTTCTGGAAAACAGCCAAAAATGGCCGATTTCCGCCTAACATGAGTATCTCCGGAACTAGAATGATACACAGCAGCTGAAATCGACCACAGAACCCATTTTGGATTCTATGTTGGCGACTTCCGGTTCCTGGGAAACAGCCGAAAATGATCGAATAACACCCAATATGGGTGTTTCTTCAATCAGAATGACGCTCAGGGGCCAGAAATTATCTTAAATACCATTTTGAAATCCAAGACGGCGACTTCCGGTTTGTGAAAAACAGCTTAAAATAACCAATCAGGCACCATTTTGAATTGTTTAATGGCAACTTCTAGGAAACAGTCGAAAATAACCGAATAATACTCAATATGGATATCGAGATGATTCATAGAAACCAAACATTGACCCTGGACACTATTTTGAATTTAAAGACGACCGCTTTTAGTTTCTGGAAAACAACCAAAATAACTAAATACCTGTGTCAGATTGATGCCAGAAAATCTGCTGAAAATGACCGAATACCACCCAATATGAATATATTCAGAATTAAGGCGATGTACAGAAGCCAAAAGTCGAGGATGTTGTCATTTCGATAAAACCAGTCATTTCAAACGATTTGTTATTTGACTTTGATCATATCCTATGGCCGATTCTCCGTGCATTTGCAGACTTTAAACACATCGCAAGGAATCAACGAATTTGGAACGTTCAAATAGTACGATACCGCATTTAAATTATATTGAGGTCACAAATATCGATCAAAGCAGGTATCGTTTAAAAGAGTCTTTGAATTTCTTTTCTTTCGATAACTTTTGAGCTACATATCAAATTGTTATGAAATTTGTTATTTGTAAGTTTGAGAGATGACTCGTTCGTATGACACTAGTTATGTTCAAATAAGTCATGTAATCTTTGAGATAATAGACTTTCGTTGTTTTATTAACAATTCAATAACGTTTACTTAAGTTCGATCATAATCAAATGAAATGGGAACGTATAGGGCAACCAAACTTTGAAACCACGTGTTCAATCATAATTCATCAGTTAACGCTCAACTAGTCCGCTCGTCTGATAATAATGTTGATTGTGCAGATTCTGAGATAATGAAGTTTCGTGATTTTCACATTTCGGTACATGACAGACGAAGTTAAAGTTCGATTACAGTAAAATTCAATAGGGTGTTATGAGGCAGCTAGACTTGTCAATTGACATTAATTTTGTGGAAATCGGTTCAGCCATCTCTGAGAAAAGTGAGTGAGTCCAAGTAATCTTCGGAATATGTTCCTTTTCAAAGCTGGATTTCACATTTTTAAACATAACAGTCAAAGTAATAGTCCGATTGCAAAACAAATCATTAAGGTCTTATGGAGCAACTAGACCTTCCATTTGACACTGATTTTATGAAAATCGGTCCAGTCATCTCTGAGAAACATGAGTGAGATTAAACAGTCTTTAGAACACGTTTTTTTCGTAACTTTTGAACCACTAGTTCAATCTTTATAAAATTCAAAAGTTAAGGGTTTCCAAGGTAGCCCGTTCATTTGAAACCAATTTTGTTCAAATCGGTTGTGTAGTTTTAGAGATAATGATGTTTCATGATTTTTACATTTTGATACATAACCTCTAAACTAAAAATCCGATTACAATGAAATTTAATTGGGTCTTATAGGACAACAAGACCTTTCATTTGCAATTAATTTCATGAAAATCGGTCCAGCCATCTCTGAGAAAAGTGAGTGAGAATAAAAATCTGCGCATACACACACACATACACACACACATACAGAAAATGCTCAGCTCGTGGAGCTGAGTCGAGTGATATATGCCATTCGGCCCCCTTTGGAGCACTTTTATATCTTCGGTTTTGCGAGTGATTGCTATACCTTTCTAGGAGAAAGGCAAAAATATTATATTTTCAATTTTTCTCTTGGTATTCAGTGAAAAGTGATTTTTTTCATTTTATACTCATTTTTTCACAATATTACGAACCACCCTAATGAAACATAATGTATTCGATGCTAGTTATAGTGTATATCATTATACAAGCTATTTCGAGAGACTAGTGATCAATTTCAAAAGATAAATAAGTCCCAGAGAGTAGATTTGAGAGTAGATTGCAAAAAAAAAATTCAGATGAAACCAATTCTCGACGTTTCATGCATTTTAAAGTCATTTGGCATCAAAAAAAAAATTTCGAAAACCGAAATATCACGTACGCTTGGAGAAAAAGTATTGACATCATGATTCGACTTGCCCCTTTATACCTTATACGTTATTAAATTTATCGAACAAATAAGCTAAGATATGATATATGACTTACATCATACTTAAGCTTATTTTTTCGATATCTTAATAAGCTAAAATATAATATAACTCTGTAAGAAAAAGGCCAGCAGATGTATAGTCTTTAGCAAAAATGTGTCTTTTGTATTCCCAAATAATTCCTCCGAACGACATTCTTTTGTAAATGTTAAGATACACGCAAAAGTTGGATGGTGCGAATCCAGTACAAAGTTGTGCGTTTCTAGCATAATTGATGATGTAGTTTGGAACCAGTACAGTGATTGCGTATTGGGCATAACGCACCGTTTTTTCAATGTATTTTTACTGGTATTGATAATGTTTTTCATTAGGTTGCTCTCGTTGAAACGAGCAAGCGGCAATCAATACTGATAATTTGGGTACTGACTAGATCAATGAAAATATCACCTGATTGGTTCACTTTCATGAATCCGGTTTTTTTCAAAACATCATTGAATCACTAACAATTAAAAAGACATTAAGTTTGTTCAAAACATTTTGCATTTAACTATGACTCTGGTTTTGTTCATACGCATATGGTTCCACGTTACTAGCACAAGCGTCATTAAGTTGTGTGGGGGAATATGAATCGCTGAAGGTTGTTTTTTAACGTAAAATTTGTGCGAATCGGGAAGACACACTGATTGTACAAGACTTAAACTTTTGCGTGTAAGAATTTTATTTGGTCCGCAAAGTTGAATATTTTTCAATTTTATGCCAGTTGGCTGAATAAACCATTCCAACCTTTTATGCGGATCACACACCATTAAGCTAGGATGAAGGTGAAAGGCGCTATGGAATTAAGTTCCACTTTTGGCCTTATTGGACTACTGTGCGATGCAGAGAATGTCTCAATTAAATAGTGCTTGTCCATTTTTGGTTGGTTTTTGAAAAATGGAGATCGCTATCTAGGATTAAAAAGTGCATCTGGATTTGAATTCCAGTTTCTGGGTATCGCCCCGATTACGAAAATATATTTATATCGAATAATATTTGGCCCTTTAAGATTGTTTTCCAGAAACAGGAAGTTATTATGTAGAAAATTCTGGGTTTAATCAGGGAACCGGAAGAAGCCATTGAAAAAAAGGATCACAATTATCAAATGATTTTCGACACAGTGCTTGACAGTTCATAAACAGTTATCCGCATTCCGATGGCATAGAATAAAACTGTACGTTTAACTGATAAAATGGCTTTACTCGTTGATTGAAAAGTCACTAGTGTTAAAAGGCAAAGTTGCCTAAATCCATCTATTATCCACAGATTTGCAACAATCATTGCATGAATTTGTTAGACAACTAGTCACAACAGATGTAGGCCCTTTAATTAAAACCTTCCACATCCAGGACTTCTCGAATGGAGATTCCCGATCGAATTATTTTCACCATCCTCCACAATTTTGTTGCTTTGACTTGTGATGACAGCATTTTAGAACAACCGGCACCGAATAACTTTGCACTATCCACTCAACTTACCTATTGCCGGGACCATACCGGTAAGCAGGTGTTCAAAGCTGCTACATGATTTATGCTCCAGCACGGACAAACGACTAGACCACTTCTTGCTCTGTCAGCACTCGGAAAACAGAGTATCTTCATAGAGCACAAACGTTCGCATGCCTCAGGGGAGGTATTCTTGCCTCCTGTGTCGGATGTACGAAGAACATCTGCCGTCCTGCTTCCGATGAATAGTAATTCGTTGCACATCTTTTGTAACTCATCAATGGGTGTGTGTGTCTGTCAATGATCTACGACGGCTATTTTCGGTTCTTTGCCGTGACCACTCTGTTCCGTAGATGCGGGATATGAAAACTTCCGGCAGAATGCTTGAAGGTGAGTAGGAAATTTGTATTTCCACAAGTAGCTGCGCTGATTGCGATGACAAATCACCTCCGCTACCGAATGGAGACAGGTCAGTCAGTGGAGAGTAGAAGCCATGCCCCTTGGTTGCGACGGCAGAAATCAAATAAAAAAAATGAGCTGCAACCTTTTTCGTCGGAAACAGGAAGTTTTCGATGACAAAGCGGAGAGTAATTGGAGGTAATTTCCCTCACGTTTGAAGGACTGTATGTGAGCAACCCGGAAGTTCTTCTGTTGGTAATAATTTTGTACGCGAGCAATCGGAAATTTGATTTTTTCCATTTTTATACTGTGAAATAAAACTGATCTACAAAAATATGTGAGAAAACAAGATTATATTTTTACCAAAAAATGGTATGTTTCGGGGGTCAAGTCTTAAGAGATATCCATTATCGAACAGTTTGTATTATCACTGTAAAATTATATGGTACTGCCTGCGAAAGGCTTATGAGCAAAATATCTTTCGCACCATTAGCTGGATTCATTCTGTTTTTTATCGGGGACCATTCTATTAGAATAAATTGAAAATCCAGTACTGACGATATGTTTATTGAAACAAATTGTAGCTAGAACACAGTATACACTCAGAAATACATCCATCTGTCAATCCTTCTCATGAAACTGACCGCCCATTCTCTCGAACCGAGCCACTGGCATAACATCGTGTGTAATGCATCCACAAGTCAAACTAAGAGCAAGCCATAGTGGTTGTTGTTTCGACGAAGTTGTTGTGTACAAGCCATACTAGCAGAAGCCTAGATCGAAAATCGAACACTATTTTCGCTTACCGGATGAGCCGCTTGCTTTTTGCGAACGCGAATGCCATAATTTATGCTCTTCATCGCCATCATCGTCGTCCTAACCGTCGCCGTTGAAGGTGGAAAGGGAGTTTGCCTTAGCAGGAGCGTACTGCCCGACTGAATCCGTATGCCTAGACGACCGAGTTTCAACAAACAACATGATAAATAGGCTCAAAATTGATGCATCCGTTAGGGCCGATTGAAACGGAAGCACCAACCAATGAGTATCGGAAAAAAATATCAGATAGCATACGTAGCTATCAATCGAATGATGTAGATTTTTACAAGTTGATAACAATAGCAGTTTACTCTTACATACGCAACTACTGCGAGTGGAGTTCACTTACAAATTGCACTAGCTAATATTCAGTATTGTGTAAAAAATAGCCCTAATGAACAAACATAGAAAGAGCGGGGGCCTAGTGTGGTTGGTAACGTCTCCGCCATCCACGCTCGACGCCTGGGTTCGAATCCCACCGCCGACATAGGTGTCGATGGTTGTGAGGTGGCGTGATCCACTCACAACCAACCCAACTGGTCTAGATTCAATCCTAGCCGGCACCGGGAGATTTTCTGAGGCGAAAAATCTCTGGGATCACGCCTTCCATCGCATGAGGAAGTAAAGCCGTTGGCGCCGGTCCGTTAATAAACGGGTCGTAAGTTAGCGTCCTGGGTGGAGTCGTCTCCCTGGGCGTCGGTGATTGGCACAACAACAGTGGCGGAACTAGACCGACGGAAAAATAAGCGAGAATAAAAAAATAAAAAAACATAGAAAATGTTTGTATTCCATTGCAATATAGTATGGCAATTACTTTTGACGGAACTATCCATCGAACAACTTGTTTTCCATCAAATATGTATTATAGCACAGCTTAAACGTTCACCTTAAAACCAAGCTCTCAGTGACATCGTACTTCAAGTACTTATAAAAATCTCACCAAAATGCACGGTAAGCGACTGTTGCCAGATTCAGCTTGCCATTCATTTTGATGAGCACATTAAAATACAATCACTCACTGTTGGTACAGCAAAATTTGAACTAGACAAGAACGGAATTGTGAAGACCATAAATCTGCATTAAGCGTAACAGTTGCACATCTGAAAATGTTGCTCGCTATAGTTACCAACGCAGGTCAGCAGAATCGAAAAAGGTGTCATCAAGAATGTAATAAATCATCCTAACTTTGAATTATTATGTTCACAAAACCCAACAAACTAACGAAACAATCCGTTTTATTCTATAACTTGTGAAAATAAGCTGTTGTAACTAAATGAAAATACCTCTTTAATTACCTTCAAAAAGGCCTTGTGTACTAGTTCAAAAATATGTTCACCTAAAAAACAAACTGGGTCGAGTCGCTAGAGCGAACCTCGCTGGTGTTCTTTTGAGCTTATACATGTGTACATACTCACAAAACAAAAAAAAAATCGTAAAAAACAAGCTGTCGCAAATTCGAGATTTTGCTAATAGTCTCTCATCTACTGCGGTTGCTATTCGATTACGATTTTATGATTTTAGCTTTCCGCCGGAAGCAATTGATTTTGTTTCCTTTGCTTTCATGCTTTGTGCTAAACGTAGAGATGGCAGCCACGCGCCGCATATGCTATTGATGGAAGCTTTAACTAGTTAAAAAGTTCTATGGCAATCACCTTCTCACGCAACTAGTTTTTTACTAGTATTATCTTATTTAATTTTTATTGAGCCTGGCTCAAATCAGACACTGAAAATTTTAAATCTCAAATACCTATTTATGATTTGAAAAAAAATGTCTTTAGAAAGTTGCTATAAAGGTTTACTCCGTTCTTCGAATTACTTTATTAGATATGAATTTTTGAACAACCTCACTCTAAAAGAATTTTGAGCAAACTTCGATTCAAAAACATCAGCTATGTCTCTACAAGTCTCCTGAAGAAGGCCCAAACACGATAGATACAATAAGAGAAGATACAAAACGTGAAACAACAAAAAAGCTTCCAGCTTCAAGAAAATTTGTCCTCTGTGTGTTTTCTGCAAACGACACTTGTCGCTGTGGATAGTCTTCCTTTTGTTGAAAATGTACAATTCTAGCGAATTCGATGGGGTGAGACGGTGGTGGGGGAGCTGCGTAGCTGCTAGGTTATAGAGTTCGCTTTGTCAAGCGAATGGTCGTAGGTTCGAATCTTAGTAGAATAAGGCCATTCAATGTCAAAACCGGACATTAAGCATGAGTTCATTCTCAGGCTCCTTACCACTTACCCTTCCTTTACGCTTAAATCTATAACACCTTTGCGTGACTTCCTCTTAACAAAAACATAAGTCCCTCTCATTAATAAAACTGGCCAGAAGGACGCACAACGAAACTTCTCCAGGGAATTATAATCGGTGATATTTGGCAAGAGGAACAAGGATCGGTATAGTAGAACAGTAAGCGTGTAAAAGGAGGAGTATCACATTACACACACAAGCACTGATAAATAATAATAATAAGCATGCCACTTCTCAATAGCGATATTGCTGATAATAGAAGTGCGGGATACAGCACCCGGGCATATCTCATAATAGATCTACGATTCAGGTCACAGTGAGGAAGTCCATACAGGAAAAAAAGCGAATTTGACCTGAAAATGCTAAAATTTGTAACAAACATGGTTCTGATGAAACTTTGCTTATGCTTTCGACTGAGGGACTTCTCCACTGGAATTCATTTTATTTTCACACAAGCGATATTTTTCAAAAGAGCGCATCAATTTTACTAGGTGGAATATTCGGAAAATTGCATTTTATCGCTACCGTATACGGACAAGTTGTAGAACAATGGCTTCGAGAAATAGTTGAAAATATACTCTGAAAAAATCATACTAGATACTTTGTTTTAATGATGAAAAAAAACCTAAATTAATCCACCTAGCGGTCAGACCCAGCCTTTCTCATTCAAACTTATTATTTGTTTAAATAGATTTACACGAACGCTTCCATCCAATGAATGTATATACACTCTTAAGGTTCTAAAAAATTGATGTTGTAATCTATACATATAAAAATGCAGTCCGGTCTGTCTGTCTGTCTGATCCAAATAGGCTCAAAAACTACCGAACCGATCGACGTGAAAATTTGTATGTAGGGGTTTTTGGTGCATATAAAGGTTTCTATGATAGTTTGAGACCCCTCCCTCTTCTGGAAGGGAGGGGTGCTATACAAATTAAACACAAATTTTGACACATCTCGAGAACTAATCAACTAAAAGGAACCAAATTTGGCAGGTGGATATTTTTAAAGGTTACAAATATGTGAATAATGGCTTGACACCCCTCCTTTATCTGAATGGAAGGGGTTCCATACAAATGAAACACAAATTTCTGCACATCTCGAGAACTAATCAACTAAATGGCACCAAATTTGGCAGGTAAATGTTTTTAGTGGTAAATAATATGTCCATAATGCTTTGACACCCCTCCTTCTTTTGGAAGGGAGGGGTGCTATACAAATTAAACACAAATTTTTACACATCTCGAGAACTAATCAACTAAAAAGAACCAAATTTGGCAGGTGAATATTTTTAAAGGTAACAAATATGTGTATAATGGCTTGACACCCCTCCCTTTTCTATAAGGGAGGGGTCCCATACAAATGAAACACAAATTTCGCACAGTTCAAGAACCAATCAAGAAAATACAACCAAATTTTGTATGAGAATGCTTTTAGAGGTAACAAATATGTTCCATAATCGACCTCAGGCAACATTTTGGATTGTAAGATGGCAACATCCGGTTTCTGGAAAACAACCAAAAATGGCCGATTTCCACCCAATATAATAATATCCGGATCTAAAATGATGCACAGGAGCTCAAATCGACCAAAGATACCATTTTGAATTCTAAGATGGCGACTTCCGGTTTCAGAAAAACAGCTGAAAATGACCAAATACCACCTGCTGACCTCAGAGTGAAGCTAACCTCAGACACCATTATGAATTGTGTAATGGCAACTTCTGGTTTCTGGAAAACAGCCAAAAATGGCCGATTTCCGTCTAACATGAGTATCTCCGGGTCTAGAATGATACACAGCAGCTGGAATCGACCGCAGACCCCATTTTGGATTCTAGGTTGGCGACTTCCGGTTTCTGGGAAACAGCCGAGAATGATCAAATAACACCCAATATGGGTGTTTTTTCAACCAGAATGACGCTCAAAGGCCAGAAATTATATTAAATACCATTTTGAAATCCATGACGGCGACTTCCGGTTTGCGAAAAACAGCTTAAAATAACCAAATACCATCCAATATGAGTGTCTCTGGAACCAGAATGATGCAATGAGCTAACAATCAATTCAGGCACCATTTTGAATTACTTAAAGGCAACTTCTAGGAAACAGTCGAAAATGACCGAATAATACTCAATATGGATATTTCCGTAATCGAGGTGATGCATAGAAACCAAACATTAACCCTGGACACCATTTTGAATTTAAAGACGACCACTTTTAGTTTCTGGAAAACAACCAAATAACTAAATACCTCCCAATATGGGTATTTCCTGTGTTAGATTGATGCCAGAAAATCTGTTGAAAATGACCGAATACCACCCAATATGAATATATTCAGAATTAAGGCGATGTACAGAAGCCAACAGCCGAGGATGTTGTCATTTCGATAAAACCAATCATTGCAAACGATTTGTTATTTGACTTTGATCATATCCTATGGCCGATTCGCCGTGCATTTGCAGACTTTAAACACATCGCAAGGAATCAATGAATTTGGAACGTTCAAATAGTACGACACCACATTTAAATTATGTTGAAGCCACATATATCGAACGGAGCAGGTATAGTTTCAAATAGTTTTTGGATTTCTTTTCTTTCCATAACTTTTGAGCCACATACATATCAAATTGTTATGAAGTTTGTTATTTGTAAGTTTGAGAGATGACTCGTTCGTATGACACTAGTTATGTTCAAATAAGTCATGTAATCTTTGAAATAATAGACTTTCGTTGTTTTATTAACAATTTAATATATAACGGTGGCTTAAGTTCAATTATAGTCAAATGAAATGGGAACGTATAGGGCAGCCAAACTTTGAAACCACGTGTTCAATCATAATTCATCAGTTAACGCTTAACTAGCCCGCTCATCTGATAATAATATTGATCAAATCGGTTGTGTAGTTTCTGAGATAATGTAGTTTCGTGATTTTCACATTTCGGTACATGACAGACGAAGTTACAGTTCGATTAGAGAAAAATTCAATAGGGTGTTATGAGGCAGCTAGACCTTTCATTTGACACCAATTTTGTGGAAATCGGGTCAGCCATCTCTGAGAAAAGTAAGTGAGTCCAAGTAATCTTCGGAATATGTTCCTTTTCATAGCTGGATTTCACATTTTTAAACATAACAGGCAAAGTAATAGTCCGATTACAAAACAAATCAATAGAGTCTTATGGGGCAACTAGACCTTCCATTTGACACTGATTTTTTGAAAATTGGTTCAGCCATCTCTGAGAAACATGAGTGAGATTAAACAGTCTTCAGAACACGTTTCCTGTCATAACTTTTGAACCACAAATTCAATCTTCATAAAATTCAAAAGTTAAAAAGTTTCAAAGTAGCTCGTTCATTTGAAATCAATTTTGTTCAAATCGGTTGTGTAGTTTTAGAGATAATGATGTTTCATGATTTTTACATTTTGATACATAACCTCTAAACCAAAAATCCGATTACAATGAAATTTAATAGGGTCTTATGGGACATTGAGACCTTTCATTTGCAACTATTTTCATGAAAATCGGTCCAGCTATCTCTGAGAAAGTGAGTGAGAATAAAAATCTGCACTTACAAACACACACACACACACACATACACACACACATACACACACACATACATACAGAAAATGCTCAGCTCGTCAAGCTGAGTCGAGTGATATATGCCATTCGGCCCTCTGGAGCACTTTTATATCTTCGGTTTTGCAAGTGATTGCTATACCTTTCTAGGAGAAAGGCAAAAACAAGTAGCAGCAATGAATTCATGCCTTGAAAACTGAGTTAAAGTAATTGATAAAAATAGGGTGAAGGACCTATAAAGGACCCCTTTCCTCTAGTGGACAACCTACCAGATTTACTCAATTTGTGCGAAAATTTGAGAGATTTTCAGAGAACTTTAATCGGGATACATCTTATCCAGCCAGTCGGCATCTCAAAATTTTATAAATTTCGATTTATGTTAAGAGAAATTGATTTAATCTTGCGGGTGGTCCACTATAGGGTAATTAAGTAAACTACCACCAGTCCACTATAGGTTAATCTACCCTAAATTAAATTTAAACAATGGCATATGTTCAAAATAATTTTCAATATTCTCTCAAATGTTAATTGTTAAAAGAATAAAATTATTCGAACTAAAATGACCGATGTGCTGCCTGCTTAGAAGAGAAGTTTGAAGCATTGTTTATGCTAATGTTAATGAAGTGTTAATTACATTTCCTTATAATTCAAACTGATATATATATATATATATATATATATATATATATATATATATATATATATATATATATATAAATATTTATATATATATATATATATATATATATATATATATATATATATATATATATATGTATATATATATATATATATATATATATATATATATATATATATATATATATATATATATATATATATATATATATAAGATAAATGATAGCTATCATTCTACTTTCTCATCTCATGAGCCATACAACGTCAACAGTTGATTGGCAAGTATACGTTTAATTCACCAATTTGTTAAATCACATTTACACTGTCAATCAGCGTGCCATTTAATCAACCTTGTTTATTCCACAACATCAATTAGAGCCATGCCTGCGAGTCCTGCCAATTAACTTGCTAATCACTTTTGAACGTATCAGCAAATCTGTTTTCATATTACCTCGCCATGGGCTGAAAATGCTCCCGACTTATCTGAAGTATCAATAAACTAATATCCTTCCTTTTTCTATTTTACTACAGATTCTTCATGGTGTTCACATGTTTGGCCTTAAGTGTCTTCTCAACTATTCAGGAATACGAGCTACAAGCAATCGCCATCTTATTCGTCATGGAAATCGTCGTAGTTGTATGGTTTTCGATCGAGTTCTTCCTACGGTAAATTCTTGAAAGCTATAGCAGTTCTGTATGGGTGAATACAGATATGCATTCGCCATCTACGATAGAGAAGCTAGAACTGACCGCCGGCTTTGGGAATGGTTCCGAGAACTGTCGACGCATGCTTGTAATTGAGCCTGTAAATTATGGCTGTTGATATTTGTTGCTTTGTTGTCCTGTCGGCGTCGTGATGGATGGTTCATAATTTGCCATCTGATCAATAAATTTTATGAACAGAGGACACGGCAATTATTGACTGGTCGACAGCTGCGAGGCGGGAAACTGAACTAGATTGATAACCTGTTGTCGAATGAACTTTGGACGCCTGTTCGGGAGCAGAGCCGGTTGTCGTTCAATCGTTGATTTGTGCTTTGTTTGCAATTTTTATGATTAGGCCCTTTTGAAATTATCTTCGGTTCTTTGGAAATCAAACATCACACGTTTAATGTTCCTTTAAAGTTGTCGATTGCCGTACAGTAACTAACCATAAACCTGTAAGGAACTAGATAATCCCACACCTTCCCCTCCTATTCTGCACAATTTCAAATAACAGAAAAAGTTCTACACCCACACTTTGATTGGCGTATGCTGCTAAGCTAAGCTAATTTTGAAGCAACTATTTGGGTAAAAAAGAATCAATTTGAACGACGTTCTTATGTTTGTGACTTTGAGTTGTGTCAAACAAAGCTCGCATTTTGAGTGTACATCCTTAACGTTCAGTAACGACCGCTAATAACCAATTTGTGGACACTAAATAATTCACATTACACAAATGAGTTCATCAGTGCAGGTTTTGTTTACCTTCACCGGTCGATAACTGCTTCCGCCGAGTGATTGACGTCACCCTCGCAAAGCGGGTCATTTGGTGGCATGTCCGTCAAATTGTTATTTATCCCGACGGCTTGTATCGGCCAACTAGAGGCTCTTTAAACCTGAACTTTCACGAGACCTTTCCTGTCGGAATAACTTTTACCACGTGTGACCAGCCTGTCTGGGGATGGCAGTACGACGACGGAACACCTCATGGGCACTAGACATGGAAGTTGACCACATGATTCGATTCAAATGCCGTGAACTTTCCATCGAAGCACAAAGACGGTCGAACAAAAAGTTGTTGAATTATTAGCAAACGAGTACGAGTTTCTTGTGTGCTTTTTATGAGATTACAACAAAAAATTGCTCACATTAGTTATATGCTCTAGGTGATAAATGACATCAGTTACCGTAAATTGTTTGTATTAGTCTGTGACTTGACCTTCTAACCAAGTTTAACCGAACCTATGCCCAAAGCCGGTAGCAGTGAGTAAGATTTGCAATAACTTTCAAAATCAAAATACTGTCCCTTCAAACTTCAAAAGAACAATAAGCGCTGAATTTTTACAACCGATTCTTCATTGAATCGAAGAACAAATGTGCAAAATTCTTTCGATTTTTTTAGCCTCATTTCAACGAATCTCTTATCGATAGAAGAAATAAAATTCGGTTTTTGCCAAACAAACAGATGGACAACAACAAAATTGAAATAATTCGTACTGCCAAGATATTAAAAATGGAATACAAACAATTATGATCGGAACAGATTACCTTTCTTACACAGCGACAAGCATCAAGCAATCAAGATTAAATTCGGTCACAGTTATCAGAGTTTGCGAATATTCCGAAAGATAAATGCTAGAATCTAGCAATTATTTTATATTTTGCTTTCTCCCCATATCAATGTCAAGTGTTCAACATTTCAGTGCTCACTTCGTTTTTATTATTTTTCCAGAAAATTGAATATCAAGCGTGAGCAATGCGGAGAATATTCACCGACATGATATTCAAAGGCAGCGATTTTCAGCCGTCTTTATATTGATAATCATGCTGCCCATGCGACCGTTGATATTCATGATACCAAACAACCGGTGAACACCGACAAGATAAACTTTAACACTCGTGTTGATATTTTGATCGTCAAAAACAAAAATCATATCAAAATAGTGAAAATCAAAATTAACCTTATTCGACTATATATACTGTACTGGGCAGTGTACAGCTTCTGAACAGATATGCACTACTTGGATTGATAATCACCGAAGCTTCTTTGAATATCATTACGAGGCCTTTGATATTCATTCCACTGTTCTGTCATTGAATATGAGAAACGATATTCATGCATTGTCGCAATGAACATAGGTTATTGAGTTGCACCAGAGAATAAATTTGCTGACACTGAGATTAATTCAATTCATCTACTCATGAATAAACATTGATATTCTAAGGCACTGAGCGTGAGTAAATTAAGACGCCAACTCCACGCAAGAAATATGAAAATAAGGAAGAAAGCAGACCTAATACCGATTGGCAAAAAAATAAACTTTCAACTAAGTTCTGACAAAGTCAAAATTGAATTAAAATGACACTGGTCGACAATATCCAAAAATATTTTTACCCTAGAGTTCAAACTGTAAGAAAGGAAAGATTATAGCTTTACAACCATTCCTGTAAATTTTGGTGCCCCTGGCAAGCTCGGAGGTGCGAAAAATATTCATATACATAAATACGTACTTTTTCACCTATCGTATCAGAACAAATACATTCCGAATCAAAATATTCCATTCCAAAGAGCACGCCAAAATTGTTCGAAAAAAAAATTAAATTGTACCCAAATTATGAAAGTAAAATATAACTACACAGTGCAACAATTTTTTTGCCTTGGCTTCTATGTATGATTTTTTGATGAAGTTTGATGTAAAACCAAATTTCCCCGAGTTTGAACATATTTCAACTCAATGGCGACATTTTGAATTTTTGAGAAATCGGAAAATATTCGATGTTTTTTCGATGCCATTTTGTTTTAAAGCCAAATATCAAAATTCTAAGAGTTTGTCCACATATTAGCAGCTATAGGCTGACCAGATTTTCTCGGGATAAAAACGGGACAAATGGGTTCAAAGAACGGGACACATGATGAAATTGATTTTTGGAATTTTTTACCAACCGAGGCATACAAACATTGCTTTGCCCGATCCTGAATTGTGTGATTTTTTGCAATGAGTTCCTGAAACTTGTCACATGATGATCGAGATTTTGATTAACAATTATCATGGTCTTAACTTTCAAGCGTGACTTTTTCATCAGTTCTTGATAGGGAATGTCCTTCCAGTGGTGCGGTACTGTCAGGAAGGCACAAAACGTACCCAGAATATTAGAAAAGTCCTGGCTGCTTGGAAACTTATTTTCCATTTAAGAAAATTTCAATGCAAAGCTTCATTTAAGATTTTTTCAAGGAGTATCCGAAAACGGTACAAAATGGCAAAAAGACGGGGCGGTAATAAATAGTCGAAAAAACGGTACTGTCCCGTTCAAAACGGTACGTCTGGTCAGCCTATATAAGCATCTTCTTACCCATCTTTAAAAAAAACAGATTTTAAATCGGACAAAAACTGAGCTCAAAACGGTAACTCTACGAAAAACGTTTTGGCATGGTTTTAGTATATTTCACAAAGCATAATAATATCGAGTATGTCTGAGCATTAATGGTAATGCGCTAATATCTAAAAGTGGTAGTAAGGTTATGTCTTATATTGAGTAAAAAAGTCTCCGAAACCGATTGGTATGTGTCTGATCTACGTAAAATGTCGGCAACATGTCGATTTTTCCCCAATTTCCCTACAATACTAAAATAAGATTATCTCAACGTTAAATTAACTCATTTGAAATCTGTTTAATGTAATATCAAGGGTGTAAGTGATACTCAAAGATACAATAACAGTTTGTCTTCACATGATCCTCTCCTTTTTGCGGGGAGGGGTCGCATTTGACTTTATCGAAGACGCGATGACTCTATCTCATAGCTGTAGCGAGATTTTTTTGTTTTAACCAGTCCTGGCCAAATATGCAACCCCCTCCTCGCAAAAGGGGGAAAATCATGTAAACACAAATTGTTAATGTATCTTTGAGTATCACTTACACTCTTGATATTACATTAAACAGGTTTCAAATAAGCTAAACCTATTTTAGTATTGTAGGGGAATTGGGGAAAAATGGACATGTTGCTGATATTTTACGTGGATCAGACACCTATCAATCGATTTCTGAGACTTTTTTACTCAATAGAAGACATAAATTAACTACCACTTTCAAATATTAGTTCATTACCATTAATGCTCAGACATACTCGATATTAGGGTAGGGAACGGCTTAAGCAGCAGCGCCTATTTTAATCAGTCGAAGAAAACAGGCCTCAAACTCCTGCATTTTGATCAATATCGACAATTTCAATGATGGAAACGAAAACTTTGATTGTATAGCTGTCTTACGAATATAAGAAATACCGTTAATCACAAAGAAATCTGTGAACAATTGCAATTGAAACAAATCGACCTATATTGCAGCCATTCAGGAGCCACTTCGGGTGCTGGAAAAAAACGCCTGCAAAACATACGGAAACTGCTTAAAAAAGGTTCGGGGTGATTGGAATAGTGTCCCTCGATTGGTAACTTTGATTGATGATTGTTGAAGTTTGCTAACTTAGTTTTACAATCTGAAAACAAGTTCTGATAGAGAAAACGATAGCGAACAGATTGATATACTACTGTTTGAGTTTTACCCAACACATTTCGAGTATTTCGTCTGAATACACAGGCGGTTCCTATAGCTGCTTAGAATATGTTCCCTACCCTATTTCGCTTTGTGAAATACACTGAAAACAATGCCAAAACCGTTTTCGTGGAATCACCGTTTTGAGCTCAGTTTTTGTCCGATTTAGGATCTGTTTTTTTTTTCAAAGATGGGTAAGAAGATGCTAAAATATGGACAAACTCATAGAATTTTGATATTTGGCTTTAAAACAAAATGGCGTCGAAAAAACATCGAAAATTTTCGATTTCTCGAAAATTCAAAATGGCTCCATTGTTACCCCTTAAGTTGAAATATGGTCAAACTCGGGGGAATCAGGTTTTGCATCAAAATACACAAAAAAAAATATGTACAGAAACCAATGCAGAGAAAAAGTCAATTTTTTTTGCACTGTGTTATTAGTCTAAACTTAAAAAAATCGAACTAACGGAAAACTATTATGATAAGGTCAACTCTAAATAACGTGAATGAAAAAAAAAATCAAAAGGACAGACTGATCAATGTTTTGAAAAAAACTAAAACATATAAAATGATACGAACGTAAAATAGAAAACATATAAAAATAATAACAGGATTTATTATGAAATTAAAAAATAAAACATGATCCGAAAAATTCGGTTCCGAATAAAATTTTTGGTTTGCGATATTTGGGAAAGTCGTTTAGTTTTCAATTATTCGTAAAAGATTTTACTAAAATATTTTTTGAAACCCTTTTACATATTTCTATCTTTTGGACAGCAAAACTCTCAAGCATGGGAATTTTCACTCACTAGCAATATTTCATGCAAATGTGTTCTTTGATTCATCATGTATCGTTCAATTGTTTCCACTCGCGTACAAGTTTTCCATAGAAACGCTGCTGATTGTTTTTCGCTTCCAAGAGTTCCGAATACCATAGCAGGAGACTCAATGATTCAAAACGATAGTATTTGCTGTATCGCGAAAATCTTTGAGATATTATCGCCAGTGATACAAAATTATGAATCCAAATGAACGTTAGATTGCGTTCAACTGTTTGTTTACCGGAGCAAGTAGGTACCATCAATGCTTACGGAAATGGCAGCATGGTGCGTTAGCATGTGATATTTGAAATCACTAAAGCAGGTATTAGACGAAGCAAACATTTGCTATTCTTTCATAAAGATTTTGTTTTGTGCAAATAAAAATCGTACCAAAAATAGCAAATATTTTGCTTCGTCTAATACCTGCTTAAGAATCATCGCGGTATATCACGGTGAAAGCACGACGTGGAGTAACCGAATTACGCCTGAAAGCAACCAACATTTGAAACAACCGTTGCGATCGCTCGAGTGCAATCGTTTACGATTCTTTCGTGAAACACTCGCTATATGTTACTCGCTCCACCTCAAGCAGGCAATACTGAAACAAAATCATCAAAGAAAGCTACCGTATATTTCTTTGCTATCAGTTGTCTCTTGCATGCGTGAGAATGTGTAACTTTTAATAGCGATGTGGTTTGCTGGGATTGGAAGCTTATGTATAGCAAGTTCAGAAATGATACCCGAATGATTGTTATGCGACACGATTTTTTCCATCCTTGACTCTGGTCAATAGTTATAACAGTTTCAAGAGTTACAAATAAGAAGTAAAAATTCTGTTGAATTTCAAGGCTTTAGTCGCACGGTAAATAGTCTTGGTCAGAAAGTGCTGTATAGAAAGTAATGAAAGAGACCGCATGCTTTTATTATGCGGCTTTACACAGTTCTATTTTTCTGTGCTCTATATCTGATACATAGATACATAGTAGTGAGAGGCAAAAGTACGCACGGGGTAAAAGTACGCACGGGGTAAAAGTAAAACATATGAGCAGACTAAAGGCCCAAATACACACACGGCGTAATGGCGCCTTCTTCATACAAATTGGAAGGCGGGATAGCGATCACGCTTTCTATTTTGTAAGGAGAAGGTGTCATTGCGCCGTGTGTGTATTTGGGCCTTAAACTGGCAACATTGTATGTATCACGTCAGTTATTCACACATGTAAACACATAAGATTCTTTTTAAATGGTGTGAAGTTATGAGATAAGTTGTGTTTTCAGCTGTTTTGATCTAGTTTTCTTAGTTTTGGGAACTACGATTACCCTATTCGGAAACTACAGAAACTCGAAAGCAACTGAACCTGAAAAACTCTTGTATAAATGTGGTTTGTATAGTGAATTTGTTTTGCCGAGAATATTTTGATGTTTGCCATAAAAATAAAATCAGTTGGAAAACTTATTGTGGGGCTAAAGTACGCACTACACAGCATCAAAAAATTAAGTTTACAGCTAATACAAACGAATGCACATATCAGTTTCTAGCACATAAAGTGAAAAACATATACAATTTCACACCGTTAATAATGCACAGTACAGAACCGTTTCAAACCATGTAAATTTGTACGTTAAGTGATGTAAACTTGAAGCTTTGAATATAAATATGCATGCAAATTAACAATATATTTATTTACATTGCATGTGAATATAATGCCACACGGAACATTACATGGTTTCTAATGCTCCATTTATGTGCATTTAAAGAAATGTAAATTTTTTTTACTGTGTAAGTTTCGTCAGCCGTTATGAAAAAATGTGTTTAATAACGATGTTTTTGTACAGAAATTGCCCGAGAACAACTAATGATACAAAGAAAGGTGTAAAAGTTGTTTTTTTCGAGGCTACTTTTCTTATTTCCGGAAATCTGGTTTTCAGCGGATATACTCTGAAACTAAGAATTTTATAGTGTAACGATTTTTTGCACCAGAATCTTACAACTATTGGTTCAAAGCTCATGAAATTACTTCCACAGACCATTAAATGGTTTTGGTGATATGCTTTCAAAATGTTCCTTCCGGAATAGATTTCCCTGGGGCTTCCGGTGTCCATAGAAACAATGAAAAATCAAGGTCAAATATCATCCAATATAGGTATATTTGCAACCAGAATGGTGCCCAGAGACCGGGAAACCTAAAATGATCGAATACCCCGCAATATATGTATTTCCTTAATCAATTTGATGCCCAGAGACTGGAAAACGACTCCAGACACCGTTTTGGATTCCAAAAGACGACTTCCAGTGTCTGGAAAAGAACAAAATGTGGCCAAATATCAGACAATATGAGTATTTCCGGAATCGGGATGGTTCTGACCCCATAAAATGGCCCCAGACGCCATTTTTTATTTCAAGATGGCGATTTTCGGCTACTAGGAAATAACCTAAAATGGTCGCGTACCCCCCAATATGTGTATTTCTGTAATTAAAATGATGCTCTAAGACCGGAGATCGATTTCAGACGCCATTTCCAAATTCAAAATAATGACTAGCGAAAATACCCATATTGAGTGTTGTTTGACCTTGATTATTTTAATTGTTTCTATGGCCCCTAGAAGCCCCAGAAGGATCTATTTCGGAAGGTCCATTTTCGGGGCGAAAGAAAAACACCCAAAATACCACACAACTTAAAAGAATCGGTGCAAAATTAGCAAAGAAATAAATAACTTCATTAAGGATAGTATTGAATAGGGTAATCGCTCCTATATTCATCTCAGTCAGGGATGTCATGTAGAAAACCTCATGTAGTTTTCGACGAGTTTTCTACGTAGAATACCTCTGGTAGAATACCTAACCAAAAACGAGTATTCTACGAAAACCTGCAAAGAGATTTTTGTGGTGAATTACATGAAGAATAAACGAAATTCAAGTTTAAAAACATTATTTATTTTTAATTATGATGATTTTTTTGTGTGAATTGAGAACGAATTCGACATTTAAAATCGTTGCTTTAAATCTCCATCGATTGAATTTGTTTTTGATGTGTTTCATAAGTTTTCGGATTAGAAGTACCTCCCGTTTGCATAATATTCTGGGGCTTTCTAGCCAGTAAAAACAACAAACTCAGTATGTTTGATTTTATCTTTGAAACTTTATATAAATTTGTAAATTGAATCAAGTAGCAACTCAGGACCCAAAAAATGACTAATTACTCAACCCAAAACTGAGTAGGGTAAGGAACGGCTTTAGCAGCAGCACCTATTTTAATCAGTCGAAGAAAACAGGCCTAAAATTCCTGCATTTTGATCAATATCGACTATTTCAATGATGGAAACGAAAACGTTGATTGTCTAGCTGTCTTACGAATATAATAAATACCGTTAATCTAAAAGAAATCTGTGAATAAAGATCATTTGAAACAAATCGACCTATATTGCAGCCATTCAGGAGCCACTTTGGGTGCTGAAGAAAAAACGCCTGCAAAACAGATAGAAACTGCTTAAAATATGTTCGGGGTGATTGGAATAGTGTCTCTTGCATGGTAACTTTAATTGATTATTGTTGAAGTTTGCTAACTTAATTTTACAATCTGAAAACGAATTTTGACAGACAAAACGATAGAGAACATATTGATATAATATTGTTCGAATTTCACCCAACACATTTCGAGTATTTCGTCTGAATACACAGGCGGTTCCCAAAGCTGCTTAGAATATGTTCCCTACCCTAATACTGTACCCAAAAAGTGAGTAACAATCACTCAATTTTAAAACGCCTTGTTTCTCAATTATGCGTATTTACGGAGTTACTCAGTTTATGAGTTGTTCCACTCTTTACGAAAATGCTTCAAATCTTAATCATTTTAGAGTTATTTTTCCCGAAGGGTGTAAAGAATACTTCCTGCAACAGTTTAAACGTAAAACTTTCAGCCACTTGAGAAAATTGACAAGCAAACAGATTTACTTTCAAAAATTTGAAGAAATTTGACGATAAATTGGACAAATGAGAGAAATGAGATGAATATAGGTGCACCAAGCTGTTGAGATGAATAATGGAGCGATTACCCTACATTAATCATATAGTGCGAACTTTTGTCCCTAAACTGCCTACTTTTGCCCCAGAAGCGTGAAAGTTCGCATTTGAGTATTTTTTTTAAGTGAAATTCAGAAAATTCTGGTAATACGTTTTGAAGACAAAAGGTTCATGTGCCGCTTGGATACAAAACCGAATTTTATTATAGTTTTTTGCAATAGTTCTGTTGCAATTAAGACCAAACTGAACCAATTGTGCGTGAAAATTTGTTTGTAGAGGTTTAAAGAGCTGGGAAGGTTATAATGCTGATTTAAGACACCTCCCTTCTCTGGACGGTACAACTCCCATATAACTGAAACACAAATTTCTGCATAACTTGAGAACTTATCAGACAAACGGAAACAAATTTAGCAAGTAGAAGTTTTTTGGAGTAATAAATATTTTTGTGGTAGCTCGAGACCCCTCTTTCTTCTGGATGGCCCTATACAAATGAAATACTTTTTTTTTTGCATAATATGAGAACCAATCAAGCAAATGTAACCGATTTTGGCACGTAGAAATTTTCAGGAGCAGAAAAGACACCCCTTCTACCTCTGAAAGGCGAGGGCTCTCATACAAATGAAAAACAAATTTCTATATGACTCGAGAACTAATCAAACGAATTGAACCGAATTTGACGTGAGAAGGTTTTGGGGGGCAAGACATGTTTTTATGGTGGTAATGAAATGAAACAAAAATTTGTTGGAATGTGTAAATTTTTGAGTACAAGAAATGTTGACAATTTGTCACCCTTCCCTACTCTAGAAGGTTGGTAGGGTTTCCACACAAATTAAACACATATTTCAACCAATTTCCCCAAAAACAGCTCAAAATGATCTAAATGATGCACAGAAGCCAGATATTGATCCTAGAGACCATTTTTAATTCCTAGATAGCGAATTCCAGTTTCTGTTAAACAGCCTAAAATACCTGAATACCACTTAATATGAGTATTTCTGTAGTCGGTATGATTTTTTTTTCCTGTCGGGGACATATTACCACTGCGACCAGTATTAAGATCTATTGTGGTGTGTATTCTTTTGCTGTATACCTTTTTGAAAGATATCACACATCACTACATTTTTTGTGGACAACATCTTAAATTAAGGCATTATCCCAATCTAGTATTATTTTGCTTATAAACTGTAAAACTTTGAGTTTAAGGAGGACTAGCCCATATTTCCGAAGGCTCTTTGACCCCTTTTCCAAGGAACTGGCCTTTCTGTGAAATATTGCCACGCACTCACACAGCAGATGTTGTAGCTTTTACTCTCTATACTACAAAACCTACAGCTGTCATCATCTAGTTTCGGTTTCGGTATGATACCCAGGCGCCAAAAATTGACCCCAGATGCCATTTTGAATCTTTTCAGGGCCACCATATTATTATCAGAGAGTTGTTTTATTGGTGATAGTCTATTGTGATATTAAGGTCTATAACACTGGTCGACAAAAAGTGAAAAAAAAACGGCCCTAAAGCTCAAACTAGAAAAAAATGTAAGATTACAGCTATTTAATCATTCCTATGAATATTGGTGCCTCCACCTGTCCCACCCAATCCAACGCGAACGATAATCGTGCGCATCCATTCACTGTTGAATCGATGGAGACGCCAAATACTTGAGAGCCGCAGCCGTAGTTTTCTTGTTGTGATTTAGTAAAATAGTTCTATATCCGTTATTTTGAAAGATAGAAAAAAACTTTTTTCTCTAAAGTTACGCAAAATTTATGGGGCTACAACATTATAGAACATCGTTTGACTTTATCTGCAAAGACAAGAAGATTAGACGCTGGATTTCATCGAAAATTTGGATCACCCTATTTACAGGATAATGTGCGCTATTATATGTCACATCTTTGTAGAAGAAAGTTTTTCTCTAAAATATTACTATCGAGCTCTAGATCCAAATTTCCCTATAAGCATGTTGCCTACAAGGCTATCGAATAATTAACATAGTCTCCACTGATTCAACAGTGCACACTGGGCCAGGAATGGAATCTAGCGGAAAGAAATTATTAGCGCTCTCAGGGTTTGAACAATCGGTTTCCGCTCTTCTACAAAGTTTCTTGGAAATGGCTAGGGGCACCAAAATTCACAGGAATGATACAATAGCCATAATCTTTCTTTTTTTTAGTTCGGGCTCCAGGGCAAAACCGGTGTTGACCAGTGTAATTTAAAGAATTATTGAAGAGAAGAGGTTCGAAAAACTTATCATTTGTGATCACTCTCGAATGCAATATTGCATTTAATGTAACAAACAGCCTTATGTAGTTTTAAGTCAAACTTGCGGTTGTAGCTTTGCACAATACACTTACTGATCAATTAATCTGTTTCGACTGTTCATAGGAATGGATGAATAACTCGATATCGGTTATTTCTTTTTTCTTCGGTTTGAGCTTTTGAATGACACTTTTTTCATTTTGTCGATCAGTGTAATCAAAAATCAACCATCCAACAGACAACATTGGTCAACGCAGGTGTGTCCCATGCTTAAACTAGAAAAAAAATGAAAGATTAAAGGTTATTTGCAAATTCTTGTGAATTTTGGTGCTTCCAGCCACTAACATTCTTTCAGATACCTAAATGAGTTTTCTCTTAATCATAACGTTCAAGCGACGAACCCGGCGAGCAATTACTATGCGAACTCTCACGTAAGTTGACGCGTTTTTGTAATAGCTAGGGGCACCAAAATTCACTGGAGTGGTTAAAAAGCTATAATCTTTTTAAAGCAGCTATTTCGAGCTTAAGGGCAGCACTTTTTTTTGCTTTTGTCGACCAGTGTAATGCTTAGAAACCTGAACCAACCAAAATCATGGAATAGGACAAGATTGGACGTTAAGCATCCAAAAACCAATGTATTACAGGTAACGATAATTTAAGCACAATTCAAGACGTGGATACTCTCATTCAAACGATGTGCCTTTCGAGTTTTATCCGTTTGAACGTAGCCAATATCCAATTGCAGACTATAAACAAATCACAAGGTCAATGTTTGGAAGTATGTGGAATCAATTTAGAATTCCCATGCTTTCAATGTTTAAAATTAATTTAATTATAAGAAAAAAAATGGGCGAGACGAAGTGTGCCGGGTCAGCTAGTAACAAATAAAGATCCAAAGCGTTCCAATAATAAATAATAAGGAACACTAAAATAGATAAGATACATATTTCCTAGGAATTCAACTTGCCCCTCTCCTTCCAGATTATGGTCATCAGGATGCCGCTCACGATACCAAGGAGCCGTTGGGAGGCTGAAATTTTTGAAACGGCCTTTTTGTATAATAGGTACGTGCCAGTCGGTTTTCCACTGTCCTTTTTCAAAAGACACTCTTGACACCATTCTTCCGCTAACAATACGAATATTCAATTACAGATGTAGTGACGATAGTTGCCTCGATAGCGATACTTGTGATGAGATCGTCTGGTCAGGTCTTTGCGGCAAGTGCATTGCGTGGCCTGCGGTTCTTCCAAATCCTTCGGATGGTGCGGATGGACCGCCGTGGTGGCACGTGGAAACTACTAGGGAGCGTCGTTTATGCTCATAGACAAGTAAGTATGCCCACGCTACTATCGACAATCAGTAGACTGATATTCCTTGCTTACATCAAGGCCTCAAGTATAATGGGGATGGTTTCGTATGAAAACTTTGTTAGCTTGAATTGGCCATTCCAACCGAACGACCAGAGAAATATGTCCTTCAGCGATAGCTTACATCCATCGTTCGTCAGACAAAGTTTAATATTTCGTCGCCGTTCGTTATCATCGTATATTGGCAAGTGTGTTGAAAATATCGGAAAGAAAGCGTTTTGAGCAGCACAAACGGAATATAAAAATACCCTATTAAATTCTCTCCGCACACTCTTACACAGACATAGACTGAACTTTGCTTTTCCTCTTCGAGTTGCTCATCAAAAGTTGATGTTGATTCTTTCTGCACGCTTTGATGGAAAAGCATTATGTTCAGTTTGAGAGTGGAAAATCGAAAAAGTCATCACATTACACACGCCACTGTGCACCCGACAGTATGCGACCTGCGCCTTTCCGCGGTGGTTCCTTTTACCCGGATATGGGGAATTAGGAGCGTGAGGAGGTGTGAAGCATCGATCGGAATGTATGATGGGTATTCCACCATCTATGCTATTAGATCGAAATTTGTAACCCCGTGAATGTGTTCACCTTCGAATGAGTCACCACAATCGATTTCAGTTAAATCGAATGAAAATTCGTTTCGCGTAAAACGAAGCTTTTTGGAAAAGATGGAATGGAAAGCTCTCCAGGATGTTGTCATCTTTTTATTTAGATTGGATCAATCACGAAATTCATGGCGCAGGAATAGATGTCGTGTAATTCATCAATTCTTCACAATTTGAATTCCATCCATAGTAGTACACCCGGCTGATTCAAGCGAATGTCGGGATCAGATTTTGGTGTACATTGTGACGTACATTTTTTATACCAGCCCACGCTGATTATCTCAAACCAACTGCGAAAAAAATCTCTAAGAAACGAACAGGATATGTTTGTTTTTGCAATACTAAGAAAACGAGGAGGAATTTAATTGATTTGAAAATGCTTTCCCTCGGCGAATAAATGAATGAAGTCGACAGCTAAAGAAACAAAGGAAAACTGTATGGCGTTAGTGCGGACATTGAATAAGTTTGACGTCATAAAAAGAAATTGAATTCGTTGGCAGCTACTAACAAAAATATTTTTTGTTGAAAATTTGAAACCTTTTAAACATGTTTTATTCATTTAATAGTTTTCTTAAATAGTTTAGAAAAGTACCACCAGTCGAATACCTAGTTGATTTGTTTGTTATATTTAATACATTGCCGAACACTTCCGCTTTAAGAATATTATGGTAACGAAAGTCGACTGAAATATCCCTCGAAAAGTTATTTTGTAAAGAAACAAAGAAATATTGCTTAATGCACACATTCATAATTTCATCATTTGAACTATAAAATATATTTCCACACTGTGACAGTTTACCTCGAACATTATACAAACCTAGTTTGTCGTTAACCCAAAACCATTGTTCTTACATGAAATATTGCTTCATTAATCAAACGACAGGCCACTGACTTCCATCGATTGTATTTTGCTCGAATAGATTGATGAAAGTTCAACTGCATTGTACGACAATGGTAGGTTAGGTCCGAAGCCATCAACTATTATAACTCACTCAAGACGTTCCCCAACTGATTCAAAATTTTTCCAATGAAACTCACATGCAGTGTCGAGTGAGAAGATTGATAACGATAATTAACGGCCATCACTACCAGTAATTACACTCGAACAAGGCTGTTTAGTATGCATAGCGGAAAAAAATGTAATTAATCATTGCATCCGTATCAGTAGTCGAGCTGAGGTCACGTGTGTGTTTCACCGAAAAATGCGCCTTCAGCGTTCACTCCCATTGTCTGGGAAGATGGTTTACTGCGCGACGAAAGGATCTGCACTCGATGCCTCAAGAAGCGAATAATCACTCTAATTAAAAGGAACTTCATTGATACGATAGAACGAACGAACGAACGAACGGCCGAAAGAAGATGGCAATTTAGATAATGAGATTGTGACTTTCTTTTTCGTTTGAATCTCTAGGCGAACGACTGATTGTGTGTCCACCAGCACCAGAGTCTTTTGTTTCTGTAGTAGCTAGCAATGGTGGTGCAGTGAAAATCATCACAACGTGCTACAACAATAACAGCTAAATAGAGCAAAGATTTCTAGCGAGCACATTGAGCATAAGAAAGATATTTAAATGCAAAGCGCATACGAATCTCATTGCACTTTTTGACAGAGATTACGGTTCACTTTCAATTTGTCGGGTTATTTAACCCTAAATGTTGCTGATTCCATACTATATTTTTGATATTTCGCCTAATGTTTCATTATGATTTGTAATATTTTATTCCGTTTTAGGAACTCATTACAACGTTGTACATAGGATTCCTGGGCCTTATTTTTGCCTCGTTTTTAGTATATTTAATGGAGAAGGATGTAGAAGGAACCAAGTTCAATAACTTTGCTCAAGCCTTGTGGTGGGGTGTGGTAAGTAAAAAAATTGTTCTGAGCTTGTAAGTAGTATTATAATATTGGAAAGCATGGTTTTTTTTTTCATTTTCATTCAAATATAGCCTAAGTAGATTAAATAATTGGCATTCGATAATTACTAAATCTTTCCTCTTTTCTTTTTTATACCCTAATCACTTCATGTGAAATCTCTGGAAAAATACGGATTTTATTTAATCTCATTCGTGTGAAAATGCAAAACATACGGCGGTGTTCTGAAACCACACGGCCACGCCTTTACGCAGATAACGCTATGCACGGTCGGATACGGTGATATGGTTCCGGATACGTGGCAAGGGAAAATTATAGCATCGTTTTGCGCCTTACTCGGAATCTCGTTTTTCGCCCTGCCGGCGGTAAGTGATTATCACTTAATTTAATTATTTTTAGTAGTAACATACGAGTACATTATATAAAGGACTGTTGCAATAGCAATCACAACCACATCAAATAGAATTGTTTGTCTCCAAGCCGAACCCAATTAGTTATCCCAGGTATGATGAAATTAATGCTTCAACAGTGCTTTAGAAGAGTGGCTTGAGGAGTAGAAACATGAACAACTAAGGGGAACTTTTTAAAAATACTTCTTTTGAAATTTAAAAAAAGTTGAAAACATTTCGCGTCGACGCATACCTTATCATCTTCAAACATTTAAAGAAATCAAATATTTCCCATTTCAGCTGACGTAATTTGCATAATAAAGCATCCAGCTGTCAGACGTCACTCAACATTCAGACAGATCTCCTTTAAATGTGTTTCTTTATGCTACAAACGTGCTCTCACTTGACGAACTCTTTCATTCTATTTCATGTTTGCTCGACCCTTGCCCTCGTACTGTTTCGCAGCATATTTACGTTGTACACGGTTTTGCCTACCATACTTTTCGCATACTTTCATGGAGCGTGAATGGAGAGTGAACTTACCGTCTCAAGTGTATAATCTGATTGAGTGCATCATGTTCGATGCTAATACCTTTTCCGGATTTCTCTTTGCAATGAGGCTCATTCAACCTACTGCCAAGGAAGCATGTTCGAGAAATTAAAACTGAAATGTCATGTTATATGATATAACATATAACTTTAATACGGTTCGAAAAAAAGTAAAAATTTGCAAAATGCAAATTAGACCTGTTGGCCTGTACTAAAAATTTAGTCAACCTTGCAATTACATAGAACGATAAACTTGAAAATTCAATCAATCTATCAATTGTGTAATGCGGATAACTGTGATTTGTTTTTGAGATGGTAATTTTCAGTAACGGTCCCGTTACAAGAACATAATATCATTACAACTCTGAAATATCAGCCCGAAAAGGCTGACCCTCGAGGCACTGTGTAACGTCAAACATGACCCTCTTGTTTGCCGTTTGACTCTTTACAGTACACGGACTCATGGCCTCTTTAATGCAACATATCCAGATTCGCGTGGTCCTTTGTGCTGACCTTTTTTTTTTTGTTTACCTTTCATTCCCCACAGGGCATCCTCGGCAGCGGCTTCGCCTTGAAAGTACAACAGCAACAGCGACAGAAGCACATGATACGGCGTCGTCAGCCGGCTGCAACGTTGATCCAATCGCTCTGGAGATGCTACGCAGCCGACGAACATTCGCTTTCCGAAGCGACATGGAAAATTCACCAAGTACCTCTTCCAAGCCCGCCGCCATCGTAAGTATTGCACTTCTTTGCTCGCATGTTTTTTGTAAAAATAAAAAAAAATCTTTTGCCCTTTATTCTACTTTTAAATACTACCTAATTCCTCTCTCATTTTGTTGTACCATACCATAATCGTACAGTATGTTACATGTAATGTCACTAAAATCCTTTCCGTTCTACCTGTTATAAGTCATCAAGAACTCTTTCATCACACCATCAACCTCTAGCCGCACATTTTCAACGTACCTATATACACTTTTCTTTCGGCACCTCGAAGCCGTCAGCCAAAAAAAAAAGAAGCGCTGAAAGCAATGCTTCAGCTTGTTGCATTATGTGCCGCCATACACAAAAAAATAACTTCCGTCTTTAAACTGCTACACTTTCCTTTCACTGCAACATCATATACATTCAAAGCTAGAACTATAAAATATTCCCGAATGATCCTCTCTCCGGAAACAGATAAACGCCACTGCATAATTTTTGGCCACAATGCTCGTTCCATCCAATGTCTCCATTTGTATTCCCTGGGATGAGTTTCCAGTTCGCTTGAAATCTAACTCTACCACAATCGCGTGTTTGTTATTTATACAACAAGTACATAATTAATTTGTTTATTTGGGTAATTATTTGACTCTCTTTATTTAAAAGGGATGTCTGGATAGAGTCACTCGAACGTTTTAGTAGGATTTTTGTACGAAATGAGGAATAATTTTTTTAATCGAATATATCTTTTACCCAAAGCGGCTTTATATAATCGAAGAGTAGTTTTTTAAAGGAATCAGTATCCTAGTTTCGCTGTAGAACTTTTTTTATACCCTACACCTATCTTTTAGTATTAGTCATTATAAATCCATTCTCATAAATTCTTCACTTATCAATTTTTTTTTGGTTATGTTTCAATCAAATGTGAACTATAAAAAAGAATGAACATGAAACGCATTCCGTTACAACGTAAAGACAAAACAATTTTTCAGCTCTACTGTATTCGAAGAAAACGTTACTTTCGTGGATGATTATATACGATTGTAAGTTGAGGTTAAATTTTTCTTCGAACCGGTGTGATAGATCAATTATTTTTTTCTTTTAAAGGAACTTGACTTGAAAAAGGTCAATAACATTTCAAAACGTGGAGACCATAAAAAAATAAAATGAAATGCATAGCGCTTCTATAAATACTATAAATGTATGGAAATGCGAAACATTCTAGTACTTATTCAAATTTTGTGCTACGAATAAATATTATTTGAAATATTTTGAAAACTATCGGATTGCTGAAATGATGAATGTTGTATACGTATTCGTCTCAGATCTTCAAACGCCTAATTCATAATTCATTCATGATTCAGTAAGGACTAATTTGTATTTGTATTTGTATTAATTCATCTAACCTAGGTTTACATGAATGATAAAAATGAACGTTTCATAAAAGTCTACAGTTAGCAAGTTGTTGTCAAAACTTATATGACGGTACACCAAAATCGAATAGGTCTTCAACTTTAAGGAACGTGCGAATGCAGGAGGCAAGCGGTTCGTTGTATCCAAACATAGTGCGATGAAAACTAGGTTGTAGTAATCCTATAATTCTATAAATAATAATGTTTTCTGAAAAATTATCCTTTTCCAAGGGGAAGGCTTTTAATTCGTATTGAAATATCTTCTAGGTGACATAATGAAAACACCGTCGTAACGAGGTGTCTTTTCTAATTTTATTTATCATTTCAATTTTATATCGCAATTATAGTTATTATCTATAATATTTTGCTAAAACTTGTAGTTATTACAACACTTTTGGTACAAAGTATGGGATGGATGAGTGCTTACTTACTTTACTTACTTTTAAGGCGACAGACCGATTATCGATCCAGTGCCGAATCCAGAATACGTCGCCATGTCCCTCGGTCTTGGGCTGCTATCCTCCAATCGCCCCTAACACCTATTTCGCGTGCATCCTCGTCGACAGCACACATCCAACGAGTGCGGGGTCTACCTCGAAGTCGACGACCTCTATCGGGATTCCTGCTAAATATAGCCTCCGCTTGACGCTCATCCGGCATTCTTGCTACAAGCTTAGCCCACTGAAGCCTGCCGTGTTTTATCCGCTTGACTATATCCGCCGATTTGTATGCCTGGTACACTTCATGGTTCATGCCTCTGCGCCAAACACCATTTTCTAATTTGCTGCCAAGGATTGAACGCAAAATCCTACGCTCAAAAACACCAAGAGCTCGCCGATCAGCCTCTTTCAGCGTTCATGATTCATGGCCGTAGAGAGCCACCGGAAGAATCAGTGTTTTATAGAGTGCAAGTTTAGTACGGATTTGCAGACTGCGGGACCTTAGCTGGTTACGTAGTCCGTAAAAGGCCCTGTTTGCGGCTGCTATCCGCCTTTTTATCTCACGGCTAACCTCGTTGTCACATTTCACTAGTATTCCCAGGTAAATAAATTCGTCGACTACTTCAAATGTTTCCCCATCTAGCACCACCGCAGCACCAACCTCCGACGGACTACCACGCACTCAGACAGCCACCATGTATTTCGTTTTGGCAGAGTTTATGACAAGCCCTAATCTCGCAGCTTCCCTCCTGGGAGGTCCGAAGGCTTCTTCCACAGCTCTACGGTTGATACCAATGATGTCGATATCGTCCGCAAAACCGAGAAGCATGTGCGACTTCGTAATGATGGTGCCGCTTCTCTGCACACCAGCCCTCCGTATAGCACCTTCCAATGCGATGTTGAACAATAATAACAGCAACAATAACAGCCCGTCACCCTGCTCAAACCATCTAACGTCACGAACGAGTCCGATATCTCACCGGCTATCCTGACGCTAGAACCTTCAAAAGTGGCACGTATCAGCCTTATCAGCTTTGTTGGGAAGCCATGTTCAATCATAATCTGCCAAAACTCATTTCTCTTGACTGAATCGTACGCTGCCCTGAAGTCTATGAACAGATGGTGCGTTGCAAGTTGTATTCTCGAAATTTATCGAGGATTTGTCGCAAGGTAAACATTTGGTCCGTCGTGGAGCGTCCCCCTCGAAAACCGCATTGGTACTCGCCAACAAAGGTCTCCTGCAACGGCCTCAGTCTGTGGAACAGGATGCGGGAGAGAATTTTGTACACGGTATTGAGAAGTGTTATGCCCCGCTAGTTGTTACAGTCCAGCCGATGGCCTTTTTTTGAAGATCGGGCATATGAGACCCTCCAACCAGTCCGAGGGCAATTCTTCATCGGACCACACTCTCAGCATGATCCGATGGATGGCACGATACAGCTGTTCGCTCTCGACTTTGGAGAGTTCGGCGGGAATGCCGTCCTTCCCGGCTGCCTTGCAGTTTCTCAGCTCTTTCACTGCTTTCTTCACCTCGTCCATGGATGTTGGATCCACAGCTTGACCGTCATTGTCAATAGTCATCCTGCTCCTTTCGACTCCACTGTTTCCCTCACCGTTCAACAGTACACTGAAGTGTTCTTTCCAACGCCTGGCCACCTCTGTTTTATCGGTTATCAGGTTCCCCTCCCTATCGTAGCACATGACAGGGGCTGACGTGCCTGGAGAAGCAACCTTTCGCCTCCGCAAGAACACGCTCCCAATGCTGTCGTTTCTTCCGGCGATGGAGTCTCTTTTCAGCGGCTCTTGCATCTCAATATCTACCCATGCTCTGACGAGTCACAGCCGTGGCCAACTTGTGACCCCTGGCACGCTTCTTCTCTTCCGTCACTCGCTGGCACTCAGCGTCAAACCACTCATTGGGCGCAGCTGCCGCAGTTGTACCCAACACTTCTCGCGCTGTAGTGCTGATCGAACTGTGGATGTGCCTCCACTGTTCATTCAGGTTCCCTTCCACTCTTTCCTCAATCCGCCGTTCATCAACTTTCTGCGAGTACTCTGCAACCACTCCTTCAGTTGATAGCCGCTGGATGTTCAACTGCATCCTCCTCGTTACCTTGGATTTCAGCACGTTGGACAGCCGGGCGCGGATTTTGGCTACTACGAGATAGTGATCCGAGTCAACGTTCGGTCCTCTGAACGACCTCACGTCTGTAACGTCTGAAAAGTGCCGTCCATTAATCAGAACGTGGTCAATTTGAGAGCAAAGCTCTCCATTCGGGTGCATCCAGGTATGCTTACGTATGTTCCGGCGTGCAAAACAAGTGCTACAGATAGCCATCCCCCTAGCTGCAGCGAAATTAACAAGCCTCAGGCCATTGTCGTTCGTAGTAGAGTGGAAGCTTTCCCTACCAGTTACGGGGCGGAAGAAGTCTTTCTGCCCGACCTGTGCATTTGCATCTCCGATGACAATCTTTATATCGTGTCCTGGGCACTCATTGTATGTCTTTTCCAGGAGCTCATAGAACTCCTCCTTTTCGTCATCGGGTTTCTCGTTAATCGGTGCGTACACATTTATTAGGCTGTAGCTAAAGAATTTGCCCTTAATTCTCAACACGCATATACGGTCACTGATCGGCCTCCATCTAATGACACGCTTCATCTGTTTTCCAATTAGCACGAAACCGACTCCTCTTTCTGCTTTCACGCCGCCGCTATAGTAGATGTGGTACTTAAATGAAGTGTCCGCAATAGGATCTACTGCTCGGAATTCGCGTTCTCTCGATTTCGGCCACCGCACCTCTTGGATAGCTGCAACCTCCACATTCACCTTCCGCAGCTCTCTAGCCAGGATACTTGCGCGTGCCGGTTCGAGTAGAGTCCTTACATTCCAAGTACCGAGTTTCCAATAATCGTTGTCCTTTTTCGTTCGCCTAGATCCATGCCGATTATTCCTTTCCGTTTTTATATCTGGATTGTTCGTAGTATTTAATATTCAGTATGCTGCCTAACTAGGGCTGCGATACCTAGTCTCGCGACGGGGCTGCCGTCTCCGATATAGCTGGCGGGACACCGCGTTTCATGATTCAGCCGCCCGCTCCAGATCAGACGCTGTTGTACGCCGCCCCTAACATGGGGAAACAGCCGCGTACGTTCCCCCTTCCCAGTCAGCATACGACTAAAGTTTCCACCGGGGTTGGTTACCCGATCTCCGCTAAGGTTACTCGTATCCCGGTCGGAACCACGTTGAGGTTGGGATAGGAGTTGCTGGACAGAGGTGAATGATCACAATAGGATCTCAAGTGACACGTGTCCAACCATTCGCCAACCTACGAATGCTTAACTCTCTGAAAAATTAGATTTTCGTATCAAAACAGGGTGGCGAAAACCTGGAAAAACCTGCAAAATCAGGAAATGTCAGGGAATTCCTTTTTCAATCACGGAAATCAGTGATTATCAGGGAAAACTGAAAAACAATCAAGGATTTTTATTTACCCGAGACGCGGTTTTTTAAACGGCTTATTAGCCGTTTTTAGCATAAAAGCCTTTATTTTTGCATAAAAGTCTGAAGTATGACTTAGGTTTGGTATTCTTCTCAATATGTGGGAAGAGGAGAGCGAATATTCACGGTTCACTTCTTGTCTAGCATGAACATTGCGTGTAGCAAGCTTTTGCACTACATTTTTTTTTTCTTTTGTGCTGTGTTTCTGCTGCACGCAGAAGAACTAACACACTTGCTGCTTACACCACAGCTGAGCGAAACAAAAGTGGTGATTCACTCTAGGGAGAAAACACCGAAGTACGCCGCGATGTGCACTGCTGAAAAATATCAGGGAAATTGATGTGATATTTCTGGGAATTTCAGGGAAAATCAGGGAATTAAATTTTTCGATTTTTTTAGTTATAACTTTGATCAGAATAATCATAACATAAGGTGCTATTGGGTGCGCAACTGAGATTTCGCTATTTCTCAATAGTTGGCACCTTCAGAAAGTGCTGGTCGATTTTGACTTATCTGAATCGCGATAAACTAAGCTAATGTGACGTCATACACTTCTATTTGTATGAAAATGTCTAATTTCATGCCAAATTATTTTCCATTTGCGGAAAACGTTACTTTTGAAAGTAAGTAAAAAAAAGTAACGGCGGATGAAGCGCACCAAGAGTACACGAAAAGTTAACAGAAATGCTGCTCCCAATGAAACAATGTGCTACGATTGATTCCAACGCTTTAAAAACGGTATTTTCGATGTTAATAACTGCCCACGTAAAGAAAGGCCCAATCCTTCAAAGATGATGAATTGGAGAAATTGTCCGATGATAAATCATTTCAAACACAAAAACAGCTTGCTTTGGTATTGGGAGTTACCAGCCAAGCGATTGTATGTTTGAAAATGTACCAGAAACACGGAACTCTGGGCGAAAAAACGACGTTCAGCAACCAAGAGATAATGAGCGTCGTTTTTTCGCTTGAGAACAACTGCCCTTGCGGCGAAAAAGGAAGGGTTTTCTTCATTGCATCGTTATAGCATATGTGAAAAATGAACCAGGTCGGTGTTTTTTTATTATGAGCGGTTCATTCCAAACAAAACCATCGCTAAGGAATGGTATCGATTTCAATTGATGTGATTAAGCAGAGCACCGCGCGAAAACGGTCACAAAACGAGTAGAGGCACGAAAAAGTGATTTTACTGTTTGACAACGCTCGGCCTCATACTGCCAAAGTCATCAAGGTTTACACAGTGTCGTTCAAATGGAAACTCCTACGACACTTACCATATTCTCCAGAACGATCCCGCGCTATTACTGGTTCCATTCGCAGATACATGATTTGGCTGATCGGCAGTTCTGCTCTTCAAAAAATGGCTTAATTCGTAAAAAGCCCCAAAAGACAAGCGCTCTCATCGTAACGGTGTTCGAGCTTTGCCAGGAAGAGAGAACAATGTCGCAATACTTTGAATGATTCACAAGGGTTGCGTGCAAAACCACGACCGCAAATGTTTAAAATTTTGTGCTAAAGAGGAGTTGATGTGCTGTCGAATTTCAATTTGCACTCATAAATACGACATCACTGAACAGGAATGGAATAAACACAATGCAGCGCAAACAAGTTTCAACAGTCAGAGTGCATGCAGATCACAATAATACTTACTTTTAATTCTAGTAATTATAACTTTAATATCGGATGTAATGTTTATCGTATCTCTGTGCTACCCCTGCAGTGGGAAGGTTAGCTGAGGGTAGGCTGTTTTTACATTGAAAACTAGACACGCCGGCAGATTGATTGCGAGCATCCACAAAAAAGGTTGTGTGTTGCCAAAATACAACAGAACTTTTCACTGGAGGAAGTGTTGGCCAATACACCTACCGCTGATGCTGCCGCTATCGTACAAAGACAACTGATCACCAAGGGAAGTGCCACTGCACTTACCGCTGAGACTGTTACAACGAATACTGCTACTAGTACCCACTGCAGCTAACGCTGCTGGTACCCGAAATATTAACTCAATTAGGTATTTAATTTGTCTTCAAAAGGACAATTCGTTGTTCAGTTTAATATCGGATATAAAACTGATCACATCTCTGTGCTATCTCCGACAGTGGCAATAAAGCATTTTTTTGAAACATAAGCAAAGCAAAGTCTTGGCGCTACATTTCGATTCGGAACCTGGCCTTCTGTTTATTATACACAGACTTCGCAGCCAATAGAGATGGTCGGGTTTGATGTTTTTCAAACCCGTACCCGACCCGAACCCGAATTTTTTTTTCTGTGGAAACCCGAGCCCGACCCGAACCCGAACTTTTTTTATTCGTTCAAACCCGAACCCGAACCCGACCCGAACCCGAAATTGTGAAACCCGAACCCGAGATTTAATAAATTTTATAGTCGGGTTTCGGGTTTTCATACCCAAACCCGACCTGAACCCGAAATTTTCAACCCGAACCCGAAATTTTTTTTTTCACCAAACCCGAACCCGACCCGTACCCGACACTTTCAAAAATTTTCAAACCCGAACCCGTCGGGTACGGGTCGGGTTCGGGTTTCGGGTTTGAAAACCCGAAACCCGACCATCTCTAGCAGCCAACTGTTTGATGTACAGGACAATTGCGAAGCTTTCCGAGCCGAGACTCGAACCTACGACGACTGGCTTGTTAAGCCAGCATCGTACCTCGAGACCAACTGGAAGGATTTTCTGAAACATACACAGCGGAAAACTGTTTTCACACTGAAAATTTGACGGTCCATGTATTTTGATTGAGAGCATTCAAGGATGTTTGTGTGTTGTCAAAACAAGACAATTTTTATTGAAGGAAACGCTGATGTACCTACTACTGATGCTTCCCGCTACCGCACAAAGGCAGCTTTTTACTAGAGGAAGTGCCACTGCCCTAGTTGGCCCTGTCACTATCGCTGCTGCTGCTAAGTAAGGACTGTCGTAGTCGCGCTGTCTAGAATACATATGACAAGTTTAGGCTGAAGCAGGCTTCTATAAAGGCCAAATAGTACATTCCATCTACTAGGGCTATAATTCTGTCGACCGTGCTTGGGAAAGTAAGCATCAAGTGACCAGAGGTCGAATTTCGCGTTTCAACGAGGCTTGACAATTTTCCATAGTACAATAGTTCGAATAATCCAATTACAATTTTCTGCATTTGAGGGATGCATAGAAGATTTCCGGGGGAGATCCAATGGAAACTAACCAACTTATTATCATTTGAAATTTAACAATTTTTTTACTTTTTCCGTTTTGGCGGTATCCATAAATTACGTAACGCTCATAGGGGGAGGGAGGGTATCCTCAAGCGTTACGATTTGTTACACAGGGGTGAGGGAAGGTAAATTCAGCGTTACGTAACGAAAAATATCTGGAGAGACTCTCCAAAAACGGACATTTTTATCAAGGAAATCTCTCTGCAGCGTTACGTAATTTTTATTTGGGGTAGATGATGTGGGGGTCCAAAAATCGGGTTTTTTCGTAACGTTATTTATGGATGTCGCCTTTTAGATTTTCATTTTACATCCCAAAATAGCCGAACTTCCTGAGAGACGTAGTTCTACGTCAAAAAATAGCGAGGACTTAGTTACACACCTAATTTACAATATTACCGTTGATAAACAGCACAGAAATTTTAGATATGAACTCATAAGGAAAATTTTGTTTTCGCTTTGTCGACCATTTGTTAACACATCTATTCAATGTAGAGCCCAAACTAAAAAAAAAAAGAAAAATTATGGATTTAGAACCATTTCTGTGAATTTTTGGTGACCCAAACTTTATCAGAGACTTCATAAGATTTTCCTTTGAGAAGTGTTGAACCCAGCAGTTGCTAAGTGGCCCTTTGAGGCATTATTGAGCTTACTACTGGCACCAAAATCACACAAGTAGTTGAAAAGCTATAATCTTTCATATTTTTCCAGTTTGAGCTTTAGGGCAAAACCTTTGTTGACCAGTTATATTTTATAATCGAAAACACTAGTTATTATTTGACTTACAAATCGGTCCAATTTTCACTAGTTGAGCAGAATCTCTTGGTCGGGAGAACGAACGGTTGAAGATCATATCAATAAGCCGATATACAAACAACTATTCCGATTAAACACATTCGAATTAGCGCAGTCCTGGAAGATTTGAAAACAAACACGCCGAAAAAATAACTAGCATTCACTAGATAACATTCCATCATCTGCTACTAAAGTTGATTCTACACAGCACATCGTTTGATTTACACGCTACGGTTTTCAAATTGATCTATTTCTCACTATAGATGCCAACATTGGCATACTGACAAATAACTTCCGGTTTGTAGTTATGGCAGTTCGGCTAAAGCAATGCAATAAAAACATTCCTTTCATTCTCGCTTTTTCAAGTGTATCTCCACTGTATAACGAATAATACCCTACAGCCTATCCCTTGCACAGACCACTTGCTTGTACAATCAAACAAAGAGGTCCTGTTTCATTTGCGCCCAATTTGAGATACAATTCATAGTGTCATCAATAAAAACAAAACGACGGAAGCGAAGCTACATTTCCGTTTCGTCCCACTCGGAAACGGTTGACTGCAACAAACTGTTTGGCCAGAGAGAACAAATATATAATATAATAAAACAAACAAACGGAAACCAAGTAAACTAACCACTATCCAGCTAATAAATTATTTTGCTGTGACATAAAGTTGATTTCAAAAAGAAAACCCGTGTGCTACATTTGTACCCCATCAAGAGATTGTGTACCCTTTTTGAACCGTACCTCGTATCATTATATATTCATAGTTTTATCTCTTTTGTTTTTTTTTTGCTCAAAAATCCGCCCCAAACGAACCCATCCAACATCTAGAAATGACTACTGGGATTTGCTGCTCGATAAAATGAACATCCAGAGCTGGTAATGTTGTTTTGTGCTGTTTGTTCTACGTTTAGTTTTTGTTTGCGTTGATTTGACTATGTCGACCTTTTCGTAACTTCCCGTAAGTGTGACGGGTCTAATTTTCCTTCACCTTCGGATACAACCGAATCAGAGGTTTCCTTTTTCAAGCGTGGTTAACTTGAGTTAGTTTTTGTAAAAATAAACTAGTGTCATGGTTTCGCAGCAAACGACGAAAGTACAAACGATGCGATGGAAGCTGATCCCTTGGTTTCGAGCAAGCCAAGTAGCACTCAAAATCTAGGCGCCAACATTCTCAATTTCTACGCTACGGGAGGTTTCTCTTTTTATTTTCGTTTTTTTTTTTTTCATTTCTATTCGTAGAACATTTATCGACATCATCGTCGTAACCACATAAGCTTCTCAATCGAACGGAATCGATTTGCTTTCAATAGCTCCAAATCTGTCTAACGATTTGTTCACCCAATAAACAATCCATGAACCATGCCGTCATTGAATTGCTATTGTTGAGCTTAGGAATCCCAGAGGTCGTATAAGCGAGAGCGTTCTGAAGTGGATGTGAGCTTCCGATTATCGCCAACTCAACAGGTTTAGATTTAAATGGATTAAAATTTCACAACAACCGTTTTGAATAATTGTTTTTCAAATGGAGCTATAAATAAAATTGAAACGTCAGCAGATGGTCCGTCTTTTCTACTCACAACGAGAGCTGCTACAGCTTTATCAATAGCAGTCAACAAGCAGGAAAAAGTTTTGCCATTGCATCAGCTGTTCAATTTTGTTTTTCAAATAAACGTTCCATCCACTTGCAGAAGCGAACCGATTGAAGTGCAGTATCGCACCTTCGGCGAAGCTAGACTTGTGACCAATTCATACCCTGTCCGGATAGCGTAGAGTGATGAATGTTGCCCAGAGGTGAACAACAATAAGTAGGTATGAACTAAAAACAGTTCAACAATGTTGCTGACAACTTATTGATCGAGCGAAAAGTTTTCAATATCAAGTCTAGCGTCGAAGCATCGAGAAAAGTTTCCTAATTAATAAATATAAAAGTTTTTTTTTCATCGAATCGGTCAACAATTGAGATGAGAAAGTGGTCCAATATTCACTGGATACTGAACCCCAGGGTTTCCTACCCACTTGTCTATGGAGTTGGCAACACCTTTTTAGACGCCAATAAAACTGCGTATGAAACATCAAATATCAAAAACAAAAGTAAGCAAAATGTTGCAAATCCTATAATTTTTGAGGAAAATTTGAGTTTAGTTAAAAAAATTGTGGTGAACCAGTCTGTGGCTGTAAGCCACCTTAATTAAGAAATAAAAAAAAATACAGAAAAATATCGCGAAAATAAAGAATGATTGAGTAAATATTTTATTTAAGATTTATTGCAAGACAGTTTTCGGCGAAAGTGCATGATGATGCCAAAAACCCTTCCGAGTTTGAAAATATTTTTATTTTGAAAAGAAAGGCCAAAATTGTGCACGAAGTTTAGGTCGCCAGCGACGATCCGCGTGCAAGATTGTCAATAAGCACACCGTTTTGTTTTGTTTTTACGAAAAAAAAATTGTGTCGCTTTTTTTTTCACCCAGAAAAATAAATGTTTTTGTAGCAACTGATAATGAGAGTCTCTTAGGTAGAGTACCGCTATTTTTGCAGTGATTTTCTTTGGTAGGTTTTCTTCAGTAGCTTAATGATACTCTTTGCAAAGTTACATTAGTTATCGATGGACGATGTCACATAACTCATAAATAATCGGTTGGATCTGAGGTGCTGCGATTGGGTGAATTGTCATGAATTCGAACACATTTTTTGGTATTTTACACGCTAGTGATTTATGATGTCTACGTTCTTTATATACGGCCAGCTCACACTATTCTGTACGAGCTGTTCTGATTTCAAAATTGAAACACTGCGAAAAGAATTCTATCTTCTACAACTTTGCTAAGATACAATAATATCCCGCAGTGCGCATTGCATGTAGAACACCGAAAACGACAACACTTTACGATTCATTAATTTTTGAACCCAGTCTCCCTAAACGATGATGGGGAACATAAATTATAAACGGAGAGCGGTAACTTATTTTGTTTTGCCTCAAAGACATTTATTAATTTGGCATTGCGCAAAAAAAAAACATTGAAAACATACAACGTTCACTTTAACCACCAAATTAACAAACCTTTAAAAAATCATTGAGTACATATCCAGTGTCACGCTGCCGGATACACTGTACTCGCAAACCTATGTTGACCCTTTTTTATGGCGGCTTCATGGAGCTATTTAGATCCCCGAAGCACCGTGGTGTGCGCTGTTCCGTGAGAGGTATTTGTAATAAACTATTCATCGAAAACATCAACATTCATCGCAATGATCAATAAAAAGCGAAAATTTATCCCACGCAGAAACTCTCCACCGGAATGGAAAGCACAGCAAAATTACTTCCCGGATGCGGTTGCTGATTTCCAGCTCGTTCGCCCCTCTCCCACCATGTATAAACTGCGTGTGGTATCATCACGACTCGGAATCTGTCGCACCAAACGATTACAAAAGAACCGGTGACGCGGTCGTAACCGGAAGCAAAGAGCTTTCCTATGTATTTCTCCTTTTCGCGGCAGGTGGCTTATAGTCTGGTAACGTAAGCTTGAACCCGTGTGTATGCCAGTCCGTAGCGACACGAGTTCTTATTTTATACAGCAGAAAACGAAAACAACACAATTGGAGCAGAAAAAAAGAATGTAAGGTTGAAGTAGCAATTGTGGTTATATCTTCCTGCAGAAAAGTTTCGTGCATGAATTGAAAGTCTTCGAAAAATCAACTTGAAGTATAATGCACATAACTTCGAAGAAAAGATTCTTTCGTTTCACCATACTAGGGGCACCTACCTTATTTTCCTTTTTTTACTGTTCAAGAACTAAGTACTCTAAGCTTTTGATACGATAGTTGATTGAACTCAACATTTGTCATTAAGGGACATGCGGCAGCTGAGAGCAAATTTCTGTAATGGAACATACTTGTAATTCCCAAAAGATCACGACTCCCACATGCCTACAACTAATGTAAAGATTCGAATATTGAGCATCTTTGGTCTGAAAGGGCCGTGTACTCAGTACACCGCAAATATTGATCCTGGGCCGTTTTTGTGTAGCAATTTCGTAATGAATTCACTCGGAAGGGGGGCTCGCCACACTTTTTTTTTAATTCAGACGATTTATAGCTTATTTGCGCCAGGTCCATTTTGCTTACTTAAATGCATAATTCAACAGTTTTTTTTTTTTGCTTTATTACGCGTCTGTTTCTCGTTTAATATTCCTTTTCTTTTCGTGTGACCTAACTTCGTGGCATAATTATGAAACCAGCTCAACCAGGCTGAAAAGGCTGTCGAACAACATGCCAGCCCTCTTTTTTGTTATACCGTGTCGCGTACAATTTAGTCGATTTGAATCTAATCTGGGAGGAGCTCGTAAAATATGCGGCGATAATGAAATATACTAATGGATAGGAATGGACTGTAGAGTTTTGTCGCAGAGTTTACGGTCTCGGTTCACTCCTCTGGTTGGGAAAGTTGTCTGTTAATACAATTTTCAGCGAAGCAAAAACTAAACAGCTTTACTGATTGCTGTATCAGTTTATTTATTTATTTCGCCCGAACTGTTTAAATACATACTAGATGTTATTTCCAATCAAAGAGGATATTTCATATTACTTAGTTGTTTCCATTGAATTACAATAAATTATCTAGCTAATTAACATTAAAAACGTTTCAAAATTGATTATCGATATCTGTGTTATAAGAATTAGAAATAGAATCTAGAACTATTCTCAAACCTATAATCTAGTTGACGAATTTCAAAATCCATATTCACCATGAAAATCACATAAAGGTAAACTCGAAATTAATGGGAATAAAAACGCGAAAAGCACGCGACGCGGAGAAAATTGAAAACACGTTTGAACTGATTAACGGTTGGCTGAGGAAAAAAAACTGGTAACTTATTGCTGACAAATTTTGCGCCAACTCGCACTGTGTAAAAAAATGCGAAGCGACGGTCACAATTTCGTTATAATCGTTAAGATAATACAGGTCTGCTATACATACTGATAAGAAAAAATCTAAATTCACTAACATGATTTTCATTGAGAATTCTTCTTCGTGATCTTTAAATTATAATCTTTATTTTTACGGAAATATAGGAACAAGAAATTTAAAAAATGCATTCCACAACCATTTTGGGAATTTTATGTAAAACATCGAAGAATTTTTGTATGTCGGCCTCGCGTTCGATGCGAATGATAGATGTTGTCCTCGTTTTATTCATATGTAGCACAGAGTAAGCCCATTTTAAGAATAATCCAATATAACATTCTGAAAGCATTCTAGGGTGTTGTATCGAAAACTTACCATGATCGGAATAATTTTTCATACGCGAGTTTCGTCTGCTATTTAACAAAAAGTTATTTCAAATATTTATCAGTATCACACAGCTTCTCTTGATGATGTTCTGAAAGTCTGATTAGCATTTTTTAAGTAATACTATTAGTAGAAAAGTTTCAAGAAATGATCCATTTCGACCAAAATTCGCCTTTACGATTGCAATTATGCCTTGGCAGTGATAATGGAATAGAAATTCGAAAAATACAGTATGTTTTTCAGTAAAATGGTTCCATACCTTCAAAGTTGAAGCTATTGGTAAAAAGCGAAGACCTGCTTTGTATCATGATCCGAACAACTTACTTCTGAGACTTCACAGCTTCACTTTGCCTGTGCTTGTTATAATGATGTACTTCACAGAGGTTAGATTTTTTTCCCAGAGTGTCCATTTTGAAATGTCAAAAATAGTTCTAAGCAATTGTCTGTCGAAAAAAATACTTTAAAATCCAAATGGATCTAAGATAAAATGACCAGTCCTATTATGATATATTTTTGGTTCCGATGATGGTTCAACCTGTTCTGATTATGATATAAATTCTATGATAAGATAAAACGATGAATAAATTCACATCGGATTTACTGTATTTACTGCAAAGCACGTTTTCCAACCACCGTTTCATGAAATAACTCCCCAAATGTTTGTAAGCTTTATTGACTCAACTGATTTTTAAACGTAATTGTAAAACTTCAACCTGCTCAGCAAAACCTGTCAAATGTATGAAAAAAACATTCAAAAGCTTGATTTTCATATTATAATCATACATTCAATCATACCTTTAAAACTAAGTTTTTCTGAAAAAAAAAAAAAGAGTTTTGAGCACAGTTGATCTACTCGAATAGGTCTTTCAAATTCGACTCTAAAGCAGGTATTAGACGAAGCAAATATTTGCTATTTTTCAATACAGATTTTATTTTGTGCAAATAAAAATCGTACCAAAAATAGCAAATATTTGCGTCGTCTAATACCTGCTTAAGAAGTTTAATTGGTACACCCGTTGCTGATACCATTCAGTTTGTTTATAGTAGGTAAGATGGTCATTAACCTTTTTGATTGTATATATGCTTTTTATGAAATACCCTTTTAGTCCTATCAGTTTTGCCACCAAAAAGATTGGTGTCTTTGAATAGCAGCGTAATCGTTTATGATTAGTAAGTTACCAAAAGTTAAAAAAAAACATCAAATGTTTGAAATCATATTATGCTCTATACCTGACACGATTTGAAGATATCCTTGTAAATTTCATAATTTAGAATCAATACATTGATTTTTATATGCATTGATTTTGTTGTAAATTGAAAAAAAATAATGCCAAATTCGCATTATATTTTTTAGAAACTTTACCTTTTTTGACAATCGTCTTCACCATGTTTGGAAATCTCTTTGAATTTTCTAAGTTATTTATCAAACACATTCAGGTTAAAACTGATACCGTTCATCATTCGAAATAGAATTATTTCATTTCCTTTATTTTATTTCTCAAACGTTGTAACATAAAATCGTTTGTAAGTAAACAAATTACGGCCGAACAGGAAATACGCTCACCCGGAACACCATTCTAGCGATCCTTTCACCTCACCTACCGTTATATCCTCATTCTTTCACATATCATAATACACTGTTTAACGCAACCATACCGTAAAGATATCTACTCTATCCAGTACATTTACCTTGCAACGATGTAGAAAGTTTTCTACACAAACTGTCGCTCTGTACATGGTACTGTCATCATGAACGCATTGTAAACTGTAGCACTCTGTCTCTCTCTCTCCTTTGTTTCACCATTGTTGAATACTTTACCGACAACTCATATCAACTCATCGTATCTTTGTCGTTGTAAAAGCTTTCGTGGTCAAAAAATATACCTTCTGGCCAAACGATGTCCGAGTGCCACGGAAAGGTTGGTGTCGTATCATGATTCTCTCCATAATTCCACCTACTCTGATCTTCACCACAACTACATTAGATCGAGCAAAAAGCGAACGTCGGAATGCATTGATTTCTGTCTTACCAATTTTGTTATATCCACCGCTCTGTGCATTCAATTCCCAGTGCCTCGTGATATGTATCAGATATTTTTTCTGGTTTCAGTTTGTGACGCTTGCTATAAGTTCGAGCAACGGTTCACCAACTTTTTGTTTTCCACTTTCAACCTAGCAGGTTTCTACTGTTGTTTGTGTGCGGTGACCGCTGCGCTATTATTTCACCGTTTCTTCGTCAATATTTATACTAATTCTACAATACACAGAAAATCTGTGCCATACGGAATGGTAGTGAACTTTCGACTTGAATATCTTTGGAATATATTTTTGCTCTCTATCTTGATGCATTGTTACCCGTGCATTTCACTGTGTTCTTTCCTACTTATCCACTGTTGCACTGTGTAAAACTTATTAGTTCGTAGTTAGTCGTGTATTTGGATGTTGATCATTAATAACTTGCATTTATAATTTAAGTTTTTTTGGATATGATAAAATATTTACTGACAATATAAATGAATATAATAAAATTCTTATAATATATGTGTACGAAAACATTTTAACGTTAATTACGTATCAATGAAACCAAATATTCTTTTTAACATAAGTCAAGGCAACAATACTGATCTATTATTATCTATCAAAATTTTGATTGGACCACGTATCAAAGTTTCCAATGTCTGCCAGAGATTGAAAGACAGGCAGAGATACATACCAGCTGGCATTTTCCGCAGCACCACTAGTCAGCCAAATCCATCATATCCTCAATGGGAGATTCAACGTAGCAAAAAAGCCAATATAGATTCGCACTGGATATGGTCATACTAAACCGAAACCGAAAACCGCTCGCTCGGGTGTGGATCAACGAAATCGAAGCATATCATGCTTCCAGATTGGAATCCCAACCTAATTTACGCTTGAGAACATTCGCTGGGAAATGTTAGCAAATGTGAGTTTCGGAACACGGACAGACGTTGGCTGGAGGATGAATGTTATCCCGGTGGGAATTGAACATGTTCGTTGCCAATTATGTTGAGTGGAGATCAGTTACACTTGTTTAGAATGGACTCATCATTCGGAATTAGCAAAACAGCTCAGATTGATCGCCACAATACATGCAGTTAATTTTTTTCGTTCGGTCTGCTTATGTTGGGAAATATCAAAAGAACATATTGTTCACCTGTTAAGAAGATAGTTTTGTTTCCCAAATGGTTAAACCCCGCTGCACTCGTTTTTGTAATGAAACTTCTGTCATTCACATTTTTCAACGTCGTGTGACTCTGAAAAAATCAAATCATACTGTTTTTGTTTATTCACTAGTAACTGCTAGAAAAATATCAATAATGCAATAAAATGTTGAGATAAAAAATCAACAGAAATATAAAAATCACAAATGCACTACAATTTCTATGATACCAGAGGAGAAACTCATAGCAAGACACTGACAAATTAATGAAAAAAAATTAAAGCTCTTCAAAAAATGTTGGTGGTTATTATTCCTTGCGAGCTGATTTAATAATTTCGTATTTCTTGTAGAACAACACAACCACTGCCAGTCATCGTACCAATGTCAATGTTTTTTTTTTTTTTTGCTTATTTTCCGTCGGTCTATTTCCGCCACTGTTGTGGCCAATTACCGACGCCCAGGGAGGCGACTCCACACCCAGGTCCCTAACTCACGACCCGTTTTTTAACGGACCGGCGCCAACGGCTTTACTTCCTCATGCGATGGAAGGCGTGATCCCAGAGATTTTTCGCCTCAGAAAATCTCCCGGTGTCGGCTAGGATTGAATCTAGACCAGTTGGGTTGGTTGTGAGTGGATCACGCCACCTCACAACCATCGACACCTATGTCGGCGGTGGGATTCGAACCCAGACGTCGAGCGTGGTTGGCGGAGACGTTACCAACCACACTAGGGCCCCGCTCTGTTGACGATAATCAAATCAATGAGAAAGCAATTCCAGCGACCGTAGTTCCAATTCGAAAATGCGATTATCGTCCGCCTCGGATCGTTGTACATAAAAATTTTCTTCCCCCTGAAAGCTGACGGCTCCCGCTGCTAAGAAGTGAAAGTGCAAATGAAAGTTCACAGCGGGAACCGAGTGCGGGAAATGTCCCTCCGACCAGAGCAGAAGAGAATAAATTTTATCTATGGTACACGAAAAACTTGATTACTATTTAACAGTTTGGTTTAAACAAGTAACTTAATTTACTTAAACAATTTTATAGTTCGTTTAATGAATTTAAGAGTGTACTTATCCGCAGGAAATCCAGCAAACCATCAAGTTGCGTATCTGGCACCCTGCCGAATCACATCACCAATACCCTGTCGCTTTACCAATTGCGAAAGATGGGTGGAAGAAGAGGTCGTCTTGTTTGGAAGACCACTGTCAGAAACAGATGGCACTAGCCTCCCGGTGGCTTAATTCGGAAATATGCAATTAGTGGTGGATTATTTCCTTTTCCACTTCCGGCAATTTTCCTGTCGGCTATGTGGGACTCCTTCTGTGCACAGATACTGGCGGCTATTGATGCTTTCACGTACGGTCAAATTTTATTGGAATTTGATTTTTTGTTAATGAATTGGCATAAGTGACACGTACATTTTCTTATATACGAAATATTACCTCATTCGTCACTAGGTCTATTTAAAGCTTGAATACAATCCGATTTTGGATATACGTGTATTTCTGGATTATTGACAAGAAGTTGAACGGCACAAAAGGTACATGATAACAACCACTTGAACAATGTTCACAAATTTTGCCAATTATTTCAAAAGTGCTGTTGCTGCTTTTATGGAAGAAAGTTATTGCTTGAATCCTCTCCCGTGAAACGTTTCATACTTCAGCTCGGTTAGGGTTCCGAGGCTTTCTTATCGGTAATAATCTCCCAAAAGGAAAATATACAGTTCATATTTCAGAAAACCAGCAATAAACTGGAGATGGGTAAATTCGCTCGTTCGTTAAGCTCCATCGGATATTCATGAGAGGCCACAAACATGTGGTCACAAATAGGAGAATAGAAAAATTCGATTTTGCATTTTACAGGCATGGAAAAGTGCTGTGCAAAGTGTCGGTGCACGGTTCTATCACACTTCAGAGAATGCATGTGCAGACTAGAGTAAAAGAAGTGGCTCCTGTTCAGAAAGTTAGTCTCTGCTATTGGAGAAATGGATAAAAGTTTCAACCAGATGGCTTGGCATACAAATTTAAGATGCAATGGAATTTCTTGCATCTTTGTATCAGTTTCTAATGGCACATGTTGCTAATACCATAAAAAAGGAATAGACTTTGTCGCCTGACTTATTTTATTCAAATAAACCATACACACGAAAGCTATTTGGTATTGTGCAGATTTTACCGAATTTATTAATTTTAATGTCTTCTAATAATCTTTTGAACTAAAGTTTTTTTGGATAGACAATTAAATTCTTCTGAACAACGCAAAACGGACACTATTCAGGAAAAAAAGTTTTCCTGACAAAAACTTTTTCATGTCTAACAATATCGCGCGTCTTTCTGAGAGCACGATATCGAATTCTAAAGTTTCCATTTGCTAAAAAACAAATTTAGAGTTTTAAAAGAAAATTTTTTTTTTCAGAGTAGATTTTTGAATAAAGAACGTGTTTCTGGTTTCCGTTGTAACATGCAATTACCCATCGCATCAAAGTTCGAGTGTTTTCACAGAATTCCGCAGCCCATCAATTAAATTCTTAAAAATTCCTCGTCCACGAGCTCCTGCAAACAAAGGGACGTTATCGCTAACGACTTGCATTATGTCAGTTCAGCCACAATTGCCGCAGAGTTTTTCTCAGTAGAGTACATACTTGCAAGTACGATACACCGCGCTGAACCGTATATACGAGATGTACAGCTCTGTAAGAATGTAAGAAACCCACTCCTTTGACCAGTGCTGCAGTGTCACAATTAATTTTCGCTGTGCTCGCTATACTCTTACATTAAGGCACTTTCTCGCCTCCAAGATGCCAAAAGTGATTCATTAGACAGTCACCGTCAGCTCTTTCGACCGACAACCACTTTCAACGAAATTGCACCCGAGTCGAGCACCCGAAGCCAAAGTGCTCTGGAAGTAATTACATCATAATAAGATGCATTCTATCAGCCAGCAACTAGAGACTATGCGGCAATTAGTGCAAGCATTTGTGAATTTACCCCAAGCCACCCTGCTGTAGAGTGGTTCGAAGAAAAACATTGACAGAAGGTTTTGCCCCTCCTTTCGGTACGGGCTGTCTGTTAAGTGAAGCAAATCAGAAAGTCACTCTCTTATCCCATCAGAAGAGTACGCAATTCTTTTAGCCAGTCAGTCACATCTCTCGAAAAAGTTGATCACACGTAATGAGTGAAGGCGTTTCGGAATAAAAACAAACCGGTTAGGTTTCTGATGATGATTGCGTTTAATCCTTGTGTAGGATGGGAAAAACATAATGATATGCGCTGTTAGAGAATCTTTAATTGTTTGAGCTTTATCTCATGTTGTTTCAACTCCTTTTAACCTAAACGTTTCTGATGTGTAAATTCTCTTGACAATGACAAATTTCCAATTAATACACACACGTGTGTTCATTTAAAATATCTGCACCCTTCCTCAGAAATACACTCATCGTATCTTCAAGTGAAGTTACTTAATTTACAAAAATTATCATAAATTTCTTAACACAAAACAAACACGGTATACACATAGTTTCAGACCAATTGGAAAATTTTGATGTTGAACGTAACGAAACACAAACTCCCAACTCCCACCTTCATTACAATTTTACAATGAAACAACCTAATGCTTCATTAGTACCGCGCGTCCTTCCCACCTTCAATAACAATGTCAAATCAAACATAACTTACTAACGATTTATATTGTTTTTTTTTTTCTTCCACAAAAAAACCCCAACCACCAACCCACTCCTTCAACCATCCAACCAACCCACCACCTCCTCCCGCGAGTTCACGTTAATCAATCTTCCTAACTGTGCGTGTGCGTGACCTTCCTCCTCGTTGTGATTCGATGTGCTTCCGGCTTCCGATGTGTACCTTTCCGCGAATAAACTGTACAAAACTGTACCCCGCAACCCGCGGGCTATACGATACGTCGCGATCCACACTTCAGATCCAAGCTAGAAGCAGCCGAAAAACTGGCCGCCTCCTCCGCCGCAGCGTAAGTGTTTTAATGCAAACACCAGCAAACCGATTGCTCGACTCCGTTTAATTTCTTCTAGAGAAATGAGCCAAGGTTTTCCGATACTAGAAATCATACGTAAAGCTCGCTTTTCTTCTAGACCTAGCTCTGTTTGCAAAACCAGTTACTAGTTTTTTCTGTGTAAATTTTACCACGTTCTTGATAGTTCTCTAGCTAACCAGTTTTCCTGTTTCGTTCATAGTTGATCGTCTGAAGGAAGTGAAATCCCAGAGTAACATTTTGAATAATAACTTTATTGAAGATTCGTTATCCGTTTATAACTCAGCGCAGAATCCTAAATCTACTTTTTTTTGAAATGTTACTCTAGAAGTTGCTGACACTGTTTTCCATTGCTGACGTCTTTCGTTTGTTTCCGATTTGCTTGACGAATGCGTCAGCAAATCGGAAGTGGAAGAACTTTTTCTACCAGCTATAGACTACCTAGTATTGTGATGTTCTGACACGGCTTGATAATTTGAATGTGATCGAACGTATGTAACAGCTGCTACTATCTCATGCTTTGCTATCTCTAGGGTTGAATCTGTTCTGCTGCATCTGTAACCAAAAATCATAAACTTTAGCTAAAAAAAAGTTAGTGGTAGTAATTTTCCGCTTCTAAAAATACTATGCAAAACTCCTAGTGTGTATATACACAATTCTACAAACTTAACATTAAATATTCTAAAGTTGTGCGTTTCATATCACTTGTAGATTTGTGCTAAAATACTTGTGTGCTACTGTTTGACTTGCTAGCTACAGTGAAGTGTTATTTTAGGAAATGCAATTATTTTCAGCTCACAAATATTCCAACAAATGGATAATATCGGTGCAACCAAACATACCGCAAATAATCGAGACAGTTCTTATAACAACAACCGTTCCGGCATCAGAAAAAAACACCCTACGAGTTTTTTGAAAACATTTTAAATAAGTGATGTAAAACAATTCGAAAATTTAAGTAACTGAAACACACAATCGTAACCATATAATTGAATTATTTTTAGTTAGGAAATTTAAACATTTTTACATTCTAACATTTCAACATTTTGATATTTTGACACTTCGACATTTCGATATTTCGATATTTTGACACTTCGATATTCTGATATTTTGACACTTCGACATTTTGACATGTTGACATTTTGAAATTTTGAAATTATGGCATTTTGACATTTTGACATTTCGACATTTTGACATTTTGATATTTTGACATTTTGATATTTTGACATTTTGACATTTTGACATTTTGACATTTTGACATTTTGACATTTCGACATTTTGACATTTCGACATCTTGACATTTTGACATTTTGACATTTTGACATTTTGACATTTTGACATTTTGACATTTTGACATTTTGACATTTTGACATTTTGACATTTTGACATTTTGACATTTTGACATTTTGACATTTTGACATTTTGACATTTTGACATTTTGACATTTCGACATTTTGACATTTTGACATTTTGACATTTTGACATTTTGACATTTTGACATTTTGACATTTTGACATTTTGACATTTTGACATTTTGACATTTTGACATTTTGACATTTTGACATTTTGACATTTTGACATTTTGACATTTTGACATTTTGACATTTTGACATTTTGACATTTTGACATTTTGACATTTTGACATTTTGACATTTTGACATTTTGACATTTTGACATTTTGACATTTTGACATTTTGACATTTTGACATTTTGACATTTTGACATTTTGACATTTTGACATTTTGACATTTTGACATTTTGACATTTTGACATTTTGACATTTTGACATTTTGACATTTTGACATTTTGACATTTTGACATTTTGACATTTTGACATTTTGACATTTTGACATTTTGACATTTTGACATTTCGTCATTTCGTCATTTCGACATTTTGATAGTCTAACAGTTTTACTTTGAATTAGAATTTTACCAGTTTAAAATTATTAGAATTCGGATTTTCAACAGTTTTGTAAATGCATTTTGATAGTTTGACTGTTATCATTTCGACATTTTGTCAATATTATTTTGTGGCTCTAGGTTTTTAATCTATTTATATTTAGATTTAGATTTTCTGCTTGCTTTTTTTTATTGTTTTTTATCGCAAAATATATTTTGACTTTACTTCGACAGTAACTAATCCTAAATACTTTAAAAAAATCCATTCCTATGGTTACAAAGTTGAAACATGTACCACTATTTCCATTTTACTCAAAAAAGGGGTATTCTAATCCATTCTCAACAAAGCAGATAATAGCAGAATAACACAAGTCTTTACCCTTCTTTATCCTTCATAATTAGGCTGTACTTGTGACGTGTGCTTTTATGTTTTACGAATGTAATAAAACCATCATCTTTCATAGTCTCGCTCCGTCTGATTCCACCCAAACTGTATCTCAAGCTCTTCAGTTTACTGTCGCTTTCTAGAACCATTTTACCACAACCGGAAAGTTATGATTTAAAACACAAATTGAAATGAACTCTTTTTGAGTGCAGCATTTTATCATGAAACGGACCCACGCAACGCAATTATCCATTAGAGCACAGGATACGCTTGCTCTCGAGTACAGTGAAGGTACAGTGCAAACTGGAAAAGAGATGAAATGGCACCTGGTTGACCTGCAGGAATTGAAAAACTTTTAATTAAAAAGTTATACTTTCGCAGAACGTTTGCACCCGATTACGGAGGAAAAATGGTGTGGATAACAATGTAAGCCAAATAGAGTCACACCGCGGGAACGAACTGCAAGGCAACTATTGCCTGTCTCATAAAAAGTAATAATTTAATATTTGCGTTCGAGAAACTTTCCGAAACGATTAGAGAATTGGAATGAGGTTATCAAAATTACCGTTCGAAGCAGTTCCCAATGGTTGAAAAGTTATTCAGGGGTGAGCTGAAAATTGAGTTTGTGCGTATCATTTTTTCAAGTGCGGAATATTACAGAACCTTTCATTATAGGAAATTACCTTTTTCTTTGCTAAAAATAATACCTTAATAGACAAATGCTTTTGAAAGAGTATAAGAAGACAAACGATGATCTAAATGAATGTTAACAAATTTCAATGTTATTTTTAATAGTGAATATTATTCACATCCAACCTTATGAACAAATTACTAACAATAATAAAGTGAGTTCATTCGGATAAGTTTATTTACTTACAATGACTGCTTGAGAACCATCCGAATCTCATACTTGTAAAATATTTGAATCTGGTTAAAAGAAAACGAGCTTGTTAAGTTCCATTAATTCGCTCATGCTGTATTCATGCTTCCAACCGTCCCCGTCCTCCACGCCTGGAGTTACTAACATCACAATCAATCTACCTTCACGCTGTCGTTGCTCTCCAACATTGTATTATCATCGTATTCATTGTATTACATTGTATTCCGACCATCAATCCAAACCTGTCGGTTTCATTTTAATTAATTTATAATATTTAATTTTCATTTCTGTTTATTTCCAACCTCTTCTCTTTTTACTTTCATGGCCGTTATAAATCATCAATCAAACGAAAAATATCTCCCATCATCCCAACGTATCTTAATATTCGTGGCAATTGCTGGTATTCTGTCGCTGCCGCCGAATGCTGTACGCTGCTATGCAACTCTGCTACCGCTCACGAAACATGCTATCCGGCTCTATTTCCGGCGCCGGTCGATGTCGTTATTACGCTGACACCACATTGCTTTCACTGTTACCAATATACCTGCATTGAATTGAATGCTTGCCACCGCAAACCCGCCACACACGCGCATTCAATTTACACGTTCCGTTTGCTCATCAAAATATCATCGAAAACCGCACGACCTGTGTGCACTTGTTTGCATATACACACATAATACATATTATCGTAACCTGTTTGAAATACACGGAATGATAACGCCAACGGTGGCCATCGTTGGGGGAAAAACATTACCGCGGATGAACGGGATGCGGAAACCGTCAAACCGTCGAACCGAATCTAACCTCTACTGGCAAATGGTGTGTTGTCTGGCGGGTCCAATCGTTGTCACCGGTAACCGCGTCGAACTGTCGAAAATGAACCAAAATGTTGTAAATATTGCAACTAACTACCGGATTCGACGAGATAATGTACCAACATATGTTCGTTATTGTGCGATGCTAATTGCTTTCACTGTTTTTGTGTTAATTCAATTCTATTTGCTCGATTTCACAATATTTGCTGTAAATATAATTGTGTTTGCTTTGAACTTTTAACGTAACCACAACAAAATCGTTCGATAACCGAATGCAATCTATACAAATACACACCCACACACATATATTGATCGACAACCAAATAACTGAACCCACTGCTCGTAATATACCGAAGAAATGGACTAAGTCAAATTTCACTTATTAGGCGGGCGTCTTCGAGCTTCAAGCACAACGCCTCGTTCGTGGCCCGGCTGCCTACGATCCGGCGACACAAAAGCCAGTCTCTGCATTCACCTGGGAACGCGAAACCGTCCAGTGGAAGCACTGGTGGAGGCGGCAGTGGCCGGGCCGGCCGCTGCCCTCGGGTGACAGACATCAACGCTTCCTCGGAGAATTTGGGTGAGTGAAATGAACTGCCTCCTTGGTCATTGAAAATCGTGAACTTTTCTCCCCATTCTGGTGGTAGTTTGACATTAATCAATCATCTATCTATTTTGATCGCATAGTAATTTTCCTTTTTCTTTCATCTGAACCACTAACGGCATTGCTGCTGTCATTTCGTTATAAGTAGCTTCAGTATCACCGCGTATCGAATTGGTACCTGTTGTGAATTCGATAAGCAGCTTAATCTGTTTTTAGATTGCTTCATTTTTACACACCCCCAATTCTGATCTTGTGGTCATGGAAAATATTGATTTATGAAAACTGGTGTTGTTAACTGCAGAAAATAAATAGAAAGTTTCATGTTTTTTAACAGAATTTCAACTTTTATAGACCTGCAGAAACTTATCAGAAAGAAGTAAAGCGTTTTTCTATTATAAATATATTCTTAGACTATTTGGTATTCGAAAATCGAGAGCCCTTCAGAAATGCCCTGTTTTATGGTTTTTGCCATACTAACCACGAGCTCTTGTAATGTTTAACAAATTAGTTACTGTAAGTACTCTGTAAAATGATTAAAAAAAATTATTTCCTTCATGAGAACTCCAAAATTTAAACTAGTGACTATCATCCTCCAAATAACTTTTGTTAAATGTTCTTACATAACAAAGTGCAACGAATTTTTTTTCTGTTTCGGCTTCTTTGTATGATTTTTATATATATATTTTGATGCAAACACAAATTTCCCCGAATTTAGACCCATTTCACCTTAATAGGCGCCATTTTGAGTTTTTTTAAAATAAAGAATTTCAATGTTCTTTGGACGCCATTTTGTTTGAAAGCCAAATTCTAAGAGTTTGTCCACATAATAGCCTTTCCTTACCCATTTAATAAGAAAAAATCCTAAATCGGACAAAAATTGACTTCAAAATGGTGATGCTGCGAAAACAGTTTTAGCATGATTTTAACATATTTCACAAAGCAAAATAATATCAAGTATATAGAACATTGATGGATCCGCTAATATCTAAATGAGGTAGTTATAATTTTCTTATAATGAAAAAAAAATGTCTCAGAAAACGATTAGAAAGTTTGATTGAAAATGTCTGCAATATGCCAATTTCTCTACAATACTGAAATACTTTTATCTCGACATAATATTAACTTATTTAAAATCTATTTGTAGTAATATCAAGAGCGATACTTTAACATACAACAACAATTTGTCTTCACATGGTTCTCTCACTTTTGCGGAAAGGGAGCAGCTTTCTTGACCAGGACCTTTCAAAACATAAAAATCTCGCTTCAGCTATGAGACAAAATCATCACGTTTGTAAAGTTGATTCATTTAGAATATAATTATATTTTTTTTTTTTATTTTATTTCATAATATACCTTCGACATTTCATTTGCCATTAATCGCAACATTGTCCTATTAGTCATTTCTGCAGGGGGTCGATTCAGTAACGCTTGGAGGATTTTGTGAAAACAAATTGATGTTGTATCTTTTTGTATCGCTTACAAGCTTGATATTATTTTAAACAGATTTGTTTTTCGTAGAATCACCGCTTTAAGGTCAAAGCTTTTCCGATTTAAGATCCAGTTTTTAAAAAAGATGGGAAAGAAAATTCTATTCTAATCAAACTGGCATTAATGCACAGTGTTTTTATTTACTGATTTCGTGTTCTAAATTAATAGCGTCCTTACATTTGATTCTACTGATTTACTCTAATCGGAAAAGGTTCTGTGTATTTTATTGCACTTCTTCTCAAATGGACTATTTAGTGATTAATACACCTAGAAGTGATACAAAGAATTTATTTTTTAAGGAAAGTGTGATAGATAGCCAGCGTCTTTAAGAAAGTGATAGCAGATGCTTTTGCCTTGTCGAAGATGTCGAATTTCTATGTCTTGTATTTAGTAAGATATAAATAGTTTTATATGAAAGGTTAACCCAAATCATAATTTTTCAGCGTAACTTTTCTCCAAGATTTTCTACACATTTTAAAGTCTTCTTCAGTGCTCTAATCAAAATTTCAAGCAGTGAAGAAAACTATAAACAGTAGTCAAAATACGCGCACCTGCTAATTGAGTAAAATTGATTTTTTTTCTGAAAATAATAGTAGAAATGAAGGATAACTAAATTTGTCTCTTCTTAATAATTTGATGATTGATTTAAGAAAAAGTATATTCCGAAAGCTCCAACCAGAAAAGACTGAAAGATTATAGCTATTCAACAATTCCTATAAATTTTGGTGCCCCTATCCATCACCAAAACGCGTCAACTTACGTGAGAGTGTCGTATATAAATTGCTCGCCGGGTTCGTCGCTTCAACGTTATGTTAATGTTGGTGCCCCTAGCCATTTCAGTTACGCGACAAAAGCTCCCACCCACTCCAACGCGAACGTTAACTGTGCGCCTCCTTTCACTGTTGAATCGGTGGAGACGCTAAGTTAAGTATTCGACAGCCGCCTACGGAACGAGCTTAGGAGGAAATTTGAATCAAGAGCTCAATAATAATATTCTAGAGAAAAACTTTCTTCTACAAAGTTGTCACATATGATGAAGTGCACATTTTCTGTAATCACAAATTAGGGTGATCCAAATTTTCGATGAAATCCAGCATCTAATATTCTTATCTTTGCAAATAGAGTTAACCCTCTAGTGTCCAATGCCGCCTTTTGGCGGGCCTCAGTCAAACCTCTAAAAAGCTTCAATAATTACTTAAAAAGTGTTTATAATGATTCATAGTGATTTCACCGAAGCCCGTGTAGAAATTAACTTGGGCACCAGAGGGTTAAACGATGTTCTACAACGCTGTAGTCAATTTTGCGTTACTCTGTAGAAAAAAGTTTTTTCTATCTTTCAACATAACTGATATAGAAATACTAAATCACAAAACGAAAACTACGGGCACGGCTCTCAACCTCAAAATGGAAAAAATGAAAGATTATAGCTATTTACTCATTCCTATGAGTTTTGGTGCCTCGAGCCATTTTAGTTACGCGACAAAAGCTCCCACTCACTCCAACGCGAACATTGATCGTGCCGCTTCTTTAATTGTTGAATCGACGGAGACGCCATATATATCGTTCTAGAGAACGAGCTTAAGTGTAAAATTGGATCTAGAGCTTGATAGTAATATTATAGAGAAAAACTTTCTTCTACAAATTTGTTACATATGAGGAAGCACACATTTTCCTGAAATCACAAATTGAGGTTACCCGAATTTTCGATGCTTCATCTATCTTTCTCATCTTTGTAGATAAAGTTAAGCGATGTTCTACAATGTTGTAGCCAGATCAATTTTGTAACTTTGTAGAATAAAGATTTTGCTATCTTTCAAAATAACTGACATAGAGCTATTTTACTAAATCACAACAAGAAAACTACATTCGCGGGCTTAAGCTGGACTAAGCTCAAACTGGAAAAAATGAAAGATTAGAACTACCTATTTACCCACTCCTGTGAGTATTGGTGCCTCGAGCCATTTTTGTTACGTGACTAATTTAAAAAAAAGGTCCCACCCACTCCATCGCGAACGTTAATCGTGCGCCTATTTTCAGTGTTGAATCGATGGAGACGCCAAGTATTTTACATCGTTCTAGGGAACGAGCTTAGGGGGAAATCTGGATCTTGAACTCGATAGGGTAATCGCTCCATTATTCATCTCAACAGCTTGTTGCACCTATATTCATCCTATTTCTCTCATTTGTCCAATTTACCGTCAAATTTCTACAAATTTTTGAAAGTAAATTTATTTGCTTCTCGATTTTCTCAAGTGGTTGAGAGTTTTACGTTGAAAATATGGTAAAATTTGACGATAAATTGATAAAAAAGACGCGATGAGATGAATATAGGAGCGGTTACCCTAGTAATATTCTAAAGAAAAACTTTCTTCTACAAAGTTTTTACAAAGGGTAATCGCTTCATTATTCATCTCAACAGCTAGGTGCACCTAAATTCATCTCATTTCTCTCATTTGTCCAATTTACCGTCAAATTTCTACAAATTTTGAAAGTAAATCTATTTGCTCCTCGATTTTCTCAAGTGGTTGGAAGTTTACGTTAAAAATATGGTAAAATTTGACGATAAATTGATCAAAAAGGCGTGATGAGATGAATATAGGTACTGGATGAATATAGGAGCGGTTACTCTATGATGAGGCGGTTATTTTCCCGTATCACAAATTAGAGTGACGGTAATTTTCCATCATATCAGATATCCAACTTTTGTATCCTTGTAGATAAAATTGAAGAATGTTCGATTATGTTGCTGTTCCGTTTATTTAAGGCAACATTGTAAAGAACGTTTTTTTCTATCTTTCAAAACAACCGACTTATAGATAATTAGTAAAAAAAAAGGTCACAATGAAACAATTTTTGCCGTTATAAATTAATAATGTTATGACGCGAGTTTTAAATTGCTAGGCCACCAAAACTCACAGGAATGGGTAAGGGGCCATCCACAATCCATGTGGACATCCTTGAGGGGTGGGTTAGAATTTTTTTGTGCAGTTCATTTATTTCCAGTTCGAGCTTTTGGGCCGCACCCGAAGTTTTTTGTTGTGATCAAGTAAAATAGCCCTATATCGGTTTATTTGAAGGATAGGAAAAACTTTCTTTCACAAAGTTAGGGAAAATTGACGGGGTTACAACATTGTAGAACATCGTTTAACTCTATCTACAAAGATTAGAAAGTTAGAAGCTGGCTTTTATCGAAAATTTGGATCACCCTAATTTGTGATTACAGGAAAATGGAAACTATCATATGAACAATATTATAGAAGAATATCGAGCTCTAGATCAAAATTTCCTTCTAAGCTCGTTCCCTAGAAGGTTTTCGAATAATTACTTAGCGTCTCCACAGATTCTATACTGAAAGGAGGCGCCCGGTCAACGCGTTGGAGTGAGTGGGAGCTTTTGTCACTTAATTGAAATGGGTGGGGGCACCGAAATTCACAGGAATGATTAAATAGCTATATTCTTTCATTTTTTTTTTTTCTAGTTTGAGCTCTAGGGCAAAACCTGTGTTATAATGACAACAGCCGCACATATGAATTCCAGAAAATTCATGAGCTCTTCCAAGGAAATTTGAAACAAACAATGGAGAAGAGAAGGAAGGGTAAAATAATAATCCTGTTGTTGTCTCACATAAGATGACGTCATGTGTTAAACTTTGATCAAAAATTTACATTTTTCATGATGACCTTCTCCAAAGATGACTAGAACAAGATACCTGACTTCCAGTTTTTTCATTCGTTTTGCCCACGACACCTTTACAACTGTTAGTGCTGCCAACTGATTACTTGAATGCGCATAAAACTAGTTATTAGCAAAATCGATTTATCGTGCATAATCCGCCAGATGAAAATGAAAACAAGATGGAAGCACCGTATACAGATATTGAAAATTAGATTGCCCACCGTACAAAAATATTGAAAATTAGATGGTAGGACCATACAAGGATTTTCAAAAAAAAAAAAGCTTCACCTTTCGCCACCTTTCCGTCATCATCAAACTATAGATACACAAATTAGTTCAATTTTAGTTCACGAGCAGCGACAATCGTGTCCACTGCATACTGCAAGAGTCAGGTATCTTGTCCTAGTCATCTTTGCCTTTTCCAATGATTTTTTTACATTTTTCAATCCTTCTACAAAATTATGCGATTTTTGTATGCTCATATTTCCGCTAAAGGTTGTAGAACCCCAGCTCCAAAAATAATAAAGTTATTAAAAAAAGTACGAATTTTCATACAAAATAATCTTCTACATTGGAACAATCGATAGGACTCTATTTGACAAATGATTTTATATTATTTTGGAAGTAGAATAGATGTTAGAGATGTAGAATATCATTTAGTTATCTGCGTATTTTGAGTACTGATGAGTTATTTTAAGTTCAATTAATCCTTGAAAACCCGATTATGGTTAAATAACGATTTTATTTTGAACTACTGTAAAATGTTGTGAAAATCATATATTTCTGTACGGCTAAAAACTTTGTAAAAAATAAAAAATATGTGGAAAACCTTGAAGAAAAGTTACGTTGAAAATTATGATTTGAGTGACCTTTCCATTAAAAACTGTTTATATATGTTAAATACAGAACATATAAACTTGACATCTTCGACAAACTTTGCTAACAAAAGTAACATCTCGAAGACACTGACTGTCTAGCTCACTAAAAAATACTTTTTTCATATTCATATACTTCTAGTGATTAGTCCACTAAATAGTCCATCTGAGAAGTAGCATAATCAAAAAAATAAATATTTTACAAATAAAGTAAATCAAAGTACATATGAAATCAAATGTGAGGACGCTGTAATTTAAATCATGAAATCAAGAAAATAAAACACTGTGAATTGTTGCCTTTTAAGGTGGGATGGGTTCAAACCTAGCGAAATTGTTTTTGCGTGAAAATTCATAAAAAAATCGTACAAAAAAGCCATAATAAAAAATTGTTGGACTGTGTAGTTTATCATTCCCAATGTCAAGCTGTATTTCTTTCAACTTTTAATACTTTCCTCCTAGCGAGTTACAGTAGTTCACACCCATGATTATTTTGGTTTAAAATATATATTTTCAATTATTTTAAGAGCCTAAACATTTTAGAATTCTGATATATTTTCAGTTTTTTTGTTATAGCTTATTTTTTACATGTTGAAACTTTTTCAGTGTCAGCTTCTTAAACTTCTGATTTGTTATAAATTTTCACTTTCTAACACTATATTAATCTCCTTCATCTTTATCTTTTCTAACTCTTAAAAACTATTCTTGCCCTCTCTCTTATTGCTTTCTGTCTGTTGGGGCTTTGGGATATATCAATTGCATAGTGCCAATTTATGTTTGATACTCTTTTAATAGCAGTTCAAGCATATTTTTTGTTCTTACAAAAATTCTGAAAATAACTTAACCATTTAAAGTAATGAGCTATTAAGTTACAAGGTTCATGTTCACGTAGAAAGCCTCTCGTTATTTCAAAATACAAAATTTTCATAAAATTTTAAAATATACTGCAGCTAACAGCACCAAAATCATTTCGTCGACAACAACTAAAGCAAATTTAGTGCAGTGCAGTGCTGCTAAACGCAATGCATACATATTTCCTTTTCTACGTGCTTTCTTTCGCGCACTTTGCCGTTAATATGCTGATTAGCGTTCAAAAACTGCGAATAGCTAATATTCTACAAAGCAGTGTCACTGTGTGTTCGAATTGTACTTCTTTCTAAGCTTCTAACCGGAAAATGATTCACTAGTAATGACTGCTTCAATAACAAAAAGTGACTCACACTAGATTTCTAGTAGCATTGAACCCCATACTCTCTTTCATTGAACGATTGTATTTTACCAATCTCTCATCATTGTCACAGATTTACCAATTGTAGGCATGTAATTTTATTTTCCGCAATTAAAACTAAATAAACCCCACAGGACACAACACAACATTGAACCGTTGAATACTGTCCCCGTAAATGTACCATAATAATAGCTAACAAATTCAGTAACGAATACCGAATACCACAACCGTTTAGCGACATACATAGCAACAAAAAATTTAACAATTATAACTTCCACATTTACTTCTATCGTTTTTTTCTTTCTCTTTCAATTTTTTTTTCGGAACACAACCCACAAAAAATGTGTAAAAACAAACCTCTCAAAAAACCATTTATTGATCGGTTCGAACTGTACTTATTAACACTGCAATCGTCATTCACACGACCCCAAATCAAACAAAAATCACCTACAATAAATAACATTTGAAAAACAAAAACTCTCACAAAAGAAGTGACCAACAACGGTAGGCCCATGAACCCCAGTCTCAGTGAAGACTCGGTCGCGGAGACAGCACTTTCCAAGAAAAATTCCGATGGTGAGTTTTCAACGTTAGACAGTTTCAGAAACACCTTTAGACAATTCCAACCAGAAACATGTTAACATTTTTATTCTTAAAACGAAACTTCCGATACTTACCTTGCTTACTTACTGTTCTTCAACAAAAAAAATAGATGTAATAAGTACTAATATGCTGCTGCTCCAACTGTCTGCGCTGTCCTTAGCGTCAATATATGTGTCAGTAGAAGAATTTTTCAGTTGTGTTTAATGTTTCCCCGTCGTATCGGTGTCTAATGTTTCCGGAGTCTAGACTCTAGGGAATTAGTTTTCTCTATGTTTGCTGTATGTCAGTATGTGTCTTTATGTCCTATTTTTTTATTTTATACTTTTCTAGACAACGTTTTATTTGTAGTTTACCCATGGCTGCAGGAAAAGTGTTACCCAAAAAAAGTTTTTAAGTTTCACCCATCATTGGTCGGATTATCATCACCGCACTAATTGGTTTTGTTTCGTGTAATTTTTAGTTTTTAAATAAAATAGTTGCTGAAGCAGGGAAACGCATTGCTTGCAAAATAGGTAGTATTATGTGCACTATTGAAAAACAGTAAATCAATCTCGGATGGTTCAACAAAGCGACGACACGTTTTGAGTTTTGATTCTTCCGTGAATGCATGGACTGTTGTAATGAGTAATTTATGTTGTGCTCGACGAATATGAATCAAATGTCACATGATACGAATGGATAATGTTAACATAGTACTAGGAGAGCAATAAGACATAAAGCGATGTCGAAGACAAGCATGCATAAAGTGTAGGATTTTTAAAATATCATCAAAACTTTAGCAGGGAAAATCTATTTCGATCATCTGTAACTGCGTTTCCTGCAGAGCTTCATCGAATGTAATATTTGTATAATTTGTTAATAACTGTTCAGTTGCGTTCAGTATGTTTGAATTGTGAAGAAAAAAACGTCATTCGGTCAAAAACGCATTAAGCTAAAACAATGTGAGGTTTTTTAATGTCAAACCCATAGATCTTGATGTGCTACAGACATTATCGCTTTACCTATAGTTCCACAATGACTTCAAAATATACATTTTTATAGCAAGAGCTCGTATTCTTCAATATTCTTCACAAGGAGATATCTCGATAATCTAAAAGCTCAACCAAAGAATGGTAGAATGTCTCCTGACTACAATGTGTAGATTACAAGGACTGGGATTTATAAAATCCCAAGGATGTAACCGGATGCTCATGCTTATGTTTGGAGCACATCTATGCTGCATGCGACTACTCAAATGTCAAGATTTAGTCGAGACATCGTAACATAACTCGTTGTGTCTGTAGACCATCAAGATTAGAACTTAGGGATAAACTTGTAGTTCCCATTAAAAGTTTTGAGTATGTCACATAAAGTGAATAAATCTCTCAGAGATTCATAAACTCTGAACTTTGACACTCAAAGCCGTCCCGAAATATTAGTTTTTTAGATATTGTTCGATTTTCAGTTGAAATTTTGGATTTCTTATGAATATTATATGTTGTTTTTCTTGATTTCATGATTTCTAATGAAAAGCTTATTTTGACATATTTCATAACTCTGAAAATCGTCCGGCTTGAAACAATTATATGAGTTTTTTCGTGAATTTACGAATACTTTTAAGTATTTTATCATTGACTTTTATTATTATTCAGTTTGTACATGCAAACATGAATGTAATAATCAAGAAAAGATTCAGCGTTATTATCATTTCTGTTTCTAACGAAAGTCGAATAAAATCGAAACAAATTAAGAAGCGAAGCAGATTATATTGGTTTTAGAGTAAATCAGTGTGTTTGTATAATTAGTGTTGAAATGTTCACCATATAACGGGCTGTTAAATCAAAAATAACACAAAAATATCTCAACAACAATAAAATAATTCTGCCTGACAAACTGGTCTATTCGTTAACTTTATGTTTTCACCAGAAGTAAGCCAACATTTTGAATTTGAATTTGCTTCACACAATACGTATCCTATCACTTGGAAAATGCACATGCTTTGCAGAGCAGCCGCTTCAAAATTTTTATTTGTTATATCTCTTAAATTTGAAAGTATTAATTTTTTTAATCTTCGCCAAATGAATGTGCAATTTATAAATATCGCCTAACTTTAACTCTCAATATCTCAATTTTCTCTGCTCCACATTCAATCTCTCTGGCACGTGTTGTTTTGCGCGCTGCATCTCATTGTTATTATACAATGCTACTACTACTACTATCTACTGTTACTGCCCTGCTGTTGCTACTACTAAAACTACTGCAACAACTGCTACAACAACTACAACGACTACCACCGCTATTGCTACTCTTACCGCTAACTCTTAAAAAAACACCACAACTACTATTATCAGCGGGCCTCGAGATGGCGTCTATGTCGTCGATACCGGGCACGACGACCGCAGGTAACGATCTTGTCCCAGGACGTGGCTTTCGGTCCACCGCCAGTCTATGCCAGTCGGCATCCCGAAGGAGCAGTTTCGTCGCCAATATATTCGCGTCCAGTTCGCAGCAGAGGCGGGACAGCACAAACGAGAGCAGCGCCTTGGTTGGTCATCTCGGTTCTGGGTCCGCAGCTGCCGCTAACAGTAACGTGTTTCATTCAGACTTTAGTACTAGTAACAATAGCGATAATTCCAACGTTCCGACTATGCTAAGATTCGGCGGAGCCTCCGCCCTGCCAATATTGCTCTGCGGGCAGTTGCGCAACGAGATACTCACTAACCAGCCAAACAAACAATTTTCATTTTTCACACAACCAAGTACTGACTCTCTGAATTACCATCTAATTAGCACACGCAGTGCGTAATTACCAATTTTTTACCTTCTCTACCTATCTCTATTTAACGGAAATGACACGTTCCAAGTGAACTACTAGCTTACACCCAGCAAACAAAACCGTGTGTCCCCACCAACGAGTGCTGCAACTGCATCCTTGCAAAATCCATCAACAGATCATCCCCATTAACACATACACCCACACATTAGTTGACACACATTTACACCAGAGACAACGCTCTAGAGATAGCCTTCCTTGTAGTTTGTGATGTTCGTTATACAACCGTTGGTAACTACATGCGAGAACATAAATTTGCTGACTAATCGCACACCTTCACCATACGATAATCACTAGTAACACCGCATCAATCCATCAAACCAACCGCCTGTTATATGCTGCAAAAACCACCTCCACTCACTGATGGACCGATGCTCCGGATACAACCGTGCATTAAACTGTCATCATTACGGTATGGTAACTGCTCATGCACAAAATAACTATGTAACACAAGTACACCCACCATTTAACCGTACCGGAAACGTTTGCATCTCGTCTGCCGTGTCTATCAAAATAGAAATCATATATTTATCTTCCCCATTCACGCCTTATCCTTTATCTCACATTTCGCACAAACACGAGTTTCACCTATTTTGCATATGCTGCTATTGTTGTGCGCCCTTTCTTCATCACACTGCCACCGAAACAAACCGGCACACTCAGTTGTCAACACAAGTTTCGCAGAAAACGACACCGATTAATGGAACAAAAAATCCTATCAACACACGAAAAAAACACCGACAGCATATTTTTAAAACTAAACGTGCAATTTACGAAATTATTTCACATTCACGCTCAACGTGTTACTTTCTATGGTGTGTGTTTATGTGTGTGTATGGAAAACAACAGACGCCCACGGTTCAGGTTCTTAGTTTATCAGGACACAATTCCAAGTAAGCATTAAAATTCATCTTTACACTCGAACATTTTCCGCTTGGAAGTTTCTCCTCACTAATTTGCTACAAAGAACGAAATCTTTTGTGTCGTCTCTTGCTACTCGTGCTGGATTTGCTCGTGTCGCACACACCTGTAACTGGAATGAGTGGCCGGTAAACTTTACACTTTGTAAAATGTGTCGCTTTCCAACGACTTGCCACGGTGACACCGACGCGACGTTCAACAGTGAATACACCATGGCGGTGTAAAAGTTTTCACCGGAATGGATCAAGAGAATAAATTAGATCTTATCCAAAATTGATTTACTAAGAAGCGGTGTGGATGCGGAGATTTTCGCTTCGCTGCTGTGCAAACTTTTCACAATCTTGTGAATATTTTAATCTAGCATTATTCGTACCGGTTCTACACACTTGTACCGGTTTCAAATAATTTCATTTGCCTGCTCAGCATCCCGAGAATTACAACAAATTGTTTTAAACGACTCAATGAATTAGCATTAGCTAAAATTAAAATATTATCATTCATGGATACAAGAGTATGAGAATCTTCCAAACTTGATTTCGAAAGTGGGGTAGGCTCCATCATACCAACAACAAAATTAAACAGAGTTGCCCTGCACTTCGAACGAAAAAAAAAAAACATTTTCTAAGAATAATTTTGCTACTCAAATGAAGTCGGCAAATGATTCGTTACTATGTGATGTGAATTCTAGCTACAAAACATGAAAAAATGCGCCAACTTTTCAACAGAGACGCTAAAGATGCCAAAAATACAAATAACCATGCGTCCCCTGTACTACAGACAACTTCAAATTCACAACAAGACAAAATGTTTCCATTTTCAAATATTATTTGGTATACACCCAAATACCAAACGACGATTAAGTAACGTCAATGATAATATCAATGACGCAGTCAATAAAAGACATAAAAAATGATAAAGTGACCAGCGCTGATTGGGATGAATAGTCATGAGTCGGTAAGAATCATGTGATCAATAAAATCCGCCTTATGAGCTAACAAACGCCATGAGTCGACGTAAGACATATGACGACCAGAATCATGTCACAGGAATCATTAGTCGACATAATTACAAATCAACCCAAACCTCAATGAAGGTTATTTATTGCACTTTGAAGGAAAAATAACGGAAGAACTATTCCATACTGTTTCTGATGAAATCTCGTACACCACTCCTTTCGTGCACTTGTTGTTTAACCAGAGCAGCCGTTTTGCTCCACCATCTCTGAATTTCTGTCACACCCCGAAGTCACCTTTTCACTCTTCTTCATCTTCGTCTGCCCAATTTTTCTCAATAGAATGGAATTAGAGACAGTTGGGTGGATTGATGTCTTTTTCGAAGAAATGCATACATAAGTTAGCATACATACGCATACATAAGTTTTATTGGAACTTTTTGATAAACCTTGAACTTGACCCGTGGCTTTAAAGAACTTTAGTCCGGGAAGCTGCCCTTAACCCATCCTTACGATTTTTTAATCAAGTATAACTTCTTTGGAACACAATAAATCATGAAGAACTTTTCAATACTGGAAGCGGAAATATTTTAAAACAAACTGCTGTCAAAACATTGCAGATCCGATCACTAGAGATGCTGTAGTCAAATAAACAATGCTTCCAGATATAAAATACTCCAGCGCTAGTCGACGAACATATTGAGCCGACATGGAACATGGTTCGACAAACGGCAAAATCTTGAATCGATAAAAAAGCAAAGCATAACCTTGGTGCTACATTCCGATACGGATCTTGACCTTCTGTTTATTTAAACACAGACTTCACAGCCGACTGTTTAGTGTACAGGACAATTGCGAGGCTAGCTCTACAATCCGACTGACACTAGCAGTCTTTGCCGAGTCAGGACTCGAACCTACGACGACTGGCTTGTTAGGCCAGCATCGTACCTCAAGACAATCTGGGAGATCTATGAAAGTTACTAATAAGCATTCTGAGCTGACAAAAACCATTTACTCATAGCGAATTTCTTTATTCCACCAGCTCACCTCGTTTTGACCTGGAAGCAAGCTAACTGCTGTCAAAACCCTTCTTTATTCACTCGATATTGACCCAGTATTGACCTGGCGTGCTACCCGGAACGCACCGTAAAATTTGTCAACTTCAACACACCACCGAACGTGCTTAGTTCGTAAGCAATCATCTGGCATCTCTTTCTCACTTGCGTCGTAAATCGCGATGTTGTTTCTTTATTCCTCGGCAGATTCGCCCTGACGCAGTGGAGTAAATAATAAAAAAAATCCGCTATCACACAAGCCACAAGTAATGATTTTTTTTCTAGTTTAGAGATGCAAAGCCAACAGCACAATCTACTTCTCTACCTAGATGCTCTCCTCATTTGATACATGCTTAAGAGACACACAGTAAAAGCACTGTAGTGAGCTCTATTGTGTAGTTAATGTGCGTAATGTCCTGTCGTATAAAAAAGCTCACACCAGTTTATCTCTCTGGAGTGTTTTTTCAGATTCCACCACGGTGTTTTTTTTTGCAAGCTTCTCAGATACACACGATTCACGGCTCACTTCAAACAGGTGCGGCGCTTTGCCCAATCGTGTGAGAGCAGTTGTTTTCGCAGTGGAAGAAATTCTTCTTCACGCTAGTGATTCTCTGAGAAGAAACGACAAATACAAAAATTGACAGAAATAAACTAAAGTGTCTCTTTATGCGGATGGTACGTAGTACGTAAGAAAGCGTGCATTCAGAAACCCTCAAACTTTGTTTGCTAAAGGTTTTAATCTTTTCTGCTAAATACTTTCAGAGAAGAATCATTCCAATTGAGGATCGAAATGACAGTAAAAAAGTCTGGTCAAATCAGTGAAAATTTAGTGTTTCAATATTGAGTAATTGTATATGATTGGATTAAAAATGAAAAAAAACATGAAAGTATGCCGCGTTAAAAACGACTTTTCTATTAAATCTACGTAAATTTCCAAATCCGCGTGAATACAGCCACATGGAAAAACCGCCTATAAAGCGATTTTAGTGTAATTAATTTAACGCAAGATTTTTGGCGACATAATCCAAGAATTACGAGTAAACAAACCTCCTAAGTAAGGAGACAACTTAAGTCAGTCTTCATTAGTGTCGTAAGCTTACGGCAGTTATAAGGTAACAAATGTCACTAATTGACATAAGTTGTGAGTCGAGGTAAATCATGACACGACGAATGGCGACAAAATCATAAGTCACTGAAAGTCTAACCCAAGACTATGCTGTCACTGGCAAATCTCATATATTTGCTACGTACCCAACATCTCAACGGTTCGCGGTTCCCCTGACATATATGAAAAAAGTCCAGCAATTCCATTTAACTTTTATTTAACTTGAAATGGTTGCAGGAAAAACTCTTTACTCTCACATTAGAATTAGATAACCTGATGTCATCTCCTTGGTTTAACCAAACAACAGCCATGTGCCGATGTCATGAATCAACAATTTATGAAAGAACATGGAAAATGTCGACAGAAATCATGAGTCGAAAAAGTTATTAGTTGATGTAAATCGTCAGAATTTATAAGTTAACAAACGCCCAAATTACAACTATAATAAAGTCATTACAAGTAAAAAAGAGGTAAATTGAAAAAGTCGACCAAACTCTTTAACTGCTAACAAACCTGTGTCAACTAGAGTTACGAGTCGATTAAAGATAAGAGCAAAAAAAAAGTTATTTGTCAGCATAAGTTACAAATTGATGATAATCAGAAACCGATAACAGTTACTAATTGACATAAATCACATAGAAAGTCGACATAACCGAGGGTTAAATCAATTACCAAGATCAACGACGACGTCAATTATGAGACGACAAAATTTATCAGTCGTCGAAAGCAATGAGACGAAATGACAACCATGAACATAAACCCTAGGTCATGAGTCTGCAAAGGCCATGAAGTTAAAAGACGAGTCATGAGTCGTGAAGCTCATAAGTGGATTTAAATCTAACGTTGGCAAATGTTATAGCTTGACAAACACCGTGAGTCGAGAGAATTCAATGAGAAATCAAAACTCGTTAACAACCAACGCCGAAAGCGGATAGTAAATAAAGGAATCGCTCAATCTACTGTCTCGATAGAACGGTTTTGAAAAATAATTTAATTTTTTTCAACAAGACGAGACTTTTCGTGATTCGTCATTAATCAGAAATGTCGATTTGGCAGGTATAATTAGCCAACATATCCCTAAAAATCATATGAAAAGTTTTCAAATTAAAACTTCAAAAATGATTTGCAAAAACATATGTTTCCATTCTAATTCCACGCCCAACGTACTCGATATAACTGGCAGAAGCATGATTTCAGAAGCTATTTTCTAATTGACTAATAAAATCAGTAATACAATAGAAAAACTTTATTCAAATACACAGATGAACCACTCTCGTCGCATCATATTAGTAAATATACATATTTCATCCATGTTTGATGCATATATCATTCATAAGCCAGGTAAAATTGTTTTAATTTCAATTATCAACCCCCGTCGATATTCCAGCACTAGCGCTATTGTTCGATCAACAAGTGCTCGTAGACTACGTTAAACGGGATATCGATTTTAAATTAATTATAAACACTCAATTACCAATTAGTCATCGTTTGAACACCTGCTTGTTGCAGGAATTTATTTATAGAGAGAACGACATGCATTTGAATCGCGCGCTATAGTAATTTTACGTGGCTTCATCTATGGATAATAGATATTCACAAAACAGTTCGCACTAATCTCAGTGCCACAAAAATAAATACAAACAACATTGATATTGATATGGTTATCATATTTATTTACACTAGAGCGATGAATGAGTTGCGAATCTATTTTAAGCGATAAACAAAAGTTTTCAAGTATTGAATAGTGTTTACCGAATGGATGAACACCATATTATGATCAGCATGTTAATATATTTGATAAATCTTCAACGAGGTGGAGAATAGAGCAATTATGAGCAGGTGATCTGACTGTTTTATTTGAATAATACCCAAAACGTGATGTATTAATTCCTTGATATCCAGCACATTATCCAAGTTGACCAGTGGGTGGGAAATGAATGATGTAGTACAGCAAAACAAATTTACACTTACCTAATTTATTTCAATTTTCACAAGAAATGCCAAGGATTCATGCCACCCGCATGAATTAAATACACGCATGCGACACCTGCATACAATTCTGTACCTACGTTGGGCGGTACAACATGTATTTAACGACTCTACCAAGCCTTCCGCGTAAAACATATTAACACGTGTACTTTATGCGGTACTCCCGGATTAACGGAGGAGTCCTGTTGTGCAATACAGCAGTAAAACTCGCAGTTGATTAGCTAAACAGGTTTGGGTAGAATTTTTTATCATGTAAAATCTGACTACTTGACAAACTATATTCAACAAGTGGAAAAAAACTCTAGAATTAATTTAAACGAGGAACCCCAATCCCGTAACGCAACATACAGGATACGTACTTTTTTCGTGATGCTAATCTCCCATCACGTGTACCAGAAAAACACTCGAACGAGTTCTTATTAAGTGCCAATTAGCCGGGATGATTGCTTTGTTTATACCACCTCGCAAAGATCGTGTGTGCTGCTGAGCAAAAGTAGTGAAATTGTGAAATTTATTCAGCGTACGTGCCCTATGGAACGTGGGAAGTCGTTTTGGGACCATGAAGCAACAGTATAATGAATAAAGTATACGTTTTCAATTTATTTTTTCTTGTTGCACGATAGTTCAGCAGAGCACTGACACAAATGATTATAATTAAGAGCTTCAACATATATTTTAGAAGACTATTTATAATGAAACCCCCGTGATCTTTCATCGGTACTGCCTCATTAATTGAGAATCACGAAGTCTTAGATGAAGAACCAACACTTACAGAATCACTCGATTAAAGCTTCACGAAAAACTTTATCTTCTCTTGATTTTACTTCCTGTGCTGTCGCGACCAGTCAGTGCAAAAGGGAGCAAAAAACATTATTGATAATTTGCTTTCAGGGATTTTTAATCAAAAACTATAAGCAAAATTGTTGCAAGAGTTGCTCATACTTACGTGCAACTCTATCCTATAGGATACTGTATATAATAACTAACATTAAATTTAAACGATTCTTCCTTTTCAAGTTGGTTTCTAGGTTGGAGTTTTGTTGGTTAGATATGAGAAAACTCGCCCGATTTCACGTACGAGGATTTATTTATCTATGTTTAACCAGTCTACAAAATAGATAGCATTTATTTTTTCCTACGTGATATCCGCATCTAAAATCTATTCCTCCCGACCTCCGTCAATCTTTCTGAGAGTCAGACTGTAGATTTATATTTTCTAGCAGTTGTTTATTCCACGTACTCGAAACTGTTACTGTTTGAACGCTGCACCAGCATCAGTGATCTGAGCTTGCGAATAGGGAACATCTCTCTTTTAGTAAAATCTTCTGCTTTATACGGTCACGTTGAACACATACTTAAGTGTATTGTTTAACAATAATTCAATTATCATTCTGTGCCGAACACGCATCAGTACTGGACGTGTTTGGTGATCGGTCCGATAGAGTATAAAACAAAAGACGTGTGAACAAGTGTTGGCATTGTTTGCCTGGTCGAGTGAAATAAATCCGGGTTCAAGGTCGTTCCTTTGTGCAACTGTTTCGCATCGTGACTGCCAGCTGGTGCGTAAGCCGATTTGGCTGCTGGCTGGATTGTGCTACAGCAGTGGACGAGACACAAACGAGGAAAAAGAAGAAGCCATCAGTGTCAGCGAGTCGTATCGCTGTGTGGAGTGATCTCACACCTGGCTCGCTGCTGGTGGCTGTTTGGTGCTGCTGTATTGGTGCTGCTGGCTGTAACGGCTGCTACTTCGAACGATCGGACAACCAACCTTACTGGAAGGGAGAAATAAAAAGGTACGTGTTCTTGTCAGCGCTAGTGCGCTAAACATAGCGCGATGGATGTAGATCCCTCGCCTCCCGCGCCACCATCCCCGAACCCCTCTGACCCTGACCCTTCTGTTACCCCCTCCCCTGTTCATTCTTCAGTCCCCCCTCGCCCCAGGCTTTACCCAGACGGAGCCCAGGGCAGCTATACTGTTTATTTTCGGCCAAAGGCAGGACCGAAATCGAAAAAGTTGAACCTCTTGCAGATTTCTAAAGACCTGACGAAGGAGTACAAGGGCGTGACCGAAATTTCCAAGGTCCGGCCTAACAAGCTCCGTGTCGTGGTCGGTAACCTGAAAGAGGCCAACGATATAGCTTGCTCTGAGCTCTTCACACGCGAGTATCGCGTTTACATACCCGCACGAGACGTGGAGATCGACGGTGTCATAACCGATTCGAGTCTGTCCGTCGAGTGTATACTGCAAAGTGCCAAAGGGTGCTTTAAGAACAAAACGTGTCCCGAAGTAAAGGTGCTCGACTGCAAGCAATTGCGGTCAGCATCGATCATCGGTGGCAAAACAGTATACACTCCGTCAGACTCGTTTCGAGTTACGTTCGCCGGGTCTGCACTACCAAGCCACGTCTCGATCCACCGGGTTCGTCTCCCTGTGAGGCTCTACGTGCCCCGCGTCATGAACTGCCTGAATTGCAAGCAGTTAGGCCATACAGCCGCCTACTGCTGCAATAAGGCACGTTGTGGCAAGTGTGGGGAGTCTCATGCGGAAGATTCTTGCAGTGTTAACGCTGAAAAGTGTATTCACTGCGGAGAAAATCTGCATGAGCTCTCGACATGTGCGGTGTACATGCAGCGCAGGGATAAAATAAAACGGTCTCTCAAAGAGCGTTCAAAGCGTTCCTACGCTGACATGCTGAAGAAGACCGTTACCACTTCTCCCGTTACTTCGAACCCCTTCGATCTGTTGCCCTCTGAGGAAACCGATTCTGACGATTCACCAGCGGGAGCATCTTACGCCAATCCTGGGGAGTCTAGAAAGAGGAAAAGTGTTTCCTCTCCTAAACTTCCCAGAAAAGGTCCTAAGATTTCTCAAAGTGAAATGAAGGTTACAAACAAACCAAACAGTGCTGCGGAAAAACCGAAGCAAACTCCTCCTGGGCTGGCAAATTTAAAGTCCCAGAAGGAGTTCCCAGCACTGCCAGGAACATCTAAAACCCCAGTTGCTCCTTTTACACTCCCAGTTGATGAAACAAACTCTGGATTAGTGAAATTTTCTGACATTGTGGACTGGATTTTTGAAACTTTCAATGTACCCGATCCAATTAAAATTTTTCTTACAGCATTCCTCCCAACAGTTAGATCATTTTTGAAGCAGTTGACTGCCCAATGGCCTCTCCTTGCAGCGATTGTATCCTTCGATGCCTAATTCAACTGCGTATATGAAGGATTCTATCTCTGTCTTACAGTGGAATTGTAGAAGTATTTTACCAAAAATTGATTCGTTTAAAGTTTTGATAAATAAAAACAAATGCGATGCATTTTCCCTTTGTGAAACTTGGCTTACTTCAAATATTGATCTCAACTTCCATGATTTTAATATTATTCGCCTTGATCGAGACACCCCATATGGAGGAGTACTTTTAGGGATTAAAAAGTGCTATTCTTTCTATCGTATTAACCTCCCCTCGATTCCAGGCATCGAAGTTGTCGCATGTCAAATGACAATACAAGGTAAAGAGCTTTGTATTGCCTCAATATATATTCCCCCCAGAGCACAGGTTGGGCAACGGCTGCTCTTTGATTTAATAGAACTTCTTCCCTCGCCACGTTTGATTTTGGGAGACTTCAACTCTCATGGCGTGGCTTGGGGTTCCCCATACAATGATAACCGCTCCTCTTTAATCTATAACCTTTGCGATGACTTCGACATGACTATTTTAAACAACGGTGAAATGACACGTATCCCGAAACCTCCAGCGCGCCCAAGCGCTTTGGATCTATCCTTATGTTCGACGTCGCTACGGTTGGATTGCACATGGAAGGTAATCCTCGATCCTCACGGTAGCGACCATCTGCCTATTCTTATTTCAATTACTAACGGGTCAACTCGCATGCGACCAATTGACATTCCGTATGACCTCACACGAAATGTCGATTGGAAGTTATACGAGGAAATGATTTCAAAAGCGGTCGAGTCGATTCAACATCATTCACCACTTGAAGAATACAACCTCCTCGCGGGCTTGATTCTCGACGCCGCGTTGCAAGCCCAAACGAAGAAATATCCCGGCGTAACGATCAAAGAACGGCCTCCCACTCCGTGGTGGGACCAAGAGTGCTCCGATGTCTACACGCAAAGATCCGACGCGTTTAAGGCCTACCAGACGGGAGGTATACCTGGCGACTATTTACGGTATTCGGAGCTTGATACCAAGCTTAAAAGCTTGGCTAAAGCAAAGAAACGTGGATATTGGCGTCGGTTCGTGAACGAGACGTCGAGGGAGACATCGATGAGCACTCTTTGGAACACAGCCCGAAGAATGCGGAATCGCGTAACGGTCAACGAAAGCGAGGAGTCTTCAAGTAGGTGGATATTTGATTTTGCCAGGAAAGTATGTCCGGACTCTGTTCCTGAGCAAAATATTGTTCGCGATGCGTCTCCGGGCCACGACGCGATAGAATCACCTTTTACGATGGCAGAACTTTCAGTTGCCCTCCTGTCCTGTAACAATAACGCGCCTGGATTAGATAGAATCAAATTCAACTTGTTGAAGAATCTACCCGGCAATGCCAAGAGGCGCTTGTTGAACTTGTTCAATAAGTTCCTGGAGCAAAACATTGTACCGCAGGATTGGAGGCAAGTGAAGGTGATCGCCATCCAAAAACCAGGGAAACCAGCTTCTAATCACAACTCTTATAGGCCGATTGCAATGCTATCCTGTATCCGGAAATTGATGGAAAAAATGATACTCCGTCGTTTAGACCATTGGGTCGAATCAAATGGTCTACTATCAGAAACTCAATTTGGCTTCCGCCGTGCCAAAGGGACGAATGATTGTCTTGCGTTGCTTTCAACAGATATTCAGCTGGCGTATGCTCGTAAAGAACAAATGGCGTCTGCGTTCTTGGACATTAAGGGGGCTTTTGATTCCGTTTCTATTGACATTCTTTCGGGTAAACTTCACCGACAAGGATTTTCTCCAATTTTGAACAATTTTTTGCACAACTTGTTGTCCGAAAAGCACATGCATTTTACGCATGGCGATTTGGCAACTTTTCGCATTAGCTACATGGGTCTTCCCCAGGGCTCATGTTTAAGCCCCCTTCTTTACAACTTTTATGTAAATGACATCGACGAATGTCTGGCAAATTCATGCACGATAAGACAACTTGCAGACGACAGTGTAATCTCTGTTACAGGAGCCAAAGCTGCCGATTTGCAAGGACCATTGCAAGATACCTTGGACAATTTGTCTGCTTGGGCTTTACAGCTAGGTATCGAATTCTCTCCGGAGAAGACTGAGATAGTAGTTTTTTCTAGGAAGCATGAACCTGCTCAGCTTCAAACACAATTAATGGGTAAAACGATTTCTCAGGTTTTGGTACACAAATATCTTGGTGTCTGGTTCGACTCTAAAGGCACCTGGGGTTGTCACGTGAGGTATCTGATGAAAAAATGTCAACAAAGAGTGAATTTTCTTCGTACAATAACCGGACAATGGTGGGGAGCCCATCCAGGAGACCTTATAAGGCTTTACCAAACAACGATATTGTCTGTTATTGAATACGGGTGTTTCTGCTTCCGCTCCGCAGCAAACACACATTTGATCAAACTGGAGCGAATACAATATCGTTGTTTGCGTATCGCCTTAGGTTGCATGCAGTCGACCCATACGATGAGTTTGGAGGTTTTAGCTGGAGTACTACCATTGAAAAACCGCTTCTGGAGCCTGTCTTCTCGTATTCTAATCAAATGTGAGGTCTTGAACCGTCCCGTGATTGAAAATTTTGAAAGGTTAATCGAACTTAATTCTCAAACCCGTTTTATGACATTGTATTTCAATCACATGTCCCAAAATATTAACCCTTCTTCGAATATTCCAAATCGTGTCGACTTATCAAATACTTCTGATTCTACTGTGTTTTTCGATACATCCATGATAGAAGAAACTCGTGGAATCCCGGATCATTTACGCGTGCAGCAGATCCCTAAAATTTTTTCCAATAAATATCGAAACATCAACTGCGACAATATGTACTACACTGACGGATCACTTCTTGATGGGTCCACTGGCTTCGGTATCTTCAATAACAATTTAACCGTCTCCCATAAGCTCGATAATCCTGCTTCTGTTTACGTCGCAGAATTAGCTGCAATTCAGTACACCCTAGGGATTATCGAAAAAATGCCCACGGACCATTATTTCATCTTTACGGACAGTCTCAGTTCCATTGAGGCTCTCCGATCGATGAAAGATGTTAAGCACTCTCCGTATTTCCTGGGGAAAATACGGGAACATCTGAGTGCTTTATCCGAAAAATCTACTCAGATTACCTTAGCGTGGGTCCCTTCTCACTGCTCGATACCGGGTAATGAGAAAGCGGACTCTTTGGCTAAGGTGGGCGCAACAAACGGTGATATTTATGAAAGACCAATTGCCTTTAATGAATTTTTCGCACTTGTACGTCAGAATACGATCATCAGTTGGCAAAATGCTTGGACCAGAGGGGAATTGGGAAGGTGGTTACATTCCATAATCCCCAAAGTATCGACGAACCCGTGGTTCAAGGGGTTGGATGTAGGTCGGGATTTCATTTGCGTGATGTCCCGGCTTATGTCCAATCACTATAGATTTGACGCGCTCCTCCGTCGTGTTGGGCTCGGGGAAAGTGGTATCTGTGCCTGTGGTGAAGGTTATCACGACATAGAGCATGTGGTTTGGTCATGCCCTGTACACCGTGACGCCAGGTCTAAATTAATAGCTTCCCTGCAGGCCGAGGGTAGACAGCCGGCTGTTCCTGTTCGTGATGTCTTGGCGAGCCGTGACCTATCCTACATGTCCCTTATATACGTTTTTCTGAAATCCATCCACGCCCCAGTCTAGTCCCGTTCCCCTCCGTCTACACCCAACAAAACGACAAGAACACGTTTGAACCTTAAGCACAAAACCAGCAACCAGACCCCGCACAACAGAACCAGGACCCAAGGACTACGAGCCTCTGTCCCAACTCACGACATCGTGGCTCAGCAGAACGAATCCATACATGCCATTCGACGATTATCAGACGACCATTGAACAACAAAACACTGATTGGAAATCCCATGCTAGTTTTAAGTTAGACTTAGTTTCAGCTCGTAGTCGGCAGCGAGGATAAAAAATTTGCTTTAGTTTTTAAGTCATCAGATATAATTGGCGCCGTTAAACATTAAATTGTATTTGTGCCGTGTCAAATAAATGTTATGTGAAGAAAAAAAAAAAAATAATTCAATTATGAATTGTTCTTTTTACAATCAAACGAATGAAGGTTAAACCCCATGAATATAAACGTTAAGTAAAAAGGGCATGGAAAGCTAAGGAAACAGATACTTGAAATTTTAAACAAAAAACAAAAATATTTAAAAAAAAAATTTAGACGGGGAATCGAACAGCTTTTACACAGTTTATTCAACCTAATAGGTAAACAATAATTAATATAATAAAGTTATTTTAACCATTAGGTGTTCGGTTCCTTTTCAGGTTACATAGAAAACAATTTCATAGTTGAGGTGAACTATCAACAGAGAGAAAAATCTGTGACATTTCAAAAGTCATTAAAAGGTAACTTTTGATAACATGAGTTTCTTTAGTAACAAGAGGGGGGTCAATGGAAGGTACTTGATTTTTACCCCTTACGTGCCTGACGGAATACCCGGGTACCCACAAATTAAAATTCTTGTTACTTAAGCAATTTTCATCCGATTTCGATAGATTAATTAAAATTTGTCCGCGTAAATGACCCCTCACCTAGTTTGTTGAACAGGTTGTTAATAAGACACGACCGCAAGTTTGTTCGGCAAAGTTTTAACAAATTTTGTAAGAAACAGCTTTGCTTAAGGCACCATACTTGCTTTAAATAGAGTTTCGTGGAGTTTTCTATAGATTGCCCCTTAAAATCAATTTTTTTATTATAACTTTTGATAATAATTGTCTACAATTTTTCAATGTTCCACAATGTTGTTCACTACAACAAAACACACATTAATAAATTTGTGCATTATTTTAATGAAAAAATTCAATCAACAACCAAAGAAATATAAGAGATAAAAATAAACTTTTTTCGCTGAAATTGTGGGTTAGGTAAAAAATCACGATAAAAAGTTATAATAAAAAAAATGATTTCGAGAGGCTTTCTATAGGAAACGCCACAAAAGTTCTATCAAATAGGTAGATAGAAGTTAAGTACCTTCGGTAAAGTTGTTTTTTATGAAATATATCACAAGCTCCGCGACTGTGGATTTTTATGTGCATAAATGAGGAAAATGGAATTCGTTTCTCTTTCTTAGGTAGAATAAAAAAAATAGAATTGGGTGACCATAACAAAGTTTTTTTGTTGTAACAAACAACATTATGGTACAATGAAGAATTGTAGAAAATCACTATGAGAAGTTATGTTGAAAAAATAGATTTTAGTGGCATTCTTTAGAGAACTCCACAGAAGTCCATTTAAATAGGCAAATAGAAAAGTGGTGTTTTCGGCAAAGTTGTTTCTTGAACAAATTGCCATAACCTTACCGAACAGAGTGGATTTTTATGATGCAGAAATGAAAAAAGTAAAAGTCATTTCTCACTTTTCGGATAAGTAACCATGAAATTGTAACTTCTATAAAATGGAGAACAGTTGTTGGAACTACTTTGCTGAAAATACTAAAGGTCTAAAATCTATTTTCGGGTCAAAACAATTTCGATCACGTTTTTGCAGTTTTGGAAACAGTGTGGGGCGGTTGGTTTTCGTTGTCTCAGAACTGGGGACGTGTCTGCAGATTGACGGTGGTTTTCACACAGAAGGAAGATTCAAAATCTAGCACTGTTTACTCTGCTGGTTCGTTTGCTAGGGAAAGCAGCGAGATATTTGAAATCGCCGCCTGCTGCGACCCTGCTTGCTGCTGGTCAATCTGGTTCCCGGTAAATTATCATCTCGTGACAGTGATCGAATGTATTGAATATATCGCGATTACCGATATTGCTACCCGCTGCTGCTATCAGCTGCTACTAAGTTGGGACCGCCATCCATTAAGAAAATGATTGGTTTGAGCAGAAGCAGGCTTTTATATAGCCCAAGGGTTAATTAGGTATAATGATCTGTCGGCCGTGTTGAGGAAAGCAAGCAATAACCGACCAATCAGATCAATCGAAACCGGCGTTTCACCAAGGCTTGAAAATTTTCAATAGTACAATTTGGGTGGGTGGACGATTTTTCAATCGATTACTGTAAAATTAAAGAAATCATCTGGATACTGACTGAGTTTAAAACATTTGAAAGCAGCAATTCTAGCGGAAGAAACTATTGAGTATTCTGAATAAAAAGTGCCTCAAACAGCAACATTCAGTCTCCTATTCAGTAGGAGGTAATCTTTTGTATTTTTTCAAATGTAAGTTTGGACATGAAAAAAAAAACAAATTGTTTTTTCATGTCTGAATTCATCTTTGAATTAATGCTATAGGTTGTTTCCTGGTGTTGCTTTTTTAATCTTGAAAAAAAGTTGGGAAAAATTATATTTTTGATAGGGGAACTGCTCCATTATTCATCTCAGCCCATATATTCATCTCATAAAACATGAAAACACATTTAAAAACAGGAATCTGCTAATCTGCAATCTGCTAATCCATGGAATGGATTCTTCTTACTTCACTTTAGATTCCTCATAAAGTATAATCCTTAAAAACTCACTTGAAAGCACTAAATTTGATATTATATTCGGGCATCTGCACTCGAAAACTCATTTAATTCAATCACCTACCTCAGAAAACAAAATCCGCGCATTGTTCTATACGGCTACAACAGGACTCGTTGAGCAGCCAACCAAAGTTTTGTTCATCACTAGCGGACCACTTTTTATTTTAATCACGAAACAAAATCACTCACTACACTAAGAACACTTTAATCTTTGAAATGTTCACCTCAAATTTCCTTAAACAAGCTTGAATTAGCCGAAATATATGAGATTAATTTCGACAATTCCTAAATTTCAACTGTATGTATTTTCATCTGTTTTCACTAAGTTGAAGAAAATCAAAAGGTGCCAAATCAGTTTCTGTTAGTACGAAAAAATTATACTGAAAATGTTGAATTATTCCGACATAATTGACATAGATCTACAGCACTGTGGTGTTACCTAGGTTACCAATTATGCACGTAAACAACTGCAGCGGATATCTAGGAAACCTACTACGACGGGCTGTGGCTACGTTCATTCATGATAATGTGATTCATTCATGATTAACAGTGTGATGAATATGGGGGCGTCGTGAGATGAATAATTGGGCAGTGATTCAAGTTCTGAGATAGATATGGAAGCGTTGTGAAAAAGGGTTTGTTTTACAAAATTCAGGATAAATCTAGCTAATTTTACTAAATATACAATGCTAAACGATTCTATAGGAGCGCCTAAGCATATTTAGTTTATTTGTCCAACGATTCCGTGAAAATTTGGTGTTTTATCCGTGCATTCTTCGTGAATATCGGCTTAATGAGATGAATAATGGAGCAGTTCCCCTACCACTGAAGTAGAGACTTCCTATCGTTCTGTTCAAAATTTCAAGTATAATTAAACATAGCAACATTTTTTTTCCTTGCCTTCTATGTATGATTTTTTGATAAAGTTTGATGCGAAAATAAGTTCCCCCGAGATTAAACATTCTTCAACTTAAGGGGCAATAATTTTTAGAAATCGAAAATTTCCGATGTTTTTTCGACGCCATTTTGTTTTAAGACCAAATATCGAAATTCTAAGAGTTTGTCTCCATATCAGCATCTTTTTACCCCCCTTCCCGCAAAAAGGGGGAGGATCATGTAGAGACAAATTGTTATTGTATCTTTGAGTATCGCTTACACTCTTGATATTACATTAAACAGATTTCAAATAAGTTAATCTAACGTCGAGAAGAACCTATTTTAGTATTGTAGGGGAATCGGGACAAAATTGATATGTTGCTGACATTTTACGTGAATCAGACACCAACCAATCGATTCCTGAGACTTTTTTACTCAATATAAGACATAATTTGACTACCACTTTTAGATATTAGCGCATTACCATTAATGCTCAGACATACTCGATATTATTTTGCTTTGTGCAATATACTAAAAACATGTCAAAACCGATTTCGTAGAATCACCGTTTTGAGCTCAGTTTTTGTCCGATTCAAGATCTGTTTTTTTTTTTAAAGATGGGTAAGAAGATGCCAATATGATATTTGGTCTTAAAACAAAATGGCGTCGAAAAAACAACGAAAATTTCCGATTTCCCAAAATGGCGCATTGTTGTCCCTTAAGTTGAAATATGTTCGAACTCAAGGAAATTTGGGTTTGCATCAAAATACACAAAAAAAAATATATTGAAACCAAGGCAAAAAAAGTCAATTTTTGTTGCACTGTGTTATCAAACTGTAATCAAAGTTTCAATGTCATTTGATGCCATGCGGATTGTATTACAACCCAGTAGTTTCAAGCTTGTCAACATGCGTAGATTTCGGTGCAGATGTAGGTTAATCAACATACTACGGCTTTTATATCAGATTTCGTCTTTGCAGCCGTCGCCACTTTTGCGGAAAATCGCAATCATGTTCCAATACTAGCTAGACATGGACAAGTCACCTTTTACACCAATGTCGTTGTGTTATTTTCGTCTCTGCCACTTCTTATGAGCAGAAATCTGACAAATCAAGTACATTCTCATTGTATATTCAGTACACGTTTGATCTGCCAATATCGTCAATCTGCTTCCATTTCCATCCTTGTTGCGTTTTCGGTATCCACATAGCAGCTTCCAGCTGTCATTGTAGTATAACAGTGACAGTGGGCAATATGTTAGGTTTCCATATGGTTGAGGCAGTTATTGAGCCGTAAATTAATCCTGCTTTCAGCAATATAAGTGTTACTGTCGTGAAAACATCCCCACATTTCAAATTAAAATTCAAGACTGACTTGTTAAACCGCAATACATCCCAAAAATGGACCATTTTACCGATTACTATCAGCAACCTTAATGCTCTTAGTGTGATTCGAATGCGCAGAACTGCCTGTAGGAAGTGCTTCCTGGTGGAATCCCATTCGTCTGCAATCCCATTTTTCTTCGCTTTGTTAGATGGTGATGGAAATGTTACTGCACAATTAATTTTATGGCTTTCGCTTCGGAAATTCAAATCACGTCACAAATCACCGCAGTTAAAAAGCAGAACGGAATCAATGTTTTTTTGCGTCCCGCGAACATACAGTAATTTGGTCCGAAATGGCCGGCTCAAAATTTATCGCATGTTAATATAAATAAAAACATAGTTGGATATTCTCATCATGTCACAAAATTTCGACAAGTAGCTTCTCGGGCTGATAGATGATAGCTAATTCGAGTGTTCGTCCTGTCAACGACTGTCAGACTGCCTGGCTACCATTTACTCTATATAAGCTTATGCGCCTTTCGAAGCAAGTTTACAGAACTGCAAGAGCAAAAACATCATCAACAGCAGTGACAGCATGATGGTTTCGGAGGCTTAACAACACAAGCATGCGAAAATGGTGACTGGTTCTGGTCGTTTGCAGGAGAATGTCAACTGATAATGCCTTCGTTTTTTACATATCACTGCTTTTATACCGATGATGAACAGCTCTTAATATTGAAACGAGCGAATCCAGTGACCGACGGTACCGTATTGTACGATTGAAGGTTCCTTTCGAGTCAATATTCAAACAATGGACACCGTCGACAAACGGCACTCAAGGTAGGATCTTTTCAGTTTTCTTCTGCAAATGCTACGGCATAAAAACGCTGGCTTGCGTGGTGGTGGAAATCTGCTAGATGAGGGTGACGTTTTCTTTCACCAACAGTAATTGTAGTAATGTTATCGTAAGATAAAATGCCAACAGTTCAGCGGCATAAAAGCATGCTTCATTTTTAAATCTCTTATTAATTTATTTAAGAAAACCGTCGGCTTGGCTTAGCACCGACCTCATTTTGGATTTTTTTGTAAATTGTGCGGCAAATATTAATTTCATTTTACCTGTCTCTTAAACAGGCTTTAAGTTCTACGATGTGCTACAGCAAAACTATACCGCACGTTTGAATACAATTCTTATGGAGCTATCTGAGAAGCTACGGATACAATACCTTAAGATAACACATCTAATTTTAAATCAAAGCACCTGATGAAAAATGTATAAGTTCAAAATTGTTACATAAGCTATGCAGTGTCGTTACGGTCCCTTTCTCCGCTCTACCACGTATATAATCCCATACAGAACAGACCAGACATGGCCAGAATAATTCAACATGGTTGTCTTACACTCAGAAACGAACATTCTCTACGTTTCATACAATAATTGAAAACACCCATTTTGTTTTATTAGATTGGTACTGGCAAAGGTGTATCCTCTCCCCTGTTCTATTCCAATTGGTAAACTTTACATGCAGGATTATGTGGATTCCAGCGCTCCGAACTTTTCCGTGTATCGATGTAAATGATAAAGCAATTTTCCTGATTCCGTCGAAAGCACAAAATCTCACACCAACTAACTGTGCTACTTACAACACCAGTAGGAGGTAACCTTATCGGGATGGTTGGTATGTAAACTACATGCTGAACCATCAGGTAGGGCACAGCATGAGTGTAAATTCAACGCTTGTGGACAATTCAGTTAAGTTCCCCCGAGGGCAGCCAGAAGTGGTGCCAGTCTGCTGTCTACCGGAAAAAAGTTCTGCACATAAATGTAGCGAGCGTGCGGACAATTAAAAATTCATTATTTATCACTTATATTTTATGTGGGCAAAAATAGGTACGCCATGTGTGAGTTCTCTCATAGGACTATTATATATTTTATAATGTGTAGTCTTAAGGGGTTCTCCTCATCAGTCGGCTTCAGACTTATTTTCCAGATGAAGAAAGCGAAATCTTTCGCATTTGAACACAGGTGGAAAAATCGATCGCACAAAAATATATAACATTATCATTTTAAGTCTTCTACCAAGAGTATTACTACTACAACGCTAAAAGGTGCATCGAAAAAAGCCGTTTCCAATGCACAAGCATTCAATAGCTGAAATATTTCTATAATAACGCACTTAGAGAATCTCCACCACGATAGTAACTCAGTACAGTGGAACTACTTCCAAATTTCACACATTTCACAAAATCATGTTCACACCTCCAGTCGTCTCCAAGCCATTTTTATATTCCTACAATAGAACCTGCTGGCCTCATTAATTGAATAGCAGAATCGAGCACAGCGATATAAAACAACGGTCATAAGTCTGCAAGCGCTGCGAGTAGCCACCAGCAGCAAACTAAGCCCCTATCAGCCAAGTATTCAAGCAGCAAGATTTCACTTCTATTCTCTTTATTTTCTCTCTTTCTCTAGGTGTAACGATTCTTTATCGCTTAAGCTGAAGCATTTATACCGTCCTAATTCGAACTTCGAACCGTCTCACGCTTATGTAACTTTGATAAAACGTTTACTAATATGAATAAAATAGGAGACAATTATACCCTATCAAGCATTTCATTAGTGCGTTCGAAGCTTGAACAAAAACGGTTACAGCCAGACTTTTACTGCTTCTACCCTAAGCTAGACCGCTCTTATCAATGAACCTGTACAATAAATGTAGTTTGCCTTATATACTCATGCATACATACATACATGCCATGTATCATATTTTCTTACTTTTTTATATCTGGCTGTAAACATTTTAACAGCCTCCTATTCGTTGCTCAGATCCGTTTTTCTTTCTTTGAAGCAAGGTGGAAAACCTTACCCGACTTTGGATCCAGGGAAAAATTCGCACTTCAAGCATATCTTACTAAAATAGTGTACTAAATTTTCACCTAGATAACGTTATTAATGAAAAGAAAAATACCACCACACTATCATCTAGTTTGTGCATGGTTTGTAAACAACGTGAGAATGGCATGTTGCATCCTGAAGAATTTGTAGTTCGTGAATGCTCTACACTAAAGTATATACTTTTCTCGTTTGTAGTTACGGTTGTTCTCCTTTACCTAGTTGTAGAAAAAATAAAAATAAGAAAAGCGCTGAATGTCACTTTCAGAAAAGCACAGGATAATAAACAATGCACTGTATAGATTCACTCAACAGAATGATGAACTGGCTCACAAAACCCACACAAACAAAACCTTGTACAAAAAAGCATAGTTTAGACAAGAATATTGCTCATGGCCAAAACACAATCCGACCGGAGAGGATATTATTTGCTTTAAATATGCATAGGCTGAAGAATTAAAAAAGTGTAAGCTTCTCACGAAAGTCAATTTACAATTTCATTCTTGGCTTTACTTCCAGCTCTGCTAACCAGAGCAATTTATTTTTATCACTGTTACTAATAAGCAGCCTCACTGCGATTCATTCTTGGTTATAATTTAAAAATTAATGAAATTACATACCCCAAAAGCTGATTTTACAACACTCTGCTGGGTTGTTATCTCCTTATTTTACCGCAAACTGGAACAACTGCAGCTAGAAGTGGTCAAATTTACCGTCGCAGTGTACTTGTTTCGACTGTCCAAAGCAGACAGCACGGGATAACCATGTGAATTGAAACCTCAACAACTCACATTTCGCACACTATGCAGCAGAATGTTGAATGAACTTGTTTACACGAAAACAAGATTTGCAGCAGTCAGTAGAGAAGATAACGTTGCATCGTTTTCGCCAAGAAGTAACGCTGCCTTCACCTTCCATTTCGACTACTGCTGGATGGGAATGAAAATTTTATTATGCTCCCCTTATGGTGGTTTTTATTCGATTTTTACTGTTCCCCGTCGGCAAAAGGGAACTTACCGGATGGAAAACGGTACGGTAGCCTCTAATGGTTCCCGGCTCGGGTGGTTTTTATTTGTTTGCCGAAGCATGCTCGAACTATGTTCTTGCACGGCTGGTAGAAAAATTTTCAAATAAAAACAACATAATCGAGTTTCCCACTACTAGGCGAACACGCCGAAGATGTCCGGTGTGGTTACCTGCTTTCTGCTCAAATACTTCCACAGCCATTTGAAACTCATTTCGGTAGCCCTCCCACTTTGTGAGGAATTAGCTCTGTAGAAGTTTTAATTTTTTATTGTTCCGGAGAGGTAAAATCCGAAATCGCAAATTTTTAATAATTAATTGCATAAATTCGTGTTTTGATTTAATTAACCAACAAGATTGTGATTTAGTGCTACACCATTCACCTAATTATGCATGGTAAAATACAACGTTAAATTTATTGGAACAGTAGGAAAGAACACAAGGAAAACTGAAAAGCAAACTCGATGATACGCAAGATTTGAAGCGGGAAAATAATAAAATGCCACCTCAAAACAATCTGCACAAACCCATTGATGACTGTTGTAGTCGAAGTTATTTGCATAGATTTTGACCTAAATCTTACGTGACTCCTCGGACAATATGGGATTATCATAATTTGTTGCTATGTAATCTGCATCCGTCTGGCAGATTCTTGAAATTAATTCAAAAGCAAAAAGGTGTTTCCACTAATACCGAACACCGTCAATCGTGCTGGGAATTATGCCGCCTAGGCCAAACAAATGACGCAACTGGTCCGAACCGAAAAACGGACGTGACGTGTTTTGTTATCAGAAAAATGTGACTTTGACCTAGAGAAGGAGCCTTAAAAAGTCCTTCCTCTCAAGCGGTACACGAACCCGATTCAGCACACGTAAAAAGAGCAAAAAATTTCCTCTCAAGGTCGGATGTCCTGTAAAGCAATACATTAGGATTAATCTAGATATACGTTTCCGTTGAATTCGATTTTACCATTCCTTCGTGGCTGATTCATGTTTTTTCCCTCTACTTTTTGCACCATCTCGGCTGTGTGTTGGTAATTTAACCACAATGACGACACTGATGACGGCGATAATAACGACGGTTGGTTCTCTGGTGAAAACACCCTAACAATATCATGTGGATTTCTAATTTGGAAACCGGAAAGCGCAGACGAAGATGAGGAACCGAGATGTGTACAGCTAACTAATCAGCACAAGGGGGCCATCCGATTCATCCGAAAGGTAAGTCGTAAAGTGTTCCCTAGAACCTTACAACTTTTATACTAATTTAAAGAAGAAAAAAACAGAAGAACGTACCACTTATCATTGGAGTGTGGTTGTTCGAGGAAAAGCTAGCCTTTCATCGCTATATCCCTCCGTCATCCAGCAGTTCCTCGTTCCTTTAAATCATCCTCGTGTATGTTATCCTTCCAGATAAAGGCCTAGAGCTAGAACAAACGTAAGATGCTAGCTAGATTTAAAGGTTTTGTTTTGCTCCGTAGCCTTCTGACATTTATCATGCTAATCAAATATTGTTGACAGCTGGCACAGCGAGGAAAACCCACTATTGACAAATATTTTTGTTTTTTTATGAAACATTATACACGGATTGATCACACACCATCCAAATTGGATCTCCACGTTATTTGGATTCCTCAAATAAATTTTACTGACTGTATCGGATCTATTTCAATGAAATTTACCATTTAAACTGACACTGTTAACCACATCTATTACCACGAAACACCATCCGCCTCCACTACCATATGGTGACAGATGAAGTACTTTGTAGCGCGGCGCAAGTTCAAAGAAGCCTTGAAGCCGTACGACGTGAAAGACGTCATGGAGCAGTACGCAGCCGGACACGTCGATCTGCTCGGTCGAGTGAAGAATGTTCAAACTAGGTATAATCCACATTTCCATCCACTCATGGTGTGTAGAAACATGTGAACTCACCGGTTTTTTACTAAACAAAACGTTATCTAATCAAACTACTATCTGTACACACTAAAACTAGCAATAACTACTAACTAGTTATCATACTATGTAAAATTGTTTGCGTGTTGTAATAAATTCCGGCTCTCCAGTCTCTTTAAAACTCAAACGTGTCCGTTGCATATACGCAAACTTTAAACTGTTACTTTCTTACTTTAGGTTTATGGTTTAACTTGTGTTTAGTTGAATTTAATTTCATTACACCTCAAACTAACATTCGAAACACCAACAGCAACCTCGAGCGCGGTGCATTGTTCCTCATGAGTAACATTTTAATTTTCCATCAAAACCCATCCCGGATCTCATTCTGCATTCCATCGGTGTTGGTTTGCTGCCAGATTACTATCGCTTATACCCTGACTATCTAATTCCAGACTACCCCGATTTCCTTACGAAACTTAAAAATTCATCCCTCATTTAATTTTTGGAAAAAGTTCTTACTCTTAATTTTTCCAACACTCCTCAATTGCTTCTTCTCTGATATTCACAAGATATAAAAATATTCTTGTACCGTGCATATATAACAGCGTGATATAAAATTTCTAAAAATGAAACATTAACTAACAGCCTCCAGAACGCGATTAGATTTTCGACAAAGTTTTATTTTATATAGTTTCTTCTTTCATTCTTGACATGTAAACAATATCGCACGCTAGCCTGGGGGCTAATGCGGTCTCGATCAACTAGATTAGTTGAGAGAATTCGTTATCGATATTGTTTTCGGTACATTTTGCATGTTGTAGGATAAGTACAACGATACACCGTGCCCCAGTGCTGAGTCGAGGAAATTTCCAGCTCGAAAAGTTCCTCGACCTGATCGGGAATCGAACCCGATATCACAACCGTGTGGGAAAGCAAGCCGACCGACATCGCTAACCACAGAACCATGGGGATCATTCTTGACATGTCCATCTGACAAAAAAACCTTTAGTTCCGCAGAATGTCAACCTTACGAACAAGCCACAGCTAAAATAAGAATACAATGTAACCGTATTTGTTATGGTAGCGTGTGTGTATAAAAAAAACTCTCTTCCCGCCTCCGAATTGAATTCTGCTGAAGCCTTAAATATTCAACCTGTGTATTCATGTAAATTAGATTCCAAATTTCCCCCCAAAGTCATACGAATGAATTTCGCCATCAGACTAAAAGCTTTTTCCTGGCGGGAGGAATCCGGAGGATGGAGTTGCCCCTAAGTCATTTGAAATTTGATGTGTTAAAATTTTTGCCGTCGGTTTGGCATTTAATCAAGCACTGCCAAAGGTGAATGTAAAACTACGCCCAAACAATTTTCATGCTTTCTCAGAAACCTATTTAATATAGTAGAGCTTAAAAAAGATAAAGAGGTTGTTTATGAGATACGACCGGGTACACTCGATAGACGTTAATCGGCTCGGTAAACTTCGTCCTGCCCATTTTTCCTTTATTTAAATAATTCTAAACATTCAAAATTGATTCCACATACATCCAAAGATTGACCTTTAGGATTTGCGATTTTTAATAGTCTGCAAATGTATGATGAATCGGATATGACACGTTCAAACTCAAAAGACAAATCGTTTGAAATGATTGGTTTTATCGGAATGAGAACATCTTCGCCTTTTGGCTACTGTACATCACCTCGATTCTGAAAATTCGGTAGTTTCGATTTTCAACCACTATGCATCATCCCGATTAGGAAATACTCATTTGGGATGGTATTTGGTCATTTTCAGCTGTTTCCCAGACCCCGTGTCGCCATATTAGAATTTAAAGTGGTATCTGATGTCGATCTTTCACTTCTGTACAACATTCCGAATTCGGAAATGCCCAAATCAGGTGGTATTTTGCCACTTACGACTGTTTTCAGAAACAGGATGTCATCTTGAATTTCAAACTGGTATGTGAAGTACATTTCTGGCCTCCGGGCGTCATTCTGGTTCCAAAAGTTGCCATCTTATAACTGTCTGAGGTTGATTTGTTCCCTCTTTGCATCATCCCGATTTCGGTCATTTTGGGCTGTTTTCCAGAAACCGGAAGTCGTTATCTTAGAATTCAAAATGGTGTCAGGGGTTGATTTTTTGATTCTCTGCATCATTTCGATTATTTTCCGCTGTTTGCCAGACACCGGAACTCGCCATTTTAGAATTTAAAATAGTGTTTGAGGTCGATTTTTGGCTTCTGCCCAAAATCACTAGGATAACGGATATTCGGTCATGTTCGGCTGATTTACAAAAACCAGAAGTCGCCATTATGTATTTTGAAATGACTTGTGAGGTGGCCTCTGGGCTTCATCTTGGTTCCGGGAATACCGATATTGGGTGGTATTCGGCTATTTTTGGCCGTTTTCCAGAAACTAGAAGTATCCACCTTGGATTTAAAGATGGCGTCTGGTGTCAATTGTTTGCTTCTGTGCATTACATTTTAAGCTGTGTCCTGGAAAAATGGTTGAAAAATCTGTTTTATCGCATGAGAGCCCCTTACCCGCTACCAGAGTAGGGAGGGGTGTCACACCATCATAGACACATTTATTACCCCCAGTGGAGGTTCATGCCAAATTTAGTTCCATTGGCTTGATGAGTTCTAGAGTTATGCAGAAATTTGTGTTTCATTTGTATGGGAACCCCTCCCATAAGAAAGAGAGGGATGTTGAACCACCATGAAAATATATTTTGCCTCCAGAAACCTCCACTTGCGAAACTTGGTTCCATTTGCTTGATTAGTTTTCGAGTTGTACAAAAATGGAGAATTTATTTGTATGAAACCCCTCTCTTCAAGAAAGGGCAGGGGTGTCGAATCACCATAAAAAGATTTCTAGACCCCAGAAACCTCCACATGCCAAATTTGGTTCCATTTGCTGGATTCGTTCTCGAGTTATGTAGAAATTCGTGTTTCATTTATATGGGAGCCCTCTCTTCTAGAGAAGGGAGTGGTCTCAAACTATCATAACAATCTTTCCGGCCCCGAAAACCCCTAGATACACATTTTCACACCGATTGGTTTAGTCATTTCCAAGTCTATATGAATAAGCCAGACAGACAAACAGAGCTCCTTTTTTATGTGTATAGATTGGTTTGAGCAGAGAAGATTCCAATGAGTGAAATAGCGATGTGACGATGGAAAAACTGCTACCTGTATAATGACAAAAATCGTGTGATTGTCTTAAGTACCTACGGAGAGGACTGACGCACGCAGGTGGTGTGGAAGTGTTAAAATGAAAGAATGTAAAAAAGGGGACAGAATGCGCTGCACGCTGTTTGCAGGTATATAGACAAACGTTGTGCACGAAGTACATTAGTTTTTCGCCAACTGTAAAATCGTCAACAAGCCTTTCGGTGAGATGACACCGAAGACAAGCGTCAAAGCAGCCTAATTCAGACTCCCGTACGTTTGCTGTTGCCAGAGGAGTAGCCATGCACGCTTGGTCCAAAGCTAAAGCTAAACTAAAGCTGATATGAAATACATTGGATTAAAAAAAAAAGTTGAATTATACCACAATAGATCAAATAATGGTCGCTGTGGTTTAGTCGCCTCCAAGGGAAACTGATGACAAACAACAAAGCAATATTCTCACCTTACAAATTTTGAAATGTGTGACCGCGGTTCTACATTCATTTCGAGCTATCTAATAGTGGCACTTAAAGGCTTTGAAATAGAATTGTTTCTCATTAAATGCAATCATAATTGAAATATCTAGTTTGAATTAGATATTAAGAATTCTGTCATTGGATCATTTAGAAATGTGTAACACAAATTGAACCGGCAGTTTCATGCAACGACACGAATCGAGAAAATCGTTTGACAAAGTTATAATGAATGCTGCCAGAAATAACGAAAAAAGAGAATCATCTCGCATCATGACCAAAAATCAGCAGACTTGCCGGCTGTCACAAATGCGACAACACCAAAGACACTTTTTAGCGCCCCGGAATCATTTATTTGAAGTTGTAATTCATTCAATTTTCCAAACGGTTTTACTCTAAGAATCAAGAAAATCTACTGGAAACTGAGTTTAAGCATTTGAAAGTGGACAATTTTCGTGACGCCCTATATTGTTTGATTTTTATTTTGGGCCCTCTTTTCATTACTGTTAGCAACTTTTTGGCGAGTGACAGAAAAATAATAACCAGGGTGTTAGACTACTTTGTTACAGGTTTCCTTCGTCATAATTTTTGCTTCATTCTAATGCAATGCAATGACGATGAAGAACATCAAGATACCCAGTAAACAACAAACCAGCAATTTAAAAAAACATGTTAGTTGCAATTCTAGCATTAAATTTAGCTCGTAGCCGGCAGCGAGGATAAAAAATTTGCTTTTAGTTTTAAGGATACCTTAAAAATTAAGACACTTAATTTAAATACCCGTTAAACTTTTTTTTATTGTGCTGTTTCAAACGAATGTTGTGAACGAAAAATAAAATTGACGATCCTACTTCAATAAAGGAATAAACAGTGTCATTGGTGTGTCAACGGAAGACAAATAATCTAGCCCCGTAGAAGGTGATCTGCAATCACTAGTAATGATTGTTGCTTGGGACATTGCAACACAGTTGGTCCGTTCGCTATGGAAGGCTTTGATCGAATGAGCTTGCTGCTGGCTGATCCACTTACTTTAGCAGCCTAGAGCCGTGGTGGCTCGTGCCGTATCAAGAATTTTCCTCCATTCTACTCGGTCCTGGGCTACTCGTCGCCAATTTCCTAGACGTCTCGATATTCGCAGATCCGCTTCAACCTGGTCAAGCCATCTAGCATGTTGGGCCCCTCTATTCCTGGTGCCGGTGGGGTTCTTGAAGAGAACCGATTTTACCGCACTGTCATCCGGCATCCTCACGACATGCCCGGTCCATCGTAGCCTCCCGACCTTCGTCAGGTGTGCAATGGGAATCTCTCCAAGTAGCGTCTGTAGCTCGTGGTTCATACGCCTACGCCACTCTCCGCCTTTGGTTTGTACTCCACCAAATATTGTCCGAAATACTTTCCGTTCAAATACGGCCAGTGCGCGTATGTCCTCTGTGAGCAGCGTCACGGTTTCGAGTCCATAGAGAACTACGGGTCTAATTAGGGTTTTGTACATCGTCAGTTTCGTGCGGCGGTGTATGCTCCTGGATCGAAGTGTCCTGCGAAGGGCAAAGTAGGTTCGATTTCCAGCTTGAATACGTCGTTAGACCTCCTTACTTGTGTTATTGTCGGCGGTTACCAGAGATCCCAAGTAGACGAACTCCTCTACCACTTCGAGTTCGTCGCCGTCCATGACCACCGTCCGTGGGAGGCGAATGTTAGTTTCTTTCGAGCCTCTTCCTATCATGTACTTGGTTTTCGACGCATTTATTTCTAGTCCAACTCTTCTAGCTTCCACTTTTAGTCTGGTGTAGATTGCCTCCGCCGTCGCTGAGTTTCTTGTAATAATGTCCAGGTCGTCTGCGAAGCCTATGAGTTGACTACTTTTGCTGAAAATCGTGCCTCTCGTTTCGATGCCCGCCCGTCGGATTACACCCTCAAGGGCAATGTTGAACAGTGTGCAGGATAATCCATCTCCTTGTCTCAAGCCTCTGCGCGCTTCGAAGGGGTTCGAGAGTGTCCCCGACACGCACACGTAACACATCACTCGGTCTAAGGTAGCTTTGATAAGTCGTGTAAGTTTATCCGGAAAACCGTAGTCGTGCATTATTTGCCATAGCTGGTCTCGATCGACTGTATCATACGCTGCCTTGAAGTCCACGAAAACATGATGTGTGGGCACGTTGTACTCCCGGCATTTCTGAAGGATGTGCCTTAGAGTGAAAATTTGATCCGTAGTAGCGCGTGCTTGTGTGAAGCCCGCTTGATACTGCCCTACGAATTCTTTCGCTAAAGGAGATAGACGGCGGAGTAGGATCTGGGAGAGGACTTTGTAGGCAGCGTTGATCAGCGTAATGCCGCGGTAGTTGCTGCATTGTAGCCGATCGCCTTTTTTATAGATGGGGCATACAACTCCTTCTATCCATTCCTCCGGTAGTCTCTCTTCCTCCCAAATCTTAGAGATTACCCAGTGGAGTGCCGTTGCTAGAGCCTTTTTTCCGTATTTATAGAGTTCTGCCGGGAGCCTGTCCTTGCCGGCGGCTCTGTTGTTCTTAAGTGACCCAATTTCCCGTTCGATCTCCAGGATATCAGGAACTGGGACACTACTGTCGTATGTAGGCACTCCAAGGATAACTTCCCTTCCGCCTCCTTCCGTTGCTCCGCTATTGAGGTGCTCATCGAAGAAATGCTGCCACCTATTAACCACCTCGCGCTCGCTTGTGTGTTTCCCTCCACGTCCCTACACATATCTGGACTCGGTGTGTAGCCTTTACAGGATTGGTTCACTTTTTCGAAAAACTTGCGTGTATCGTTAGCCCGAAACAGTTGCTCCAGCTCTTCACGATCTCTGTCCTCCTGCTGGCGCTTCTTCCTCCGCAGAATCGTGGTCAACTCATTTCGTGCTTGTCGGTATTTGGCCGCGTTCTCTCTTGTGGCGATGCTTAGATAATTTTGCCAAGCTCTTTTCTTCCACTCCATCGCTTGCTGGCATTCCCCGTCAAACCAGTCATTTTGTCGGCTCGACGATACCACACCTACGTAACCAGCGTAACTTCCCCCATCCATCGTCGAGAGTCGAAGCACATAGCTCTTCCGTGGAGGGTAGTGCCTCCTCAAGCAAGCGCGCGTAGTTCTCTGCAGCCTGCGGGTTGGTCAACTGCCGTATGTTTGGCCGGGGAGGACGGTTCTGACGTGTGTGAAATACCGTGTATAGTTTTGAGCGCACATGTACTGCTACTAGGTGGTGGTCTGAGTCGATATCCGCACCCCGGAGGGAGCGTATGTTGGTAATGTTTGAGAAAAATCGGCCATCAATGAGAACGTGGTCAATTTCATTTGTTGTACGGTGGTCAGGTGATCTCCAGGTGGCTTTGTGGATATCTTTGCGTGGAAAGAAGGTGCTTCTAATCATTAGGCCTCGGGAAGCTGCGAAGTTGATGCATCGTTGGCCGTTGTCGTTCGTTTCGGTGTGTAGGCTGTGAGGCCCTATCACCGGTCTATACATCGCTTCCCTACCAACCTGGGCGTTCATATCCCCGATGACGATTTTGATGTCCCGTGACGAGCAGCCGTCGAATAGTGCCTCCAACTGCGCGTAGAACGATTCCTTCTCGTCGTCAGGTCTACCTTCGTGCGGGCAGTGCACGTTGATGATGCAGTAGTTGAAGAAACGACCTTCAATCCTCAACAGACACAACCTCTCGTTGATCGCCTTCTAATTGATCACGCGATCCTGCATTCTGCCTATTACACAAAAGCCCGTTCCCAGCTCGTTGGTTGCTCCACCGCTCTGGTAGAACTGGACCTTGCCTCCACAGACTTTCTACACTTTCTCACCTTTGCGACAGATCTCCTGCAGAGCCACGATGCCGAATTTGCGGGGTTCTAGCTGCTCGAGCAGCACCCTGTCTCCGCCCACAAAATTTAGCGACTTGCAGTTCCAGGTACCGAGTTTCCACTCGTGGTCCGTTTTTCGTTGCCTAGGTCCATACCGAATGTTCCGTGTTATATTTTCTTGAATGTTCGTAGTGTAATTGTTTAGGTAGGTTGCCTTACTAGGGCTACGCTACCGAGTCTCGTGATGGGGCTGCCATCTTTGGTGTAGCGTTCGAGACAACACGTTTCTTTATTCAGCCGCCCGCTCCGGGTCAGACGCTGTTATGAGCCGCCCCTAACCTAAGATACAGACGCTCAGAAAGGCGATCAGCAGTTTCCAGTAAATCATCCTCTTGCTACAGTGATAGGGTAAACAATGAAGACTAAATTACAGCGTGCTAGCTTTTATACGTGACTACTGAGAGTTATGCTTCCGGTGGATGTATCGTTGTGCTTTCTAACGAGCAAAACAACATTAATAAATTTACAAAGTCAAATCGCTTGTATACTTTAGCCTGGGAAAGACGATTGTTAATTGGTTGTTTAGTTTGATTTAGACTGAGACTGAGACCTTGTTTTCAGCTCTGATTGGTCGAACACGCAAAAGTTGAATGGTGCGGAACCACATCAATATTGTGTTTTATTGGCACATCTCCTGTACTGTTTTGAAACCAGTACAACGAATGTGTGTTGTGCATAACGCATTTGATGCTCTACCGGATGTCCAATGTATTGGACGCTCAAAAGCATTACACTTATGCATTAATAACCGGTGCTAGTATTGCCATGATGATTTCTACTGGTATTGGTAATATTTTTCAGAATGCTGCTATCGTTAGAGGTTAATGCAAATAAGAACTGATCGGTTCACTTTCATTAATCCGGCCATTCAAAAATATCATCGAATCAGTTACAATCAAAAAGACATTGGGTTTGCTCAAAACATTTTGCATTTAACGAGGACTCTGGTTTTATTCATATGCATTCGATTCTACGTTACGGACACCAGCGTCAGTAAATTCTGTTGCAATAAGGCTCGCTATTGGCTGTTTCGGATGCTGACGGTGATTAGGGATGCACGAGCCTTTGATACTCACCGAATCGCGGTAGTAATCAGTGGTTTTTTGATCACCCCAAAACTGATCGTTTGCCCGAAACCGAAGTCTACCGAAACATCACGATTTTGTGTGTATTATACATATTCTGATTTCGATCTCTGTTAATGTTTTCATTGCGCAACTGTTGCGTTATCCTTTTGACACATTTGTTGTGCAAAGCCAGAGCTTTTAATTTGCCTTTTGAGATGACACATTGGTTGGTTAAAGTTAGAACTTTTACTTCAAATATGCGTTTAACAAGGCTCTAAATTTTTCAATAGTATAATGGTCAGCATCACAAAATCACAATTTTCCAACCAATTGCTGTAAGAATGATGGAAATGCGCTGAAAAATGCATGAGTTTTAAGCATTTTAAAGCGGACAATTTTTGTGACAATCTCGATATTTCGGTTTTCCAATTTGTACCGCTATGTTGCCGTAAGACGTAATTCTGAGTCAAAAGGTCAATAAGCTTAAAAAAGAATGTATTTCAGCACAACTTGCAATATTTCATAAACAGCTACTCCCAATTTCGCACTAAGAGTATCAAACCAAAACGAACTTGACAAAAATTTCAATCATTTCGACGTCCTTGCAGCGTTAGTTCACAAATTGTCACAAATAAAATACCCAACACGGAAAAAAATAGTTCACAAATTCAAATTGCTTCGGCAGGACTCTGCAAATACAGCACGGCTCCGAAATGAATTGTTACCCGAGGTGGAATTGCTAGCTTTTCTATCGACCGTGATATCTATTTAATAATCTGATTCTCTGTATAATTTTTCTCGTTTATCATTTTTGTCGTCGTCGTTGTACCAGGGAACAACATTGTTTTGGCCCAAAGGAGCCGCACTAATGGTTACCATGAGTTTTGTGGTGGAGACATCTTGTGAAAGAGAATATTGAAATCGCCGAATTGAATTAAGTTACTTGTTTATTTCACATGGTGCAATAAGGTAACGGGGGTATTTTGGCCAGCTTTAGGAAATGATTGTACAATTTATTAGAGAGAGTGTCTATTTTAACACACATGGTCTAACAATGCAATTTTATTTCAAAACATCCTAGAAATAACAAAATTTCTACGAAGCACCAAAAACATATTTTGGACCACCAAGTCTATATTTTGGCCCGACTCTATATGTTTAACCGTATGTGAAAATATTTTGAATTGATTAATCTTAATCTTAATCACAATTATACATCGTTAAAAGTAATAATTAAGAAATAATTACCTGTAAATTATTCCATGCTCCTTCTCCGTCCAGCGTGCCGAATGGTGAACAAAGAACTGTCAAAACTTAACATGGTCATGTCTTAAACTACTATTTTAACGTTTTACACCTTGTTAGAGTATACAAACTGCATTCGGAAATCGACTTAAATATCACCATTTCCAATCTCCCTGCTGGTCTCGAGGTACGATGCTGGCCTAACAAGCCAGTCGTCGTAGGTTCGAGTCCCGAAAACAGAAGGTCTAATTCCGATACGGAATGTAGCACCAAGGTTTTGCTTTTTTTTATTACCATTTCCTCCTGAATTTGGATTAACTCAGGCGTGATTTTAAATACATGTGAACTAATTCCAAAATAATGCTAGAGTCAGTATTTCGCCGAAAACTATATGCATAATTCTTAGGCATGTTATATCAACGATGCATGCATCCATTGTTGCAAAATGCGTAAAATGTTCCCGGGTGGGCCAAAAATGCTGGTGAGCCAAAATACCCCCGTTACCCTCTAAAGGTACGTAAAAGCCGACCAAACTGCGATGTCCCAGGCACCAATAGTAAGAGCAACAGTTCAAAACCACGTGATGGAGTAAGAGCTTCATTGATTGTAGGGCAAATGATATACAATTTCGATCGATCTCGTGGGACATTTATCGCCATATCGACGTACATTTTGTGGAAACGAAAATAATAATAATAATGGGAACGATTTCCAATGCTAATAGCTTTCATACAAATCAATGAAGGCAGCCTTTGTTTGGATGAATAAAAGGCGCAACATTTCTGTGGTACGACAAAATTCATTATTATTTATTTGTTTGTTAACGAAAGTACATTTAAAAGTTTGTAGCTTAAACAAACTGAAACATTTGAAACGTAAATGATTTATTTCCATGTCATATATATCAGTAATCAATAATTTTGTCAATATAAACTGGTGTTACAATAAATCTGCTGTTTTTGCAGCACTAGAAATGAGCCTACGTGCGCCGTTCCACTTCCGGATCGTGATCGTGATACAGAGTTAAATATGCGGAGTGACAACTTACAGAGTTTATGAAAAAATCTCAAGAGCTAGTTCAGTAGATGAGAACGCAGTAAAAGTCTTGCAATCATTAACCGATGGTTAAAAGTTATTGTAAGTCATCAAAAGAATGTTCAAAGTATTCTGTAATCGTTCTTGACAATTATACGATTCTTTCTTGAACAAATTTTAAACTGAAATCAAAGTTGAGTTGCTTAGTGACGCAACCCGTGGAAATTAGGTTACCAACAAATGACAGTAAATGTGAGTAAATGAACTGTTTTTGTATCTGACTATAAGCCAGTAACAAGTTAATGCAACTAAAATATTTTTCAACAATTATAAAAATATTACAAAGAGTGGTACTCACAAAGACATAAAATAGAACATAATCATTATTGCACAGGAAATTTCCGATATTCAACCATGCAATCATAGGCATATCTTGACAGCCTGAATCACATTATCGCCCTACCGAATGCAGCAACAATAATTCAATCAATCGCCCAGTCACTATACGTCCCATACGTCCGATATTTATTGTAATTGATAGCAATAACCGTTCATTCCCAGCGTAGAGTAAAGAGCTACTCAGTAATCAAACTGTTAACCACGCTACCATTCCGATTGATGGTTTATGTTTATTGTTGGAGTTGGGGACGTTTTTCAACCAAATGTCATCACCAGTCTGTGGCAGCCAACATTGGTAATTTAATACGCGATTGAGCTCCCAAAGCTGGCCACCGAATCAGAGTGTAATATTTACAATCTGCAGTAAATTTTATTACCGCTCGTATTCTTTGCGTCTATTTACGGTTGTGATAATAACAGAGTATGACGTGTGAACCAACATTCAGTGCAATGGTAGCAACCGAATGTCATAAAATTAAGTATAATGAGGAAAGAAAAGTGGGCCATGGAAGGACGATCTATTTCGATGTAAGTGACAAACGATTGCTAGTAATTGTCCACTATACATACGAAGCTGACCGTTTACAGAACTACAAGTCAGTAGATCAGTGGCGTAACTAGACTGATATTTCTTATAATGACAGGACATTAAAACCAAACTGTAACTTTAGTAAAGATTTGATAATTTTTCATTTGTACAAACACCAAACAAAAATGATATAAAAAATATTCTCCGAGCCTGGAAATAAAACTCTACACACTATGCCAAAACTTGGGAGCTAAACTGTGTGAGACAAACATCCGTTAAACAACCCGAATCAGTAGAAGCAGACAAGAACCTGCTGCAAAAACGATGTTTTTTTTCTTATGAAACGAACAATTCAGCCAACAGCCAGAAGGGCGAAAAAAGTTCCTCACGGTCATAAAACCTACAATTTTGCCAGATTACTAACATTTCTAGTGATGTCATCACACAAATCGTCTTTATTATTATTACTATTTACCGTCTGCGCAACATTCGGGTGTACCCCTAAGCGTTTATGTCAATGCGTTCCATTTTGGCCGAATTTCGCTATGCTTCGTCGAAGGGTAAGGTACCTGTTTTGTCTTCGGTTTTGTGTTCCATTTATTCTGTTCTAAAGAATCTGAAGAGCAACAGAGTTGACTTGTCTCGTCATATAAGTGAACATTCCTCTTTCTCAACCTTATCGCGTATAACCCAATACTCGTTTCAGTACCCTTTTCCAATTCTCCAACTCTGTACATGCACGATTAGGCATACGACAATAGTTCAACGCTACTTTAGTATGGCATCCGGATGGTCTGAGTCTGAACATATCGGTCAGATCTTCAAGCGGAAACTATTTCTCATCTTTCTTTTCGTAGCATTTCAAAAAAGTTGGTACTCAAAAGAAGCAAAAAGAGTCTTTATTCTTGGTTAGTATTTCTACGTAACTGAAAAAAAGTTCTCCAATGCTACACATCACAGTATGTGCTAAAAATTCAACCCTTAAATTAATGCTCAACATTTGAAATGAGGACAACTAAAAACTGTTGGATTCCAGCGAAGACGCAAGACGTTATTTATCTTACCGCGAGCTTAGATACCTGTATGTCAGACGCCACAAAGCACAGGGTTTGAATCACAAATCTGAGCACAAATCCACTCTCGGAGCCATCAGAACACCAACAAGGCGAGAGCCAATAAAATAGAGTAGACAACGGGCACATTTTTGCAGTATGATTTATGACGGAGCACGATTATATTAGAATACAAAGCTGCAGAGTACACTTATGGTCGATGGTTCGCTATGTTGTACCATTCGAATTTCAACCCAAATCCTTTTCGGGGAAAACTCCACGAGCCGCACAAGGGCCTGCTTCCGGGGTTGAAATAACAGAAGAAGATTCGCGGTACGAGTACTTCGGAACAAGATAGTAAGCAGATTGGGTGAAGGAATCCTGCCAAGCGCTCGCCGCAACGAATTCTATTAGCAGTTACATCGGGTATAATTTGTTATTCTCCAGCCAAATCCCAGAATAAATTGAACTACCCAGCAGCGCCGCTATGCACGGCGGGAGGATTTTCTCGGAATAGAGTGTCACTGATACCTGCTACGGCAGACATCCTGTGGCTGAACGGACGCACGGTCCCGCATGGACGAAGATCGATGGAAGATTGAAATTGTCGTTTCTACTTCAGCTACAGACAGTTAGTGGTTGGTCGGCCGGGAAGGATGTAAAGATAATTGAATTGGCCATCGCTTGGTAAGCACCAGTAGCACTTCGTTCGTCAGTGTAAAGATTATCGAGTTCATCTAATTGAGCTGGGATATTGCAGTTCCGAATTAATTAAACAAAAATAATCAATCTCATGTGAGTTGCTGTGATTATTTCAATCATAAACATAAACAAATACTATGAGAGCAAAGTTATTCAAACACATCATATTTTCATACCATGGAAATGCCATAAAACAACGTGGTACACATCGCCTTCAACCGTCTTTTAACCCAAAATCACACATAATCGTTTGCCTAAAAGCTCACGTAAAACATTTTCCAGATATCAGTTACAGCATACTCGTAGGAGCGTGTGCACTCTCCGGACACCCTCCATGTGCTGGTATTACCATACTCAAAGGACATGCCTTTACTCCCACTAATGGATCAAATATATAAACGTGTCCCAGATCACAAATTTCATGAATCAAAGTGCTCTCCCGAAATTATATTACTTGAATCTACTTTACTCGGTAATCTCATTTTGCTTTTAAAGTAACGTGGACCTTGGCATACGAAAAATAAAGCCAATGCTTTCCTTTTATCATTGTTATACACTGAAAAAAATATGATTTAATAATCAAAACGAATCAATCATATCAAGCATATAAAGCCTATATAAAATACAAACCTGCTTTCGTCTTTGGCCTTCTAATTTTTAAAACTATTTATTCTTCGACATAGTCTCCATCAAGAGTAAGGCACGTTGCAGCGGTTCTCTAACATTTTGATGCCAATTCTGTTGCGTTGCATGTCAAGTCCTTCAAAATAGTTGTTGGTTTCAACTCTATCACTTGCCAGAGAGATCGGGAAGATAGAAAATAGTCGCACGGTCACGGAGTTTACAGCGCAGTTCTTTCAAATTATCGCTTGTATTGCGTTGTCTTGGTGAAAGAGCATTTTTTCTTCTCTATATGCGGCCGTTTCGCCTCGATTTTAAAGTCCAATCCGTCTAATTATGAACAATTATATTACTTACTGATTGTTTCAGCATGTTCAAGGTAGTAGATGAATATTATGCCATGCAAATCCCAAAAAAATACTGACCGACACCTTACCGACTAACTGTTGCGTTTTAGGATCCTTCGAACGATTTTCAACAGGCAAGAGCCACACGTGCCGACTGCCGATTGAACTCAGCAGAGTAATAGTGGATTTTTGTTTCATCCATCGTTAAAACATGATTGGTAACCTTGAAGATAAGCATTATTCGATTGATCTAAAGTCATTCGAGAATAATGTTAAAGTTTGCCGAAATACAGTTTTGGTAGAGTACCCATTTTACTGTCAACACAAAACAGTGTGGGTGAAACTAAATTACGCTTGATGAAAATGTTATGTAAAATTTTAAATTTTAATTAAAGTTAAAACTCATTTTCATGTTGATAATATGTGAATATTGAAATATGTGGTCGTCCTTAATAAGACGGTTAGTTTTAGTTTTTACAAAGGTGGGAATTAATCAGATTATTAATACCTTCCTGGGCAGAGCACCTGCCTGAACCATTATGCAGCAGTCGATGAGTTCAACTTACCGGGAATTGAAGGCCAGCACGATACAAACAGGACTTTGTCTTTTCTTTGACTTTGCTTCCTTTGACCAGACAATGTAACTTGCGAATTCGATTGAACAGAATAGCGATGTAACGATGAACAAACAGAATAGAAATGTGATAACCAGAAGAAACCCGTGTGCTTGTCTTAAATACCTACGGAGAGAATTTACGCAACAAATAGCCGCCACGGTGTAGGTGGTAGAATGAGAAAATTTGAAAAAGGGGACCGATTGCGCTACGCACAGTTTGTAGACATACAGACAAACATTTTGCACGAAGTACATTAGCTTTTCGTCAACTGTTCAACCGTCAATAAGCATATCGTTAAGATAGCGTCGGCGAAGCAGCCAATTTCAGACTTCCGTATATTTGCTGTTAACACGCTGGGTCTGAAGCTCGAGTTTCGAAATACACTAGTTCAAAGTAAATTGTTTCATTCCTTCTGCCAAGTACAAATTACAATCACGATCACGGTCAAAAATTTGTCAAACAAAAATGTGTGTAAATCGGTCTTTTTTTTTTCAATTAAAAATCAAATCATGTTTCTTTGTCAAGTTTAATTTGACAATATTGACTCAAACCTCCTTTTTCACGAATGTGAATTCTCTTGACTTATTCTATTAAGTTTTGTAGGTACAGCCTTCTTGGTCACTTTATTCGCCGCTGAACGCCAGTTAGTCTTGAGCTGCATCACGTTGTTAACTGTCTTTCGTGTCTTCTTGACGATAGTTATGGCAAGATGCCAAATCCGATCAAAACGGAACGGAACAACTGTGTTGCTTGGAGAAAGGCAACAAACGTTTGTAAATTTTCTGGTTGACGAAACCATTCGCGATGAAAATTTTGCTTTTCAAACTGCAGGAAGAGATGATTAATTGCAAACTTCGACAGCTTAATGTGTTTGAAAATCTCTGTCACTTTTCCTCTTCTAATTGCCGTATAATATTCCTGTACAGGAAGCTGTTCAAAGTCTGCCCTCACGTAAGTTTCAACATCCTGTAGCACGCAATCAAACTTCGTCTGCTTCTTCACGTACGACTTTCCCGATCGTTGTCTGGCCAACTTTTTTTGCTTATCATCACGATTTGGAGTCACCACCTTTTCGTAAGTCGACTGTCTGGCTCAATTTTAAGCTCGATTCACAGTTATAGACGGCATTTCCAGCTTGCTTGCGACATCTCGCACAGTAAGGTTGGAATTCCGCTTGAAACTGCTGGCCACTCTTTTCGTCGTTTTTTTCGATTTCCCACCGATCCTGTCTTCCAAGCAGTCGACAAACGTTCTCCAAACACTTTTATTAAATTAGTTGATTTGGCCACATTCAAGAATTTCGGCAACTTGGCGTGCGAGTAGTTCGGATTGTCGCGATGCGCGAGCAAACTTTTAATGCGTTGCTTCCTCTGCCATTTGCAAACGTTATCTAAATGAGGTAAAAACGAAAAAAATCCGTTGAAATTTGATGCAGTCTCGTGGCGCTGCCGATGTTTTCGGTTATTTAATTCACACCCCTATGTTGCCGTAAGACGTAATTCTACGTCATAATTTTTGACGTAGTATAAACATTATAAAAACTTTTAAAAGTGGAATAATATTTTTCTTTAACTTTCTTAGTTAGATAAGCTGAACAAACAAAACGTTTCATGCCAAAATACTTTTTTTAGATTTTTATCCTAATGTTATTCTAGTATAGTTTTAGTTCCTTAACCCATTCCCAGCGGGTCAGTATGGTTAGAGAACAAATTGATCTTTAATATGCAACACTGTTTGTATCAATTGTACATATAATTGATTAGTAATAAAAGTTTAAAGTTCATTTTTTTGAGGAAAAAACACCGGGAATGGGTAAATAAAAAACTGATTATATCTCCTGAACACGAACTCGAATTGCCCATAGGTACTGAGAATGTTCCGAGTTCTTTTCCGCAAAGTTTTCGTTGTTCGTCTACAAGATCACAACAAAATCGAATGTTCGATAGATACGAAATTAGTTAAAGAAAATAAACGGCAATTGTGGTTTCGATCACCAACGACGCAACCACGCTAACCGCAAATCCCACCAATTTACCACTCTATCGAGCAGACTATCACATTTGATTGAATTTTTCGCAAATAAACAGTTCCGCTCATATAAATAAGCATTCCTATTTATACCTTGCTCTCTGTTCGCTTTATTGATAAAATCCGCAAGATAGAGCCGTGCCTTACACCGCACCGGCGAATACGAACGCCAGCAAATAAATACCGTAAATTCTGCAGTCCGTGACCTTTAGCTATTCAAAGCTTAGCACCTATCTAATGCTCTATAGTCATTCATCCACCCCCTATGCAACACTATAAAAAGTAAGGCGGTAATTTTCCTCACGTTCTGACCGCTCCGGCATGGAATTCAAACGCCGTCTCACCAGAACGAACCGCGTACTATGTCAAGCTCCTCGTCCTCATTGGCCACCCCTGGACGTTTCCATGACCGCAAACTGGACCTAGGCGAATTGAATAATGCGGCTCTTATTGGTAAGATTCCAATCTATCCCATAATTCGCCTCTCACTTCGCAATAACACAACCAAGTTTCTGGACTATGAAAGCACATAAAACTCTTCGGTCTTTTTTTTTGTGGAGTGATTCTGCCAAGTCGCACATACTCGTGAGATGAGATTCTAATATCGGACTTATGGCTTTTCAGATCAGACTTTAAAAAGTGCGTTCAAGTTTTGGTCGTTCGGATTAAATGTTTATACCAATAACCATGCAGCTCCATTAGCTAGCATTTAATGGAGACGCAGTGTGATTGATTTTTTTATTTGCTTCGCCAATATTTTCGTCAATGTATGCAACCCACTTATTCAGAGAAGAAGCAAAATCTTTTCCAAAATCTATCTAATTGACCTAACGAAATCCATTGGCTAACTTTCACAATCATTTAGAAAAAAATTCTTCTGTCATAATTCGTTACATGTTTCAGCTTATCATGAAACTTTTCTTCATTTACACGTTTTTGTTGTTGTTTTGTATCTGGGAATTTCGACCACCACTCAAATGTTAGTTCTAAAGCGCTGTAGAATAGATCAAATAAAACATTGAATATGAAAAAAACATAATGCGATAAAAACAGCAAATTTCTCTCCTACCTTCTACACGCCTCTCTATACAGCATTCGTAACTTCTATCAAATACAATGGAATGTGCACCATCAACCGATATACTATCAACACTAAAACACGCGCACACGCTGCTAAAGATAACAAAAACGATTGGCACCGAAAACTTATGAAACTTATGATAAAACCCAAACTTTCAACAGCACTCTCTTTCCCCTGCTGGGAGAACATCTACTCTATCATTTTTTTACTTATTTTTGTTAGTTTACAATTGAGTTTTCTTACGTTTACCGCAACGTAGACGGCGTGAGCTCATGGTTTGGTTCTATAAAAAAAGAAATATAAGTGTAGCACTTTAGCAGCTGCTAAATTTATTTTCCAATGAATGGTCTTGTGGAGATTGTTTTGAACCCTTTCCAGATCACCCGACATTTTCTACCGCTTCGATCGATTTCGTAGAATGTACTTCGACTGTATCAATTACAACCAATTCGAAGGACGACGGATATTTACTGTGAATCAATAGAAGCATCCATGCTCTCAGTCGTTCAGCATTACTGTTATCAGTTATTGTTTTATTTCACTAGAATACTGATTATGAGTAATGGAATGTCGATGTCGTATACACTAATTTACCCTAGATATTAGAACCTTTACGTTTATGTGCATTGCGTCCTCCTCCACTGACAGCCCTTCCTTGTACCTAATATTTTACACTTTTTTTTTACATTCGAGTTTAAATTTTAGTAATCTTTCAACAGTTTTTATTCTTGAATTAGTTTCTTTAAAAAAACCTTGTTTTCGATAATAATAACATCCATGCAGTGAGCTCATATTTTTTAGATTAAATTTTTTACTTTTGGTAAATCTTTCAAATAAAAAAATAACATAATATTGTATTATACACACCAAAAATGCGAATTACACATTACAATCTTTTAGATCGTAAGCATGTAGAATATTATGTAAGAATACACAAACCATCGAAAAGTTGAGGAGAATGCTTTATCTACATAGTACTGCATTAAGTTGTCTCTTCTGTAACCATGACATTTTTTTTCGACACTCCTAACACTCTAGCTTCGCGATGAATTGCTTACATTTACTAAACACCTTTTTATTTAAATTTCACATCACAAGCATAGCACACTCTCGCGTCTTCTGCCGCTCGCCGTCCAGAAAGTGCCGCCGCAGGGTAGTGTGACAAAGCACATTATTTGACCTTTCACAGAAAATGATAAATGACCGCAGGTCATCAGAAGCCACTGCACAACCATCGAGACCATTATTAGAGTCAGGAGAAAATACCCCTTTCGTTCCTCCTGCTTTCAACTGCGTTCTCTTACGTGTCTTGGTTTTCACCGCCTCCCGGGGTCAATCTCAGGACCAAGGAGCGCGCACTGTGATCGAATGAAAAATGATATCCCCGGAACCTATTGCCGTGAATGACGAGAATGGATGGCGCAACGCTACAATAAATAGGGAAGAAAATGCGATTCAATTTTATCAAAATGCTTTCTACCGTCTGTTGCTTGTTTGAATCATTTAAATGATATAAATATTTGTTGTTCTTATGAATCTTTTATTTATCAATAATTAAACCAATATAAGATAATTTATTTTTTTTCATTTTTGTGCTAAATATCCGGTAATGATCGATAGTTATGTCAGGAAGAGTAAGCAACAACTGCGAACGTTTACATTTGCCTTTATTTACCGGAACTGTAATCTTCAATGATTGAAATCAATCAAATATGTGTATGCAGCGGTACAGCATGTTTTATCATTCCATCCAATGCAATTTATTTTTTATCTACTAACGTAGAGCGGCGCACATAGCAGAAATAACATGGAAGACGAAGAACATTTGCAATGTGGCACATTTTATAATACATCTAGATATTTCCTTTTTGATGATAAGCTTTCGCCAGCTCTAGTAACATCAGCGATAATTCATACGCAAAACAATATAGTTTATATCAAGTCAATTACTTAGTTTGTTTTAAAGTTAAACAAGTGAAACTTCTCAGTAAAATCCTATGCCGTGTGTTCCAGGCCTAAAAAAATAACAACGAATCTCAGCGACGAAAGCTTGCTTGACCGTAAAATTACCCAAACAGCAATACGGCTCGCCAATTGCTCATAATATTCCCTATCGTTCTTTTCTATTTTCGGCCATGTCTAACTCCGGCGAAAATTGCACAAAACCAAATCCTATTTTTAACATAATACCCTAAACGCCAACGGTATCCCTGCTGTGTGCAATACAATCAAAACACCGTCCGCCCAAACAACCAACCGATCTACAACCGGCTGCCGTTGTGCTCGCCGAACAAACTTACCGCTCTTCGGAACCCGTCCAAACTGAATCACTAAAATCACCCGTTCGACATTGCCGGAATCAGTTGAAGTATTTCGTGGCACGGCGAAAGTTTCGGGAGGCACAAAAACCCTACGACGTCAAAGACGTCATGGAGCAGTACACCTCGGGGCATGCGGATTTGCTTAATCGTGTCCGGAATCTTCAGTTTAGGTGAGCGACCAGCAGAATCAAATCCAACTTTTCGGTCCTTGTTTCCGTGTTTTTTTTTTACTTTTTGTTTTTTTTTTCATCCTGGTAAGTTCGGTCAGGCAACTCAAGCAGCAAAGCCGTATATCAACTGCTTGTTTCCTTTTTTTTTATTTACATTTGATCATTTTGATTAAACATGAAAATTTACCAAAAAAAAAAAGCATTCTATAGTTTTTATTTTGCTTTTTAGAATAAATTTTGAGCTTCATAGAGCGAACCGACTAGATTCTAGTGCTACAGAAATGACAACTGAAACGGAAATTCATAAACGTTGCTCACATTTCGTATTCTGATTTTTCAAATTTGCTGAGAATGGAGTCTGAGAATTTTAAAATTATTCTGTAGAAAATTATTTTATAATGTGATACGGAAAGTTGTCATAAAAGACGTCTCCTCAGTGAGCAGCTCACAGAAACCCTATCTAGGCACCAGTTGCAGTGATGTTATGAGAAAAAAGTGTCTAAAACCCTTCTAATTCCTCTTCAGAAACTTAAGCAGAAGTTTTCAATAGAACTTACTCAAGAAAAAATCAGCAATAGCTTGCTTAAAATTTTATAAAGTCAATAGTAAAAAATGTGTACCTACTTCAATATTAACCTTTCAATTCTCATTATTCTAATGAAAATGGAACAAAATTTCTCCTAACTTTAAATACCAAATTTATTACGGTTTTTTATAAACACTTTTCAAAGAATTCTTCGAATTTTAATACATCTGCAGTCATTATCACTGGTCGACAAAAAAGCTCAAACTGGAAGAAAATTAAAAATCATAGTTATTCAACCATTTCTGTGGTGCCCCTAACCATTTTAAAAACCCATCAAAAACTCCCACTCACTCCAACGCGAACGTTAACCATGCGCTTTCTTTCACTGTTGTATCGGTGGAGACTGTAGGTTAGTCACTTGACAGCGTTCTAGGGAACGAGTTCAGGGGAAATTTGAATCTGGAGCTCGTTGTAATATTCTACAGAAATACTTTCTCCTACAAAATAGTGCTATATGATGGAGCGCAGATTTTCTTTCGATCACAAATTTGGATCACCCAAATTTTCGATGAAATCTTACTTTTTTATCTTTGCACTTAGACTTACACAATGTGCTACGGTATTGTAGCCCTATCAATTTTAACCCCGGAAATGAATATTCGATTAATATATGAATATATCAGTTAAAACACTTTAACCCTTTTCTTGAGAATTGTTCGCCCAATCATTTTGTTGTCAAAGAATGAATTGTACAATATTGATCATACATTTCTATAAAATTATGGTTTTTGATGGAGAACCACGGACAAATTAAAAAAACGTGTATTTTCCTAAATAATGATTTTTTTTATTTTGAGCTCAAACTCAAAATAACTCGAAAAACCGATGCATATAGAATGTTCATTACCAAGAGTTTTTCGATTTCAAATGACTGTCTGAATCTTTTAAAATCGTTAGAATAAAAAAAAATTAAAATTTATTTAAAAATGTTGAAATTAGAAATTTTTCAAAAAATTTAATCTTCCACAAAAAAAATGATTTTCATTCTCCGTCATGGACTTTTTTTCAAAAAAATGCTAGTAAATTCAAGTTTAAAAAAAATAATTGAAGAAAATTCAACTCTTTTATTTATCAATCACAATTTAGTGTTTATTTTTTTTCTATCTTTCCAAATTAAAAGCTATTTTACTGAATCACAAGAAGTAAACTACAGGTGTAGGCTACACCCAAGCTCAAACTGAAAAAATTTAACGATTATAGCTATTTCACCATTCCTGCGAATTTTGGTGCCCCTAGCCATTTGAAAAAAAAAACGTCAAAAAATCCCACCCATTCCAATGCTAACGTTTACCGTGCGCCTCCTTTCACTTTTGAATCGATGGAGACGCCAAACAACCATTGCCCAGTGAGAACCTGTTTAGGGGGAAACTAGGATCTAGAGCTCGATAGCAATATTCTAGAGAATAACTTTCTTCTACAAAGTTTTTAAACGGATAACGACGAATGTTATTACAAATTAGGGTGACCAAATTTTTTTATGATATCAGATGTCTAACTTTCGTATCTTTGTATATAGAATTAAGATTGTCTTATAAGTCTTTCTCATATAAGTTTTCCAAAAACGTGAAGCAAAATAGGTAGAAGAAAAAGATTGTTCCTTTCTAAATTAAACAATGTCGTTTTCATATTTAAAACTCATAACGGCCAAAATTGTTTCATTGTCATCTTATTATGATTTATGAATCAAAAAGTAACTCTAAATCGTTGGTTTTGAAAGATATAAAAATCTTTTTATAAGGTTGCCTTCAATAAACAGCATCATTGTAGAACAATCTTCAATACTAGTTTCAAAACTACGAAAGTTAAATGTCTGATTTCATCATGAATTTTGGTCACCCTAGTTTGTGATAACATAAAAATAACATCATATGTAACAACTTTGTAGTAAAAAATTTTTTTCTAGAATATTACTTTCGAGCTCCATATCCAAATTTCCCCCTAAACTCGTTCCGTAGAACGCTGTCGAATGGTTAACCCAGCGTCTCCACCCATTCACCAGTTAAAGGAGGCGCACGGTTAACGTTCACGTGAACTTTTTCTAAAAAAGGCCAGTGATTTGTATGAATGGAGACTGGATGCCACCTCAAGATAAAAAAGATATTCCCTACAAGGTATGCGAAACATCGCGTACAGACTGGGAAATCTGAGGTCCGTTCCGGCTCAACGAGATTTTTCACAGATGGCTCAAACATACAAAACACAGTGCAAAAACGGGTGCAGAAATCCAACAGTGTTTCAAGCTGAGATTTTTGCAATTTTTGAATATGCGAATGTTTGTCTGACTAGAAAATACAAACATGCAAATGTTTGTATTTTGTCTGACAGTCAAGCAGCGTTGAAAGCACTTGATGCTTATAAATGTACATCCAAGATTGTCTGGGAATGTATCCAAATTCCCTTACAAAAAAAAAAAGGTTCCGGTTGGAGCGGGTGGGAGCCTTTAACGCGTTGGCTAGGGCCATCAAAATTTACTGGAATGGTTAAATAGCTATATTCTTTCATTTTTTACAAAGCTCAGCAGAACTGACTAGGCTACAACATTGTAAAACATAGTTTACCTCTATCTGCAATGATACGAAAGTTAGATGCTAGATTTCCTCGAAACTTTTGGCCACCCTAATTTGCGATTACAGCAAAAAACGCGCTTTGACCTAGCGTCTCCATCGACTCAACAGTGAAAGGAGGCGCACGGTTAACGTTCGGGTTGGAGTGGGTGGTAACTTTTGACGCGTTTTTGGAACGGTTAGGGTCACCAAAATTCACAGGAACAAAAAAATTGTCCATCTAACAAAATTGTCTATCTAACAAACTTATTTTCAAAAAAAAATCCGAGATGACCGATCTTTTTTAATAGGATAAATTAATCTATAGTAGACCTTCTTTCTATAGTGAACCGTCCGCCATTCAATTTGTGTGTTAGTAACGCAAAGGGGTAATTTACCCTACCACTTTAAATTTAAAAAAATAATTTTCGGTGTAGGGAAAATTTTGGCGATATTCAAAAAACTATCCCTCAAATTTTTCTCCAACTTTTGTTGTTACTGCACTTCCGAGAGGACACAACAAGGTTTCGCTAGAAAAACTTTTTTCTTGTAAGTGTTCACTTTCATTTGTTCAGAAGAGTTTCAGGCAACTGAATTATCTATCTAAAAGACTTATTGTGAAAAAAAATCAGAGACGGTCGGCTTTTATAAAATCACTTTTTGTTTTGAAAGTAATTTTTTAATCCTGTTTGTAAACCATGCGCCTAGTCATGTTTCATAGATGGAGGCGCATTGTATTGCTGTGCGATTTGAAAGGGGGATGGAATTATTCTGGATTAAACTAAAATACGAACGGGTTTAATAATTGTTGTCAAAAAAAAAACTTATTGACGCAACGAGCAATTGAGTCCTTCGAAGGAACCAAAAATTTTTTAAAATCATGATAAAATAATAATCGTTCGTCTAAAAATGGATCAACTAGGATGAGAGTCGTATTCACTGGATCATTATCGGAGATTCTAAGCTCGACTTTTCTGCAATACTACACTAAACGGTTCGCAGGATTTTTCAATCAAGTGAAGCTCTTAATTATTTGTTATATAATTCGATCGTGTTTTAATATGGATTCAATCAAAACATTGGAAAACATCCCTTTATTTATTTACGTTTGATTTTAAATATGTTCTGTTTCCCGAAATTGTTGGTAGTAATAAATTAAAACTTTAAGCATTTCATATCGTGAAGGTTATATTTAATAGGCATTAAACATTCTCAAAATGGTTTAAAAAACCTTTTGCATAAAGTCCAATAGGATGGTCGTTAATTCCCGAGAATAGAATAGACGCTATCATATTCATAAGAAATAATCCTTTTTTACACTACAATTTATCTATGTGTAATGTTGTCCAGTTGTTGTTGCTCTAATGTATTTTATCTTTATTCCAATTTCATTCCAATAGTAAGTTTTATTAGAATAGTCTACTTTTTTGGATAATATGTAAAACGGTGGTTATTGCAGTTGTAAGCTTTTCGCCATTCAGATTAACTGTTTATATTTACATGCTTGCATTATTTCCGAATATTTTCTATATATTTCTGTATGCGAAGGCAAGATTGTACGAAAAACATAAGAAAAAAACATGTAAAGCAGCTGCAGAAGATACTGTGTTCTTTTTTTTAACTGTAGCATGCTTTCGTCACTTTGAAACTTTATATTCATCAGCTTAAAAATTACAATGTCCAGCTTCAGATTATTTACGAAATAGCGACAACAGCATAGCAAAAAATGCATCATTCTATTAAAACAAAAAAGCATTCTTCAAACCAGAAGAAAAATAATCACAATACAAGTCACCATACATAGATACAAACAATGATTAGATATTTGCAATGCAATTATTTAATCTACTCTCCGAACAAGAACAAAAGCGTTAGATTATTAATAAATAATTTTAATATTGTAACTGGAATTTTATTTTTCCAGTTAAGTTCTTCAATCGAAATGTAGGTTTTATTAGCTAAAAGCAAAAAAAAATATTGTGTGTTAGTCTCTGAGCAGAATGGTAGTTCTTTATTCATTCGTCATTAGTATCAAATGGTTAAAATAAATTGCTTTTTCGTGTGACAAGTAATTCAGCTTCACATTCCTGAACATATTATCTACCTTTGTGCATATTGTTACAGAAACATTCACATACATGCAAATTTCATTCGAATCACGCTAGTTACGTACCCGTGCATTCTTGATCGGGTAAAATTTGCTAAGAACTAACCAGAGCCTACGCTCGAAATCCGTTGCTGCAGCTGGCTGACGAAACACAGGAAGTATGTCGATGGAAATAACATTTCATGCTGCAATTACTTCAAACAACGAAATTTCAATCATTGCGCTCCCTCCCTCACTTGTGCCAATGGAATGGCACCTCACAGTGAACTCTGGCGCAACCGTTATATAATACAAACTCTTCATTGTAAATAGATATAAACATATATGTAGATTGTATGCTTGTAGCCAAATTTAGAAGAAAAGTTCCACACAACTGAACCTAATTAGAAAGCTATTAACTTGAATTCTGCAGCTGTGTCGCCTGAATCACTTAAGGAAATATCACAAATTATATAATACAGATTGCAATTAGGAAATGTAGTCTTTTAAAATTCTATGTGAATGCAGCCGAATTGGATTAGTTTTAAGTAACGGCCGAAAATTGTACATACACACACCGCACTTGATCGTTTCGACATCTTCAGTAAATTGGGACATCAAAAATTGTTGGCCATAATTAGCAGACTCAACATAGTTGTCAGTTCAAGGAGCGAACATTTTCAAAAAGATACCAAATCTTGTCTACCACTTACTGCACAATATACAACACGTTGAATCTCTAATTAAATTACTCATTGGCAGCGCAATCAGTAAACCCTGATGACTGACTATTCGCATTCTGCTAAACAGGTCAAGGAAAGGTTGAAATTGTATTGCGCAAACCTTCCGACAATTTTGAATAATAACGAAATTGCATCGATTTAACAACAGAAAACTAATTACCACAGCTTATGAGTGAGCATTGCAGAACGATCATTAAATGCCTTGTACCCGTTGACTTGATTTCAAATTAAATCATTATAATCAAATTTTCCGTTCCGTTTGAATTTTCTACTTTGATTATAACCGTTTTCTAAGTACTTAATAGTCCACAACCTTGCATTCCCAACATCCCAGACTATACACAATCGGTTAACTTCTATGATCCTACCTAATTCCTAGCGGAAAACATTCCAGCTTTATGTGTGCTCTAACATCTAGCTACAGACCGCTACTGACAGCAAAAACCCTGTCGAGTACGACAAATGCCTTCCTATATATGCGAACAACTTTCCGAGCTGTACGCTCTCACCACCCTATCTTTCCCCATTGTCATTGTTCCCTAAGGATGTCTAACGATTGCATGTGAATATAAATATTTATGCGTCTCGTGCATGCTAAGCATATGCACTGTACACCGGTTTCATTTATGCACTTCATCACAACGGTGCAAAAGGAACGCAAATGTAGCTCGACTTTTCCACAAATACGCACGATCTTGCTTAGACTAAGTATACTCCCGTTTCTTTACTCACCATCCAATGAGCGGCTTGCTATTGATTTCTGCATGTGGAGGTAGTATTTTTGTATACATGGCGATTGTTAAGCTTACTCTGTGCATATAGATACAGGTAGAATGCTATCTTCCTAGAGTCTTATTTCGCATAATCAATTTATTCTGCAACCACCGCGCAATACGTTGCATTTTAAATGAAGCAGAATTTAGACTTGCCTGGGGAGCAATCAAGCTTGAAGAACATTGACCGAGGAGTAGCAAGTGTGAAAAGTTCAATGAAAAACCATCCTTCGTGAGTAGCTAAAAATCGAGATATGTAGCGACAAAGTTTGCAGTCCGAGTAAACAAAATGCTTAACAAGTAATAGTCAGCCTAGTAATCACAGCGACTAGTAGGTTTTGCACTTCGTTATAAACTGCAGTGCCTTACCAAATCTAATAGCACATGAAACTATTCTAAAACCCAGAAATGACTCTATATATATAAAAAAGTGCTGCAAAATATTTGCGAAAGATACATAGCGAGTTGTTTTTAAATTAAGCCCTAAAATCACTGCAAAACTGTTCAAAAAGTAACACAAAATAAGGTGTCATCTAATGCCATAAAAAATCTCAAATCTACAGGACAAAATAAAAAGTATGTCTAAGCGATGGTCCGGCTTAAAAGTGCTATAAAAATAATTAGAATTTTGAGCTAAACAGTATGAACTTCGAATTTAGCTTCATGTTTTGTACATAAGATGGCAGAAATAGCCATTGTAAAGCAATAATCCTGAATCCTTACTCTCAAATCGAGCTCCGAATCATCAAAACGTTTTTAAAGACTAAAAATCCAAAAAACGCCTATGAAAAGGTAGAAAATAAAGGGTGTCCACGATGAAATTGCCACACCATGAAATTGCTCTAACTTTTCAACCGTTCAGAATTTAATGAAAATTTGGGTGGATTTAGTTCATAGTGCATTATTGACATCCTGCAAGTTTTAAAGTCCTGTGATCAAAACTCGCGGAAATGGTGTCGAAAGAACAGCTCGTGCGTAATAAAATCTTGCGCATTCATCACGAGAACAAGGATCTCTCGCATCGTTCCATCGCTAAAACGTTGAGAATCGCGAACTCCACGGTGGCGCGAGTGATTAAGCGGTTCGAGGAACGTTTGACCACCGATCGGAAACCCAGAAGTGAAGGAAAAAGTATTCCGTACAACACCAAAAATCACAACCGCGTAGCTGGGGCCTTCAACGCCTCCGTTCGGGATGTGGCTAAGAAGCTGCACCTAAGCCGAAGTTTTGTCCAGAAGGCCAAAACTGAGACTGGGCTTCGAACGTTCGAACGTGAAGGCCGACTTCAAGCAGATCTCCGGCAATCTGTTTTTCACGGCCAAGGATAAGTTCAGCATTCCGGAGTATGTCCGCACTCAGAAGATGTCCGAATTTGCGAAGAAATTCCTGGATTGGCAAGTCATCTGCACGTGCGGGAAGCGGAGTGCACCTTTCGTGACCCAGGACACGATGAACAGACAGGTGTACATGAAAGAGTGCCTCCAGAAGCGGCTGCTTCCTCTCCTGAAGGCCCACAACATCCCAACAATCTTCTGGCCGGATTTGGCCTTATGCCACTACTCCAAGGACGTGCTGAAGTGGTATGCGGACAATAAGGTCAATTTCGTGCCGAAAATGTTCAACCCTCCCAACACTCCGGAGCTCCGCCCCATCGAAAAGTACTGGGCGATTATGAAGCAGCACCTTCTTAAACAACCTAAGGTAGTGAAGACAGTCGAGGAACTGAAGAAAGCATGGGTTTACATGCAAAAAACGGTTGATTCACAGGTTGTGCACAATCTTATGGCCGGGGTTAAGGCCAAGGTGCGGGCATTTGCGTATGGACTGTAAATAAAATAGGAGTAAAATGGTAAAATAAAGTTTAATAGTTATTTTTCAATCCCTGAAAATTTGATGGCAATCGGATGAAAACTCGACTTTTGTGTGTGGCAATTTCATCGTGGACACCCTTTATGTCCAACGAAAAATTGAAGCGTTTAATCCAAAAGGTCAGCCAAATGAAATGACCCGAAAGAGGAGAAATATAATCTGTGTTATATAAAACATAAAAATATAAAAAATGACCTCAATCCCCCAAAAACGATTTTATCCTCCAGAATAGGTAACCGGAAAAAAAGTGGGCTTAATTTGAATTGAATTAAAACGTATAAAAAATGACTGACAAAAAAAAAGTTTTGACAACCAACAATCAATTTAATATCGCACCGGAAGGATCATACGCTATAGCGCTGATCCGTTTTTCATAAATTGAATTCTTTATTGTCACAATAAAGGCAGCCCGATTCATACCTCCAAATAACTGTCAGCAACATCAAAATCTAATCCTTCTTCACTCCAAATTTCATGATTAACAAAAACGGACATTAATTGCAGCCCGATCAATACACCTGCGAATAGCTGTCAGCAATATTAAAATCAAGTACGGTATTGGTATGAACATAATAATACAATTATTTTCCAATCATAGGCAACCATTTCATAAACTACTACTGATGGGATTTCCATCCTCGTCCAAAAAAAAACACAAAATTATATTAAAACACCCAGCGCAATTCAGGGCAAACGAAATTAAAAGCAAAGCAAACTATAATAGGGAGTCAACCATCAACATCAAATATAAACAGCTAAACTGTGCAACGAAAATAAGCTACTGCATTGTAATTGTATGTTCAAGTTGTGTTCACGTACATACGCTGGCTTCCAGGCAAAGTGCTACATACCAAGGATGGATTTTCAACTGGACTTACAACAAAAACCATTTACGTGTACAATTTCGAAAACAATACTTAAATTTCCTCTCGCAATAGCTAAACAAATGGGCTACGGTAAAAACAGTATCGCATGAAACCTGTATCAATCGAACCAATGCATGAAGTAGACTCTTATGCAAACTGTAACATATATTGGAACACTCGCTTGCTAATGCTTTATTACTGCTGTCGCTGCACTACTAAATAACCTCTTTTTGCTAACCTTTTGCGATTGCATTAAACTATAACTAAGTGAGAGAGAAAAATACAGAAGATGAAAAGAGCCACCTGCGAAGTGATGCAAATGAAAGTTGTCACGGAAAGCTTTGTAAAAGAAAATTTTTGCGTTACATCCCCAGGCCACCAACCTGCCGTATCGAGTCAAGAATGATTCCTTTTTCTGCCCCAGTTGCTGCATTACAGCTCAAACTCGACCCCACCTGCCCAGCATTGCACTACTGGGTACATCTGCCAATGCAATGGATGAAAAACGTGAAATGGCAGCGTGGTGGAAAACAATTTTCCCTTCGATCAAATTGAAAAGAGAAATAAGCGGAAAAGACGTATTGGCACGGTATATTGAGAGATGGTTATATTGCTTCCTCAGCAGTTCTATCTATTTACTGCAGCAGTTGACTTTTGACATGATCATCATGGTTGCCGCACCATATCGTTTACGAACATACCCGGAATTCAAGAAAGCTATTTGAACAGTCATGCAAGCTGCCGAATAATGTATAATTTAGCTAGAATGCAAATTGTATCCTTGAGCACTTTGAAAGTATGCTAACGATTCCGGCAGAAATCGCTTCCAGTAAAGCAAACTTATCCAATCAAAGTTTTTCTATTACGTAGTGATGGCTTTCTGATGTATTTTTGTTTCTCCATAAAAAGTAAACCAAATTATAACAACCATTACCATTTTTGTTTTTTTTTTTTGATAATGATCAGAATAACTGCGGTCAAACGGCGGCTTTGTAATGTTTTACTTTCTTTTTCTCGTAAACCGAATCACCCTTCGCCTACAGGTTAGACCAAATACTTGGCAAACAAGGATCAAAATCAAAAGATGTGTACGCATCAAAAATTAGCTTAGCTTCTCGCGTAGTGAAAATTGAAAGACAAGTAAGTTGACTGAAGTGTGTAATATAACCATTCCATGCAAATATAATTGTTGTCGATGCATTTCTTCCTTCACACAGGTCGATGACATAGAGACAAAGGTAGATACGTTTATAGAGTTATATATGCAGGATCGGAAGCGTCTTTTATCACTTCCTCTTCATCCTGACACATCACATTCCAACAATCCAAACCTTCCATCGTTGCCACCGAAAGGGGGCGGAGCAGCGGCTGTAATCACATCTGTGACAAGTAGTTCTAGTGGTTCGTTAAAAGTGAGTACCCGTAATGCTAGACATTCCGACATTCCTAAATCAATCACAATAATCGTTCCATTGGGAAACTAATGACATTCTTGTGTTCTACATTCCCACTTCCAGCCAAAACCTATTTTAATAGATAAACAATTTTCGGAGCCGAATTCACCGATAGCGAAAACATTCGAAGAACCAATACAGCAAAAACGTCCACCAATGCAACGCGGATACTCCGACCTGGGTCATAGGATTAAGAAGCGTGTTACGTTAAGGTGAGCTAATAATAGAAACAGTGCGTAAGTTATCAATTTTTGTAGGGGTTTATAACCTGAAAGATGCAAGAATGAAAAACAGTAACTATTGTTAAATGTCTAAGAGCAATTTTGAAAACAAATGTTCCGATTTTCATATCTTTTTATTTGGTTGAAACTTTGCACAGGTATTCCTATAGACTAAAGGTGTCATTTTGTGTGGTTTATTTGATCGGAATGGCTTATCTGTTGTAGATAAATCATCTTTAGAAGAACCGCATTTGTCTGCACGCTCTAGAAAGTTCGACATCCCGTCTGGAGTTCCACAGGGAAGTGTACTGGGAACGCTGATTTTCGTGCTTTTCATTAACGACTTGTGTCAACGAATTTCTTCTGCAAAGCTGCTTTTCGCCGATGACCTGAAAGTTTTCCGAATAATTAAGTCCATGTTGGATTGTATTTGCTTACAAAAAGACATCGATATCCTTTCACGTTGGTGCAAAGAGAACGGGATGCGTGTGAACATCAACAAATGCAAGGTGATCACTTTCAGTCGCTATCATAATTTAATTAGTCATCAGTACAACAACCGCTTCAACCAACACATCTCCGCCATTACCGCTAAAGCTTTTTCGATCCTCGGATTCATTCACCGCAATGCTTCACAGTTTACTGACGTGTACGCGCTTAAGGCACTATACTGTGCTTTAGTACGCAGTGTTCTGGAGTATGCTGCTCCCATATGGGCCCCGTACCATACCTCTCAAGTTATTCGCATTGAGCGAGTTCAAACATGTTTTTTACGTTTTGCTCTTCGTCACCTACCGTGGAATGACCCTGTACATCTGCCCGACTACTCGCAACGATGTCGTTTGATTGACCTGGAATTGCTGTCAACAAGACGAATAAAACTTCAACGATTGTTTGTTCTCGACGTCCTAACGAACAATATCGACTGCTCAGACCTTCTCCTGCCAATTCAAATAAATGTTCCCCAGCGCCAGTTGCGACAATGATCTCCATACCCGGGCACAGGACAAGCTATGGTTATGACAATCCGCTCAGTTCCTGCCTAAGAGGATTCAATGACGTCAGTGATTTATTTGACTGTAACTTGACCAAAAATAGTTTTAAAAATAGAATTAAAAATATAGCATAAGACAAATCAGTCTGTACGATATGATCGAAGACGATGAACAAATAAACAAATAAACAAAATGCACTCGGTTCACAAAATACTTCTTAAGTTAGTTTTCCCGTTAGCACAAAGAAAACTGGGGCTGACATAGATCAAACTTACTGGGACGAGTGCCCAATCATGATAAAAATATTTTTAGAGCCAAAACGGTTTCTTTGTTTGGTATGTTGTCTTCAGCAAAGTTGTAAAATTGTTTTTTTTTTATCAAAAGTTTTAATTCAATGTATAATTTAGTGTTTACTAACTGTACCGGCAAACTCTTTTCCGCCCATATTTTTTTCTCTCTTTAATTTTTTTAATATTCAAGTTAAATACATATATTTTCAAAGATTAATATTATTGATTGATAATTAATAGTGTGTAAATGCAAAACGAATCAGATATAGGATACGATCAAACTCAAAAGACAAAGTGAAATCAAATAGCTCAAATAATTACATATCCCTGACAATTGAACTATTTATTCAAAGAGGAAATGCCACCTCTAAAGTTTATCTAGAAAGAGTTTTCTGGTTGTTTCTTCATTTCAAATACAAACAATTCTGGTTGTTTCAGAAAGGGTTGTATACAAAGACATGACCGCTTGACGTAGAACTACATCTCCGAAATTAATATGGTGGAAAGAATATCTGAAAAAAATATGGTGGCCCTAAAACAATTCAAAATGGCATCTGGGGTTAATTTTCGGTTTCTGTGCATAATCCTGATTACGAAAATACCTGTATTCGGTTGTTTTGCGCTGTTTTCCCGAAAGCGGATGCCGCCATCGTAGAATTCAAAATGGAATATGGGGCCTGTTTTTGGCCTCTAGGTATCATTCTAATTCCTGAAATACATTCGGTTATTTTAGCTGTTTCTCGGAAACCGAAAGTCATCATCTTGGATTTCAAAATGGCAGGTGGAGTCAATTTCTGGCCTCTGGATATCATTCAGGTTCTAAAAATACCCAATTCGGTCATTTTGGGCTGTTTTCCAGAAACCAGCATTAGAAAAAGGTCTACGGGGTCAATTTTTGGCTTCTGTACATCATCCCGATCATTTTAACCCTCTAGTGCCGCCTTTAGACGGTCTTCAGTTGAATCTCTGAAAAGTTTCAGTCGAAACTTAAAAAATGTTTATGAAAACTCATAGTGATTTTTTTTGAAGTCCGTCTGAAAATTAACTTGGGCACTAGAGGGTTAAGCTGTATTCCAAAGAACTGGTTGAAATATATGTTTCATTTATATAGGAGTCGGAAGGGGTGAAAATGTTTACTGCTTTTTAAAACATTCACATACCGAATTTGTTTCCATTTGCATGATTAGTTTTCGAGTTATGCAGAAATTCGTGCTTCATTTGTATAGGAGTTCTCCCTTTCAGAGGAGGGAAGGGTATCAAACTATCATATGAACCTTCCCCGACCCCAAAACCTCCAAGGTACAAATTTCAAGCCGATCGGTTCAGTCATTTCCAAGTCTATATGGATCAGACAAACAGAGAGATAGACAGACATACAGAGCTCAATTTTAAATTTAGTGTTTATGTTCATTTTTTATTTCTCTCAACTTGATTTAAAAATAACTTGAAACGGATGCATTTACGAAATTAATTTTTCTGTGCTTCTAGATTCGAAATGACTTTTTAAATTGTTCGAAATCATTGGATTTGAATTTTTTGAAGAATGTTGCAATTTTATTGTTTTTCAAAAGACTTACCTTTCATAAACGATGCTTTTCATTTCTTACCCTGGACTTTTCTTCTAAACATGCATTATAATTTCTACTTATTGAAAAAATCAAAGAAAACTCACATTTCAAAATTAAAATTCAGTGTTAGTCAAAAAAAATATGTTTGTTGTAGGTATATTTTTTACAAGGCTCAATTAATTTCCTGATATCTACCAAATGGTCTCGAGGTACGATGCTGGCCTATCAAGCCAGTCGTCGCAGGTTCGAGAGTCTAGGCTCGGGAGAGACTGTTAGTGTCAGTAGGATCGTAGCGCTAGCCCCGCAATTGTCCTGTACACTAAACAGTTGGCTGCGAAGTCTGTTTATTCATAAACAGAAGGTCGAGTTCCGAATCGGAATGTAGCACCAGGGCTTTGCTTTATTAATTTCCTCCAACTTATTCTTAAACAGCTTATCTATACAACCAACGGTTTCTAAGCAACAATAATGCTTTGAATAAAACCTATGACAAAATGTATACGCTCTTTTAGAAAATTACTCTCGAGCAAGCTTGTTATTCTCGTCAAAATCGTCTCTGGCATGAGCGCTGCGTGTAGCAATTTTGCACATCAAACTTTTCGCTCCTGCATTGTGTTGTGTTTCTACCGCTAGCAGGAAAAATGTTTCACTTACTGCTTACGCCACAACCGAGCGAAACGAGAGTGATGAACCAACTTTTCAGTGAGAAAACTCAAAAGTACACTGCAGTAACAGTTCAGCTGAAAAGTATATAAGGTAACACAGTAAAAATATTTTTTTTGCAAAGTTCAATTTTATTATTCAACATACTGCGTATAATCGCATACCAGTCCCACCTGCATTCTTGTCGCTTTTATAGAGAAGTTATGGTAAATCTCTATCTCATTATATTATGTCAAAAATATGAGAATAAACCACGCTCAACAACTGAAATAACTTAAGCAAGAAAAATAGCTTTACACGTTGTTTTCTCAACATGATGAAAATTAAGGCGGGACTGATATGCGACTATAGGCAGCATAGTTGCCTTAGAGAGCGATACAGCTATTTATTTCCTCAAAATAGGCCTTAGTTTTGATGATCACTGCATCATCGATCTTAAAATACTTGCCAGCGAGCATTCTCCTCAGGTCTGCGAACAGAAAACAGTCACTGGGAGGTAGATCTGCAGAAGGCGGCGGATGCGGAAGCAATTCGAAGCCCGAATCATACAATTTTGCCATCATGGACACGTTGTTGTTTTTGATCGATTGTGAGCTCGCGCCGCACCTACGTTGCACACAGCTTTCGCATGCCATAATATTCATGCACGATATGTCCAACACGCTCTCTCGATATCTTCAGAGTCTCAGCTATCTCGCCCAACTTCACTTTACGGTCATTTAAAATTATTTTATGGATTTTTCATTGTTTTCTGGAGTAATAGCCTCTTTTGGACGTCCACTGCGCTCAGCATCAACTGTGCTCACACGACCAGTTCTAAATTGACGAAACTAATATTCCACAGTTTCTGAAACCATGCTTTGGTTTGCACTGTATTTTTCCATCAAAAAGCAATGGTTTATCAATACACAAAATTTGGATTTTTCCATTTTTTTTTCACAATAATAAACGTTGCTTCACTCTCAATGCTGTAGTAACTCACGAACCAATTGCTGTCAAATTTTGACACGTATGGTGCTTTGTGATAGTCAAGTAGATTTTTGCAAGAGGTGCCACCTAAACGTCAACCTTATAAACTTTTCAGCCGAACTGTTACGCGCTGATGAGATAATACAATAGAGACAACTTTTGTTTTCTCATAGGAGAATGTGATGCGGAGTGGTGCGTGGATGTATTTTTTCGAGATACAAAGGATATTGGAAAAAACGCAATCTACTTTCCTACCCAGATACTTCCTTCATTTGATATATGTTCAAGAAACTCACTGTAAAACTGCAGTGAGCTCTGTTGTGTAGTTATTGTGCGTATTATTCTTTTGGGTGAGAAAGTTCACCTCAGTTTTTTATCTCTCAGGAGAGATACCCCACGGTGTTTTTTTTTTTGCAAGCTCCTCAGATACACACGATTTGCTGCTCTCTTCAAGCAAGTGCGTCGATTTGCTCATTAGTATAAAAGCAGTTGTTTCCGCAGTGAAAGATATTCTCTTACACACTAGTAATCCTCTGAGGAGAAAGACTAGCCTGATCTCGAGTCTAAAAAATTTCTTCGTTTGTGATGAATACTCCGTTTGCTAAACCAAATACGCGTGCAAAACTTGATTAACCTTCATTGCATCCTAAAAAAAACTTACGTTGTTTACCCTGGTGTGTGGTTTTCCACACATACAACACTCTAATTTGTTTTGGACAAGAAACAACTTAATTTTGCCCCAAACTTATTTTTTTTCTTTGAGTGCATACATACCTGAAGCTATAGGTACCAAATAATCCTGTTTCAAAAATCGAATGAGGTGTGTATGTGTGCGGAAGTATGTGTATGTGTGTATATTTTCATTCTTACGACCATAATATCTCGATTTTCTCAGCATCGGCTGAACCGATTCGATTGTTCTTAGTCCCGTTTGAAAGAGCTAAAAGTCTAGTTATTTGACGAAAAAAAATCGTTTTGATCCGAAGGTTCATTCAGAAATGACGTAACGCATTGTGGTCAGCTTATATAGGAACTGATAAACTAACCGATTTTTTCTGTCAGTGGTTTGACTGATTCGAGTCCTTCTGGTGCTAGATGCGTTTGTTGAGATTTGGAGGGTAGATTTATATTCAAAAATATACTTAAAATTAAATGATACTTTCCAAAGGTACGATGAAAAAAAACAAAACAAAACTTGTGGAAACGCCAAGTACATTGCAGTATCTTGGAGGTAACTAATTGAATGATATTATGCGTAGTGTACAAAAACAATCTTGAAAAATACATTTGGATTATCTCAGCAATGGATGTATTGATTCGATTTTTTTGGCTGCAATAGGAAGGGCTTGAAGTTGGAGGCCATTAGGTCATCATCGGACATTTGTTTGATCCGATGGTTCATGCAAAAGTTACAAAACAAAACGTGTTTACATGATATGAGACCAATTATACATGCTATGATAGCAATTGAACAAAAAAAAATCCTAACATCGGTTTGACCAAATGAAGCAATTTGGTGCTAGGAATGTTCGTAAGAATATTCTGAAATCTATGCTAAGTAAAGTTAGCAAAGCCTTGGTGCTACATTCCGATTCGTTCATTATACACAGACTTCACAGTCAAATGTTTAGTGTACAGGACAATTGCGGGGCTAGCGCTACGATCCTACTAACACTAACAGTTTCTCCCGAGCCGAGACTCGAACCCACGACGACTGGCTTATTAGCCATCTCGGGAGATCCATTCTAAATTTATTTCAATATACCTAAAAGTGCGAGTATACTTGTCTCGCAGTAGACATAAAACTGTGTAAATGTTTAACACTGCTCAACCAGGCTGTGGAAACACTAAATAGGTACTTTTAGCATTAGCGTATACGTAACCCATATGTGTGAAAATTCTCAAACTGGGATGAAACAAATAAACACATACTTTTACACATGTCCCACGTAGCCTTTTGATTGATTTGGTTTTGATGCGAATTACAAGAATGCACCTTTATACATTTCTAAAATCAGTCGAACCGTTGGAAAAAAATCAATTAGTTTATCAGTTCCCATGTAAATTGATAATCTTTTGTTACGTCATTTTTGAATGAACCTTCGGATCAAAACGATATTTTCCATCAACTAACTAGTCTTTAAGCTCTTTCAAACGCGACTAAGAACAATAGAATCGGTTCAGCCGTTGCTGAGAAAATCGAGATATATTGGTCGTAAGAATGAATATAAACACACATACAAATACTTCCGCACACATACACACCTTATTCGATTTTTGAAACAGGATTAATTGGTACCTAGCTTCAGGTATGAAAGCACTCAATGAAAATAATATGTTTGGGGCAAAATTAAGTTGTTTCTTGTCCAAAATAAATTCGAATGTTGTATGTGTGGAAATCCACACACCAGGGTAAACAACGTAAGTTTTTAAATATCTCATCAACCAAAAATATTTTTCCCTCGGAGAAAATGTATTTTGTGTAAGATTGATGGTTTAGGTATTGTCAAGAAGTTTCATCAAAATCGTTCGAGAAGTTTTCGAAAAAAAATCAAAACAAAATTCATTTGTGTGGTTTTCCACACAAGGGTTCAATGAAGGTTAAAAAAATGGTTGATAGTAGGTCATTTGGCGTGATTTTGTCCAAAGCCAAAAATATTTAGTGTACAGTCATACCACGATATAAAGCAACCTCGATATAACGTAACTTTTACCTCGATATAACGATATAACCTTAAAATTAAAATAAAGATGATGTAACGTTAAAAATAAAGTACAACAATTATTTTTGGGTGTTCGGTATAAATGTTTTTAGTAAGTTTTGAAACCAATAAGTACCGTAAAATGGGGTACAATTGACTTTTTCTTTCAATGTTTTGTGACTGGTTATGTTTGGCTACGAAAATTGACTTAAAGGGGCATATGACAGGGGAATACTGCTGGAAGAAGGACAATAAGTTTTTGCGCACCTTTGAGTAAATTTTGCATCAATTACCAAATTTTTTTTTCGTGCCTCGATATAGCGCAACTCGATATAACGTCGAAAATTAAACTTAGGTATGACTGTATTATCTTGTTTTATCATGAAAAGACAAACAAAGATTGCAAATCGTAGAAATATTTTCTTTGGTAAGAACCGATTTATCGATTCCATTAAAGATTTTGTATACATACTGCATGTTAAGATGTTTTGTTTAACCCGTTACGGCTCTTACAAATTATTTTTAAATTACCGGTAAAACTCAGTCAAACCTTGTCGTCGAAGAAGTGCATTTGTTCTTGCTCGAAACAATCTTTTTACTTCTCTATCCAGAATATTTGCAAACACTCTCAAAAGGTTGAGACAAATTTCTAGTGTTTTTTTTTCTGTTACCTACAATTTCTACAATTACAATTTTCTACGTTGCCAAATCACAGTTTGATGTTCCGGAAGACAAGAAGAAGAAAGTGGATAAATTCGCCAAAAATACTTGCTCTGGCAGGCCATATGTAAACTGAGTATACCGTACATCACAATCAGGGATGTTACGGATGTGATTTTTCAGACATCTGCGGATGCGGATGCGGATATGTGATTACGGATGCAGATGTCGATGCGGATGTCGGTTTTCATGCGGATGTTCCGCATTCGCGGATGCGGATGCAGATATCCGTAGCATCCCTAGTGTTTTATTTTGCTTATTTTATATGACCATGCCCCTCCCAAGTGCAAAAGTTTTTTGGGCGAGCAGTAAATACACTAAGGAAAATTTTTCTGCAAAACTCTATGAAGCGATTTTTTTTCAATATCCGCATGGTATAATGCGGATGCGAAGGCGGATGTCAATTTTCATGCGGATGTTTCGCATTCGCGGATGTGGATGCGGATATCCGTAACATCCCTAATCACAACGGGTACAACCGCACCGAGTGCCTCCAGAAGCGTCTGCTGCCGTTTTTGCGGTCCCACGAAGGCGAGACATTATTTTATACATGTTTTTGTACCAAAAACTTTTGACGTTTTTGGTTCTTCGATTAATCCCCCTAACAGTTGTATAAAACAATTCTAATTTTCAATATTTTTCAGCAAAATTGTAGAAAAAATTTAGAAGAAAAAAATCGCTGAATGCTGAGATACGTACGTTGAAGACAACAAAATAGAGTTTCTCTTAGAACACCCCTTCTTAAAATTAGTTTTTCGTCTTTCTATTTCACTCTTGCACATTGATTGACAATGTTAGCAAATGTTGCGACAGTTCCAACAGTTCCTGATCGGTTTTAGGATGAGTTCAATGACTTGCAAAACGATTCTATGTCGAAGGAGTTATGAGAAGAAAAATGTGAGATTTTTGACCCAATTTTCAAAAAGGTATGAACTTAAATACCACTGCCATGGTGCCTTAGTAACCTTAATTGTTTATAGAAAGTGAAATCCCCAAAAAATAACTAGAAACCTTTGATCATTACTGGAATGTTTTCTTTGCACGAGCTGTAGAAAATCAATTACTAAACCCAGAAAAAATACACGCTGGGAAGAAATGCTACTTCTTCTTACATTTTTCTATTTGTTTTAACTTCAATTGGCGTCATTTAGCGGGGGCCTAGTGTGGTTGGTAACGTCTCCGCCAACCACGCTCGACGCCTAGGTTCGAATCCCACCGCCGACATAGGTGTCGATGGTTGTGAGGTGGCGTGATCCACTCACAACCAACCCAACTGGTCTAGATTCAATCCTAGCCGACACCGGGAGATTTTCTGAGGCGAAAAATCTCTGGGATCACGCCTTCCATCGCATGAGGAAGTAAAGCCGTTGGCGCCGGTCCGTTAATAAACGGGTCGTGAGTTAGGGTCCTGGGTGTGGAGTCGCCTCCCTGGGCGTCGGTGATTGGCCACAACAGTGGCGGAACTAGACCGACGGAAAATAAGCGTGAGTAAAAAAAAAAAATTGGCGTCATTTAGAAATTCATTTTTACCCATACCTTTTTAACACAAGCCCTTTCCGAAAATTAGTCATGACTAAAACAATTACCTACTGATTGGAAAATTTTACATTTTTAGCCTGTAGGAACATCTGGGTAAAGTTTCAGCCAAATCAAAAATGGTCAATCAAACTGGTCTTCATAACTGCTTGAAATTGTTCTATGGTGTTCAAAATCTTATTTTAAAGCGTTTTTATGACGGTTTCAATTTACCATTTTGCCGCTTTCCCCTCCCGTTGCAGTTCTATACCTCCGCAGTACGTAGGAAATAGTCCCGGTCAAGTGAATGATCGCGGTGACGTCGTAATTGTAGTTCCTAACCTAGATCCCGACCAGATGGAACCGGTTGGTATCGAGGAGCTCGCATCGGTCTGTATCGATACCGAGATCGAGATCGAACCCGGTAGCCCGAAAACCATCACGGAAAGCTCAAGTAAGTATCGGCGATACTTATAAACAGTAATCTTAATGGTTAAGCTTGGCCATATTTAACATCTTCGTCGCTTACAACACGGATGGACAGTCAATCCTGTGACTGTATCCGAATGTACTTTCGCTAGCAGTGGTGACGTTTATGTTCACGCACATGTACATACCAAAAGTAGTCTCAAAAACGTAGACATATTGCACCCGCAATGGCTCCCAGCTTAATTGACAAAATTTACAAGCTCTACTGTATAATAATATGGTTTCCTTTATCAAAGTGCCTCGTTTTCACACAATTAACTGTGTCACTGTGTATAAGCAGCCGTATTCTTCTGTGGAATCAGTAGTAGGAAAAAGCTTGTCTGAAGTGTACAGATAAATGCCTCCTGATAACAGTTCACACCCTGAACATACTCCATCCTGACCTCATATTTGCATATACCGTAGTAGATCGTGAATCGCATGGGAAAAGTTTAACTGCCTTCACAAGCCTCTTCTGCAGAGATTGATACTACTCAACATTTAGCACAGCTGACGGCTATTTACGTATAGAATGTATAATGAATAGAAAACCTAACGAACTGTTGTACGCAAAGTAAGATTAACCAGATTAAGACAAACGACGAACCTTGCATCCTGGTGTGCAGTTAGCCTTAAACACTGAACCACCCTATTTTGCAACATCAACTGCGGCGTCAGCTTATAGCTGAAGCTTGTGTGCTACCACCATAAATATTTACTCACAATTAACTACCACTCTGTAGTGTAACTTGGAACGAGAAGCTCAACTTGCCGTTTCGCAGAAAATGAAACATCTTGCTTCAGCTGACGACGGATTTATTTAAACGCTCCTGGCAAACTTCTGGCTCGCTTGTATCCTAGGAAGCGGCATGGCACTCACTCCATTCAGCTTACACATTTTTGGCAGTGAAAAGCCAGAGTTTTGCTGCAAAGAAAAATAGTTAATTTTGTTGTCACTTTTTCGTGTATCTTCCGAGTTGAACATTTCATAGCAGTTCCATGACTGATTTTAAAGTTGGTGATAATCTGTTGATTTTTTAGAGTACATTTTATTTTGACGGTTATTTTCCCATGTATTTTACGAAAACAGAACTCTCAAGCAATCAAAGAATTGAAACAACTCTGCTGATTAGCTATTAAATTTATGAATAATATTTTCTTTGCACATCAATCCGATTTTATGTTGTTGTATATATTTTTCTACCATTATCATTCACTATGCACTGCAATCTATCTCGTGTTACGTTTTTATTCTCGCAACGGCATCCAGTTTTAATAGAGCCCTATTCTTCAATGATTGCAGTTCAATGATTGCCATTTCTTACGATTTTGACGGAAAACCTTATTCCATTATATTTCAATATATCCAGTCGTAAAAATGCTTTACCTTTGCGCTCTATGTTGATTTCATCTATTTAATATGTTCACGTAGGAACAAGGGAAGTTATTTCGCAAATACGGTCGATACATAAACAAACACATGCACACTGACTACGTTTCTACTTGTACGACTTTTTTTGCGACTTTCAAACTTTCGATCAAAGCCTCCATTCTACTCACTCCCATTACGCTTTTGTGACACTTAACCCTACCGTATTCACAGCTTTACGTTTCTACCCGGCCTTATTTTTAAGTTCTGCCTTTCGCTTTTATAGCAATTACGAAATCAGAATGAACAGGAAAAACTATCAAGAATAGCTTTTATTGATAAGCGGAAAAACCGAGGATTTATCCATTATTTTACACGATAAACTATGTTTCTTCCACATTTCAAACAACTCGATGAAATCTCGCAATCCGTCTTGATTAGACCTGCCTCGTGTTGCACCAAACTACACTGAACGCACTGTTATGCTGTAAAACCTAAATTGATTAATTAAATAATTGATGTTTCCAAATTTTTCTCCCTCCCGCCGGCTCACCCATCTGTCATCAATCGGTCTCGAAAAATTACTTCATGGAACTTCTGGTCTAGACCCAGAAGTGCTTTGTTCAATCGATCCAGCAGTCCGAGTAGGTTCACGAGTGCAAACATGCGTCTAGCGATTTTGTTGTGTGATTTTGCACACACATCGCCATTTGCCGCTACGCTGCCGTTAGCTTAATATGGTGATTATTGTGAATGTTGCGCGCGAGGTAACCACCGATTAATAAAACCCAAAACCACGCACTTCTAGCAACGTGATTTCAATTACAACAGCTTTCATTTTTGCGCAATTATTTGATCACGTTCCACATCTGTTTTCAATTATGTTTTTTGTGTCACTGCTGTACAGATTAAATATATGATTCGAACACAACCGTACATAGCATAACAGTGTTTAAATTTCTTTGCTGCTTTGCACCACGATTCCCAAACCCAGTCAATTTATGTTTGGTAAATGTTAATCTTTATTCAATGTAACTATTATTAGAATTATTGTGATCGTCATTTTTAGCGTCACGCATTAAAAGCTACTCCCCTCTATCGTGAACAACGCTCTTTTATTCGGGTTATTCGCGTTGAAAGAGATTTTGGAGGCTGTTCGCACCTACGTGAACTCTCATATGCAATTGTCAAAATGTGCGTGATGACAAAAGCAAAAATATTTCCTTCCTTCTTTTTCGCATGCAAAAACCAAACAAATATCAGCAACACCGTCAACGCGAATTCCGTGATACTTAAAGACATGTAAGCGATTTTGACGCGTTTTGTGGCAATAAATCATACACAGCAAAGCTCGTCGATCTGTGAACGAAAATAAAATTTATACAAATCAAAATGATCAGAATTTTTTTTGGCTTCCGCAGAAAAAAATTAAAAATTTGCTTTCTCGTGTTATAAAAATAGAAAAAAAAACTCCAGAAAAATTTTGAAAGTATTCCCAGGATCATTTAAAAGTATGAGAAAAAATTCATGCATATCTAGCTCATAAGTAATAAAGTTTTCAGAATAAGTTTTGACTCAAACTTTTTTTCAGAAAGTGTATCAGTGACAGTAGATGAAATCTTCGAAAATCTGTATCCAAAAAATGTGTTATCTGTGCACAAGTTGTATAAATTTGAATTCACTAATAATTTACTTTTCATGAAAAATCTCGAAAGCGATTGACTATTCAGCAACAGCCTGTAGAGACGAACTGAAACCCCATTTAATTGAAATTTTCTGAATACCTGTGGAAAAGACATGTAGTATTTAGCTACACACATAATAAAATTTCATCAGAGTCAAAAAATTTCTTTTTAGATTTGAGCGTTTTCAAGACGATTTTGCATTGAAAACAATCTGTAGAAAAATAAAAAAACGGTTTTCAATGCACGAAGAATGGAAACATGATTCTGAAATCTTAAAAACAGGTGATAACTATTCAGAGGCGTTCATTATAAAACCTAGTTTCCAACCCGAGTGGTCTAAAAATATGATGGACGTTTACATGTTTAAGTTTAATGCATTTTCAAGCCATTTGACATGGCTGATATTGATGTTTGCTAAATATACTTATTGTTTAAATACCGTATAAAACTTTATCAAGTCAATATTCAAAAGACTCTCTACTCATATCATTGAAACTGAGCAAACTCTTATTAATGGCTGTTTTTATTCTCTTCGATCATTTGATATTGTTTTTGAAACTGATTTCATCCCCGAGTTCAAAATTGCACTCTAGCAGTATTTAAATATTCTTAGAACTTGACATATTTTTCCAATCATTAGAAACTACCACAAAAGATCAAAACAATGGTCGCAATGGCCCAAATCTTACAAAATCACTAGAAATATTTTCTCCAATAAACTATTTGAAAGAAAAAAAAACACATTCACCGTTGCCATCACTAATCTATCATTAATTAAACTCTGAATAACTCCTCACCCAACCTATTGGAAAACCCAATAAAGTATCCTGGATAGCGTAATTCGATTATTCAGAACCTATATAATGACACAGTCATTGAAATAACTTATCAAGATAACAAATGAATTCTTTACGGCGACATTCTAACCGTTTTCTCTTTTCTCGTCTTTTACATCCACTACCAACACAACCAAACAATCCACCGAATCCATTTGAAACCACCCACAAAACAAAATGAATTCTATTCTCTAATCCATCCCGAATCACCGACCGCGTCCACGTTGGTCCACAAAACTGGTTCGATTGCCCGTGCCGAAACCACTAAATCCTCCCCGTCGCGTGTAATAAAACCTGCATCCACCAGGCGCCTCGTACGACGACTACTCCTCATCGACATCCCTCTAACAGTGGAGCTCGGCGCCACTAAAATTTTCCGCCCTTCGCCTGATGGTGACGATAATGATGGTGGCCTGCTAGAAAACTTTCGACCGGTTTCCCAAAGCACAACTCCTCCCGCCCGGAAATCGGTCATCCTTGCGAGGAAGACCTTAAGCCCACTCGTGTAGAGCCAAGACAAGCGATTCCTCGCCTTGACCATGGGAAGACCCAACTCGACTTGCGACAAATGGGTATCAGCCCGCCCCGCACCGCTGGTGGAAAAGTGGCGAATTTGCATAATCGGATAATGTTAAGCGAAAATATTTGTAAGCAAATAAAGTAAATCCAGAATGGTCGCGAGAAAATGCCTGATATAAAAGCCAAGCTTTACGGTAGGCTATGCTCATACAGACAAAAAGGACACAGATTTAGCAGCCACAGGGTAAGCGATTATTACGTGGAAATTTTACCTTACATTTAGGGCGTAACATGGGAAAAGGCAGTCATTCGATAATTTCGTCTGCCAAGAAGTGGCGATTGTGGAATCACTGGAATTGTGGTTTGTCAACGAATTTTCACTTATTTAGACTAATCAACCAGAGAAGCCTACGTTGTTGGACACGAATTTATAATCGGCAGCAAACCTCAAATTGGGACAAAGTTTTGACCGTTTCTATTTCGCGTACATTACACTGCTCGTGAGTTTCATTTTTCAATCAACAAAATTGCAACAAAGAATGTTTTCCGTTTTCTACATTCCACTGCTCTTTCAACTCTTACACTTCAATCACTCTGTTCTGTGCCTTAGAAGACCGTCTTTACAACACGCCTTTGCATAAAATATCCCACTGCATACAACACAAGAATGATTGGCCTTTCCATCCTGCTTATATTTCCCTAGGCTGCAGAAGACTGAATTTTCAAACACTTTTTCCTAGTTTCTCAAACAGTCATCCATCGTCGGTTCCACAAAAGCCTCACCTTCTATAAACCTGTCAGCAATCTCTTTTAGACTCTCTAAATCTTCTTCCGGTTCAACTTATTTTTAAGCCAGTATTTTTTTTTTTTTTTGGTAATGACGCCTGTGCTTTGTGTAATACGTTTTATGTGAATGTGTGGTTTTGATGTTGTTACCTTATCCTGGCTCGAAAAACCAAAAAACGCAAAATCCTTCCGAATAGATGATGTGTTGTTTTCCTTTTCTTCCGGAACATATGAATGTAAAGTGTTTACTAGACTACGTAACAGCGAATATCACAGAAACACGACCGATCATTAACTTTTCATAAGAAAAGTTTTTGAAACACGATTAGTCATAGCCGCAGTAATGAATGATATCAAATGCTGTCAATTCAAACATCTACAGACAAAATTTCCACCAGCCAGCTTTCCTTTATGAGGATATAAAGTACCACAGAGAAGCTTCTTAACTAAATAAACAACTCCAAAGTTACTAATAAAGCACTATGCGAGGAAGAAAATAATTTTCCAGAGCTAGCTTATCTAAAACTTTCTTAACGCCTAACTTGATGGTAAGTTACATTAAATTATTAAACTTGGCAGGCAAATGGTTGCCAGAAAACGACACCACATCGAGAGAGGGACGAAAAATTGTTGTTCTGATACTGCTCAGCATAGGGTAACCTTCATTACATATCGTATTATTCGTTCCTTGCGCCAACTCAAGCTCGAGCGCAGAATCATTAATTTAAAAAAACCATCGGTGACTCGGGACGCGTCTGCTTGCGTTACAGATTACTTCATCATCTCAAGAGAAAAAGAACAGAAAACTTTAAGCTTATTCAGACTGAAGCTTGTTCATCTGCTAGTTTAAAAAAGCGATAAAGTGTTCGCACGGCGTGTAAAAAGAACAACTTTATTTAAAAAAAAATGGGCATCGCCATAATCTTCACCATTTGAAAATATAGATTTTTACCTTTCATTTGAGACCCTCCGGAAAACCATCCATCGCGGGCTTTCGAACAACTTTTTTTTTCAGTAAAAAGTATTCTGACAGCAAAGCGTCTAACTGCCGAGACAAAAGTACGGTGCTACAAATGAAAATAAAAATGCAAGAACTTTCGAGGCGACATAGTGAAGGTTGTAAGTTAGTCGAGTGCAACTTTCGCTCATACTAAAAATTTTCCAAACACCCCTAAAATTTGAAGTTAAGGTCAAAATGCCGGTATTTTGACCTCAGCGCATGAAAATTATTTTTAACTCATTTGTTTTCCAACCGATTTTAAATGTTTTAGCCGTTTTGGAAAGGGGATAAAAAGAGTTTTCAAAATATATACAGGTTTGTACTAACTTCATTAAAATATGTGAGTTATTCGAGCGTAAGTCTCATTTTTTAAACTTCTCCACGCAAATGAGTTCTATGTTTCTTAAGAAAATCAGAATTTTTCACTCTCATCGAACAATAATCTTTGGACTGTTTATTTTACGGTGCTATAAATGGAAAAAATGCAAGCACTTCTGATGTGACCAAATAGCTCTAGTCGTGTGTTACTTACGCCCAAACTTGAAGTTTTTCAAATACCCTTAAAATTTGAAGTTATTATCAAAACGCCGCCTTTGGACCGTGGTTCACATGTTTATTTTCAACTCTGTAATTTTTCCACCAATTCTTTGTATATAGATCGTTTTGGAAAGGGAACATCCATAAATGACGTAGCTTTTTTTGACCCCCCATCGTAGCAGTTTTCTTAGTTTCATCATGCTATGTAGCTTGGCTTGCCCCCCCCCCCTCTTCCTCCCGTCACATTTCGTCACAAAACTGCAAACCCTCCCTCCACGCTCGAATGATACGTCATTTATGAATGTTCCCAAAGGCGAAAGATAGGGCTTTCAAAATGTATAGATAAATCTATAGATTTGACTTAGGTGTACGTGTAATGAGTAGTTTTAAAAAAATTGAAATATATTGTTTTTTTTTTTTAATTTGAGAACAAATTTTCGCACATTCGTTACGATCTACACAAGGCATCAGAAGTTGTTGCATTTTCTCCCATTAGTAGCACCGTGGAATAAACAGCCCAAATATTATTGTTTGATGAAAGTCAAAAATTCTGATTTCCTTGAAAAACATGATACTCAGCGAATTATCAGCCGATTTACTAACAAAAGCTTCTATTTTTTATCGTTATTGCATATAGTTTCAAACTGCTATTGTACTTGTAGTACTTTTCTTACAAAAATAACTGACAAATTTCAAGTGAAGTTGAAAACTTGCGTGGAGAAGTCAAAAAAATAGATTTACGCTCGAATAACTCAACATATTTTAATGAAGTTAGTACAAACCTGTATATATTTCGAAAACTCTATTTTTCCCCTTTCCAAAATGGCTCAAACATTCAAAATCGGTTGGAAAACAAATTAATTAAAAATAATTTTCATGCGCTGAGGTAAAAATACCGGCATTTTGACCATGACTTCAAATTTTAGTGTGTTTGGAAAATTTCCAGTATAAGCGAAAGTTGCACTCGACTAACTTACAACCTTCACTATGTCGCTTGGAAAGTTCTTGCATTTTTATTTTCATTTGTAGCACCGTACTTTTCTCTCGGCAGTTAGACACTTTGCTGTCAGAATACTTTTTTAATGAAAAAAAAAGTTGTTCGAAAGCCCGCGATGGATGATTTTTCGGAGGGTCCCAAATGAAAGGTAAAAAGCTATATTTTCAAATGGTGAAGATTTTGGCGATGCCCATTTTTTTAAAATAAAGTTGTTCTAGGATACACGCCGTGTTCGACTCTCTAGATTCTGTAGTATCAGCGCTAGTTTACTTCAGAGTAAGAGAAAATCTATGTTAACTTGCTTTTCATCGTATCGAAAGACAAAAGTCGTTTTTTTACAGCGGTTAATGTTCTATTAAACAGTTAATGACTTTATGAAATATTATACTAGTACATGTTTTTTATTAGAGATTTTTTTCGAATAATGATATTAGTTTTCAGCCCTGTTGCCAGATATTTCTTAAAAAAGAATATGACGAAAAACTAAACTTTTAAATACGAAAATTACTACGAAATCACTACCGCAGAACGCCAGTTAGCCTCGAACTGCATCTCGTTTACAACTGTCTTTCGTGTTTTCTTGAAGTTCCGCTTGACGGTAGCCCAGTGTTTTTCCATTGGGCGGATCTCTGGTGTATTGTGAGGGTTCATGTTCTTTGGCACCACCTGGACGTTGTTCGCGGCATACCATTCCATAGCCTTTTTCCGTAATGGAAAATGCCAAATCCGGCCAAAACGAAACGGAACAACTGTGTTGCTTGAAGAAAGGCAACAGACGTTTTTTAGGCATTCCTGCACAAAAATTTCCTGGTTGACGGAACCTTTCGCGATAAAAGTGTTGCTCTACAAACCACAGGGAACAGAAATATTGATTCCCGGGATTCCCGAGTTCCTTGAAAATATATTTTTCTATGCAACAGTGCAATAAAACTACCTACCCTATCAAACACGAAACTAACGTCGTCAAACTGTATAGCAGCTCTAAAGTGGGCATTACACAAAGCATATATTTGCTTGAAACGATGGTCAAAATTTGTTCGCTTGTAGTTACAAATAATTTGCTTCAAATTTTTGTCAAAAATATTTGCTGTCTTCTTCAGCAAACGAAAAATCAGGCCATCATTTGGTTTATTTAATGTCGTTGAATTTTTTAATTGATATAATATTCGATACCTGTAAATTGATAAAAAAAGTTTTGAGTGCGTAAATCAATGCGACCGCTTTTAAATAATTCTATTAAACTCAAAGTCAGGATCGTGGCTGCGATTTTATCGTTGCAATCGTCTTTGTAGAATAACTACGTAGGCATGCGAATGCTTTAAAACTGACCTTTTTTGAGTCGTATTGAACTGATTATTCTTTTGTTTTCTTCCGGTTTGTCTCAGTCTTTCATAGAAAACCGGCAAATGGCGGAATAATGTTCCAGTTAATCAATCCAAATTCTTACGCGGAATCCTGAGCAAATATTTACTATGGTGCAATAGGATAACATATCGTCGGTTTCGTGCAACACTGGCATAACTCAAAAATCTTAGTTTCGAGAAACACGCGATTGATAGTTAGCGTCGAAAATTTAGTTTTCAATTTTCAAGAAAACTTTAAAGTTTAATATTTCCAATCCTCATTTTACGTTTTTAAGTCTACTATGCACATTTTATGAGCACGTTGTACAAGATTTGTATTACAAGAAGTGCCTGCTCACAACTGTTGATTTTTTGTAAGTTTTGAAACGGGGTTTCATGGGAGCGAAATTCACAATATTTGGCATTATTTGTCATCAAGAATTCAAAAATGCAAAATTTTGAGTTGCAAGTTGCTGAAAAAAACGAACAATATATGAGTTAAGAACGCAAATAAATAAAGTTCCATTATATCGACGCATAGCATTCTGTTCACTTTGCTTATCGATGCAATGGCACCTAAACTACAGTGTTGACAGAATGCGCATTAACGACCTTTGTTGTCGATAATTTTCGAACCACATACTAAATCAGCTCAGTTTAGTTTGGGCCTTCAGCTCACCAACATGTAGCTTTTTTTAACTCATAAACATACCGAATAATCCGGGATCGTAACTTATGTTATCACTGAGAAATAGTTTGCCCGAAAAGGCAGCACATTTTTCATTCCCGGTTCCCGGGAATTCCTGGGAAATGAGATTTTTTATTCCCGTTTCCCGGGAAATAAATTCTTGGGAATATTGCATACCCTACTCCAAACACTTTTATTACGTTGATGACGGTTGATTTCGGCACATTCAACAATTTTGCCAAGCTGGCGTGCGAGTAATTCGGATTTTCGCGATGTGCGAACAAAATTTTGATGCGTTACTTCTCTTGCCTCGACGCCATTTTCAGAACTGAAGAGCAAATGTCAAAATCAAACATTTTTTTTACTCTCGCTTATTTTCCGTCGGTCTAGTTCCGCCACTGTTGTTGTGCCAATCACCGATGCCCGGGGAGGCGACTCCACCCAGAACTTTAACTTACGACCCGTTGATTAACGGACCGGCGTCAACGGCCTTTCTTCCTCATGCGATGGAAGGCGCAGAGATTTTTCGCCTCAGAAAATCTCCCGGTGTCGGCTAGGACCAGTAGGGTTGGTTGTGAGTGAACTACGCTACCCCACAACCAATAACACAACCATGTCGGCGGTGGGATTCGAACCTAGGCCACCAGCGTGGTTGGCGGTGTGTTACACTCTATGCTAGCCCCGCCGCCGGTTTTCAGGTTTTTTTTTTTTTTTGATACAGGATGAAAATAACACGGCAAACTGAAGTTAACCAATTTTTGGCCGTAACAACCTACAACAATAAAATAAATAAATCCTGCACATTGTTGATTTCTATAGAATGCTCGTACTTCAGATTCGACAGTTTGTATACTTTTTATATACAGTGGAAGCAATCTCTTCTTCAAGCAGTCGTTCAGATAAATTTGAGAATTTATTATCCTTTTTATGAAGAAAGAAGAAAATCGCGAACCATAAATACAAATGGCTCGCCAGACCAACACATTTGACCAAATTCCTCCATTACAATAGTCGTCTCCGCTATTCGTACTCACTCCCCATCGTGTGAAATTGAAACCCAGACCCAGAGTTCACATATGTGTCATCGTCCTCAGGATGCACTGGTATGGGTTATCCAAAATACGCTCACATAACTTTGGAGCTTTAGTCTTGGTGCGATATTGCTACTCTAGAGGTTGTTAGCACTTTTTGCTTTTTTGTTCTGATGTCATTTCTGCGTATAATCCGCTGGATCATTCCGATGTTTACAGAAAATTCCTTGGGTAAATCACGCATAGACGCAGATCTATTTTCAAGAACATAACCATTCTTGTGAATTTTGGTGTCCCTATCCAATGGTTGAATAACTATAACCTTTCATTTTTTTCCGGTTTGAGCTTTTGGCATGCACTTTTTTAATTTTTTTCCTTGTTGCGTATTTTCGTCACTGCGACTTCCACAAGGTAGTGTGTGTAGTTGATCGAGGCGTGCTTGGAACGGGACACACTAGTAGAGGGTTATCAATATTATTCTTAGGGGAGATTACCTTCCCAGTGGTTTAATTGCCCAAAATACCATGCCGGAGACATCGGAGATTGCGGATTCGAGTCCTTCTGGGTGAGCAAAATTTTTTTCAAGTCTAGGTCGCACCTTCTGTCCTTGTTAATGTTTCGCATCCTTGTAGATTTACAGGCATTGCCCACTTCACTAAAATGTAATTAATGAAATAAATTACCTGAGCTCTAACCTTAGCTCAGGTTTCTGAGCAGTCCTACATCGAGTCAAAATGAATAACCTAGTCATCTTTCTTGTTGTTGTAAAATACAAGAATAACGTATGCGTTAAAAAATCGACTTTCGGATGGTGGTAAAAGAATAACTACGACAGATAATTGAGTTTGATAAATTTTCCATAGAAGGTAATTATGTTAGCTTACTCGCAAAAAAAATTACGATCTTGCGTGCGGCCTTCCGGCAGTTAACCGGAACATTCGCCATGGCGGACGAAAACATGCGTGCTGGCATGTTTTTTATTTTTATTTTTTGTCGTTTTATTTATCAATTCCTTCTCAGTTTCCGCGACAAAATTTTTTGAGTATATCTTACGCTTCAGGCTTACCCAGAAATCCTCGATGAGACGCAACTTAGGGACGTTGGGCGAGCTCACCGACTTGGGTACCACATCGATATTCAGTCGCTCCATCTACTCCAACGATCACTTCGAGTGTGGCTGATTGTCAGCCACAGCAACACCTTCTTTAGAAACTTGGAGTGAGAAAGAAACTTCACCTTGGTGCTTATTTCCTTCGTGGGGGAAGTAAAATACAAAGTGCCCTGCCAGTCGTTGCCATCCTGGATGAGACAGGTCTCGTCGTCCATCACTACCGGCACGTCGTGATTTGCCGGAAAAATCGATTTGACCATTTTATTAAGGCGCTGTCGCTGTTGCCTGCAGCTCCGAGGCTAGTGAACTGGACTGCTGCTTTCTGACATGTATGTCCATGTTCGCCAGGCACTTTTTCGCTGTTTGGCCGGTTGCATGGACCTCCCGGCCAAGCGCACGCAGTGATGTAGCCACTTTTTCCTCGGTCTCCCTAATTAGCATCCTTTGAAGCATCTTATCGCTTAGAGTCGCCGGCCGTCCGAAACCGGGCTTTCTTTCAATGCTCCGATTGTTGTCCAATAATGCCAAGCTGTTGTGGATGCCGGAACGGGAGTATCCGGTGTTCACGAACTGCCGCACGATGTCCGTTTTCGACGCGGCAGGGTACTGTTATTTAAACGCGCACACATCTAAACGGAGTAGCTTCACTGTTCTCGCCATCACGGTTAGAGTTCGACTAATAGAGCTGTCATATTTTTTCTGCTGACTCATGTTTCAATAAGATTGATACTGCATGCGTAGTTTCGTCAGTGCGTGGAAAGGTAAACTAAAAAAAACGTCAATTTTTGTCCAACGTTATCAATAGATGGTAAATAAACAAATGTATATTCGAATTTGATACGAAAATAACACAGTACAACAAAAATTTACTTTTCATTCTGCCTTGGCTTCTATGTATGATTTTTTTATGTATTTTGACTCAAAAACAAGTTTCCCCGAGTTTGAACACATTTCACGTTAAGGGGCAGCAGTGGCACCATTTTGAATTTTTGAGAAATCGGAAAAGTTTCGATGCTTTTTCGACGCCATTTTGTTTTGGAACCAAATATCAAAATTCTAAGAGTTTGTCCACTTATGAGCATTTTCTTACTCATCTTTAAGAAAACAGATCTTAAATCGGACAAAAATGACCCCAAAACGGTGATTCTACAAAAACGGTTTTGGCATGGTTTTAGTATATTTCACAAAGCAATATAATATCGAGTATATATGAGCATTAACAGTAATGCGCTAATGTCTAGAAGTGGTATATCATACGAAACAATATTTTAACATATTTTTCAAACGAGCTCAGCATGTGTTCTGCGAACAAACCCTTAGTTGCGAAGTCTGTGTCTAACAAACAGATGCACACGCTCCGATTGCGGAATATTCAATTTTCATTTTTTTTTTCATTTTTCAATACCTTCTCAAAAATGAGTCGTGTTTCAACCATAGCACTGAGCTTTAATAAGCACTGACCAACATGGATTCACAGCCGGTCGCTCCACCGCCACTAATTTACTTTGCCTCACTTCGTACATCAGTGACAGTATGGTGAAACGTGCTCAGACGGATGTCATTTACACTGACTTGACAGCTGCCTTCGATAAACTGAATCATCGCATAGCCGTTGCAAAACTTGACAATCTTGGAATCAACGGGAAACTTTTACTATGGTTCCAATCGTACCTTACCGGTCGCCGTCTAACCATTGCTATTAGGGATTGCCAGTCCTCTTATTTTGACGCTACGTCTGGAATAGCGCAGGGAAGTCACTTAGGACCGCTAATCTTCCTGCTCTATTTCAATGACGTGAACCTAGTTATTAAAGGACCACGGTTGTCTTACGCGGATGACCTCAAACTCTATCTTCACACAATTGAAGACTGTCACTTTCTTCAACGTCAGCTAGATGTTTTTGCCGATTGGTGCCAACTGAACCGTATGGACGTTAATCCATCCAAATGCTCGATTATATCAATTTCGCGAAAAAAACTGACTATACATTACAAATACGCTTTGCTAGGAACTGAGATCGTGCGCATAAACCAAGTTAAAGACTTGGGGGTAATTTTGGATTCCCAGCTCACTTTCAAGCCTCACATTTTGTTCACTGTCGACAAAGCCTCCAGAGTTCTGGGATTCATCTTCAGGATCGCTAAAGACTTTACAAATATCTACTGCCCTAAATCATTGTATTGCGCATTATCTCGCTCTATACTGGAGTACTGTTCGGTTGTCTGGACTCCTCATTACAACAATGGCGTGGAAAGAATAGAATCAGTTCAACGGCGCTTTTTGAGATTCGCTCTTCGTAAACTGCCATAGACGGATCGCTTCCGTCTACCAAGCTATGAAAGTCGCTGCTTATTAATTCGTTTGGAGCTTCTGTCTGCCCGTAGAGACTCGGCCAGGGCATTGTTCACCACTGCCCTTTTACAAGGCCGCATAGACTGTCCCGCTCTTTTGGAACAAGTAAATATAAATGTGCAACCTCGTGCTCTGCGAAACAATTCAATGCTACGACTGCCTGCTCAATGAACTAACTAGGTTGTTCAACAAAGTATCTGCTCTATTCGACTTTAATTTATTTCGAGCGCTTCTTCGTCGGCGATATCGTTTATTTTTTTCAAGACCTGACTAGTTCAAATGTTATATTGTTTGTAATATGTAATATTGTATTGACTCTCTGAAGATATTTTAATTGTTAGCTTTAAGTTACACCATTTGGGCACCTTCTTGCCTGTTGGTGAATATACCAAATAAATAAATTAAACCAATAGCATAAAATGGCACCTCATGCCCATAGAAACTTATATGCAAATTTTCAGCCAAATGAAAAATGATCGAATAAATTAGTTGACGTTTTTATGTGGAATTGCACAGTAAAAAACAAAACTGTGTCTAGGGACGACTGGGAGCTTCACACTCATGTAGCGTTCTGGTAAATAGTAGAATGCAACAAAATATGAAAAAAGAATATGCAAATAACATACACTGTCTACTTTAGAAATAACATAAAATGTAGTCATAAAACAAAAATTAAATTAGATCGTAAAGTAAATTTCAGCCTAACGGAGCTCTTCCGTCAAACGTGTTCGGTGTGAGAACAGTGACTGTAAGTCTCTATCACGCAGGTTATAGATATAACAGTACGTCGCTCACTCAGTCACAAAAAAGACTCAAGGTAATGTGTATAGTTAAACAAGGTGTGTTAGAAACGGAACGCAATAGTATAGGGTGGTACGATGCGAGGAATGTTCCCTGTCCAGTAATTTAATTAGATAACACATAATGTCGGAGACATCGGAGATTGCGGTTTCGAATCCTGTCTGGATTAGGTATAATTTCTTCAAAGCCTAATTTATGTTTTTAATTTTCCCAAATTCAACTCGAGAATGACAAAATATAGTAAAAAGGTTGATTTACATTTTTTCCAGAATTAGACGCAACTTTATCAACCAGTAGTTAAAAATTAGAATCAATTTGCGCACTCATCGTTATATTTGAAAGATTTTGTTAAGTAAATGATTTTGGCTTAACACATTTTTATCATCGAAGACTTAGTTCTAAAATTATGCATAAAGTTCGTTCCAATGTGTTGAAGTATAACAACTAAAAATATTTTGAAAGATCGGTTATCATAGTTTGAGTGCTATAACCACGTACGTTGGACTACTACTAGAGGTGTCTAATGGTATCAAAAAGAAAATAATATGCTTCACTTGTGTACAATCACGTATTGCCTTGATTTAGAAAAGTTTAGTTACCAATATTTATAAATAATACTGTCATCGTCCTTTGATGAAAGTATAAAAATAACCAACGACACCAGAAAATAAAATTTCCTTAAATCAATCCTTTCGGCACGATAGTAAACGCGAGAACCCTTATAAAACACATTATTAATCACCAAACCAACCACAAAAGTGCAGCACTGTTGTTACCCCACACTGTTGAACAATAATGATACAGCATTTTATATGTGTTTATTTACATTTCGTAAAGGAAAGTTTGTGTTTCAATGTTGTTACATTATCAATGGTTATCATATAGCTCACAATAAATGTTCATTCGTTTCTACGAAAATGTTCAGTGTCACCGTACACTGGTGTATACATATTTATCTTAAAATGCCTATTTTTTGCACTAAACTATCCTCAGTTATAATGATGGACGAGGAAGACGACGATGAAGATGAAGAGGAAGATATTGAAGAAGAGGAGCTGGACATCGGAGGTGAGATCGACCCGGACTCACCGCCTTGGGACATGTACGGTGATCTGGACGTTGATGATCAGGATGAGTCAACGGAAAACACGGCGCTGCTGCGAACAGCTGCTAAAACGGAAATTATTGTTACACCCATCAGCCCGGTGAGTTTGTTTTTTTTTATTGTTTTCAAATTCATAACAATTAATTTTACTTTGATCTCCAGGTCAGCTCCGCATATGAACTCCACAGGTTGGACAGCAGCGAAGACTACAAACGATCCCGACTGGGAATAGCCAGTACTAGTAGCTGCCCCACTACTAACGGTGGCTCGAACACTAACAACAACGACGCCGACGGCCGACAACTTGTTATCCCATCAACGGCAGCCAGCGGCACCACGACTGGCACTACAATGGATTCACTCAAACCGGAAATGACCCCACAGCGGCTTCAGCGGCTATCCTCCGAAGACATATGAGAATGGCTGAAACTATCCCCAACGATCCCACTTAGTTTGTGCTGCCGTTGCTGCCACGACAGTCTCCTTTCGTTTCAATCTGCGTTCGAATATGTTTTCCACGAAATTCATCTAATGATTGCGATTTTGCTGGTTCTCTCGTTTCCGACACCGACAACTACTGAGGATGGAAAAATGATAACAGCCCATAGGGTACACCAACTACATCAAAAGAATTCAGGAGAATGCAGCATAACCGGAAGTCCCCGGCACCCAATAGTAACGCTTAGCCACCTCCAAACGTATAGGTTTAGAGTACATATTCGTTTAAGGTAACCTTTCCATTTCACCCACTGATTGCAAAAGTGAAGAAGAATGACGATTAGATTCTAGATCAAAGAACGTTGCAGCATATTTCGGATTTTCTTTCTGTGCAATGCTTTAATCCGTGACTATTCCTTTTAATAGAAGCGTTCATGGCATGATTTGAAGTTTCCCGTTTCCTCCAATCATGCTGGTTTAAAATACTATTTAGAAATAAATCGAGAGTCCGGGCGTTTATCATTTCAAACATCATGGAGAACAATTTAAAAGATACAAAATCAACATGCCATCACGCTTTTAGAATTTAAACTTTATGTTAACTTCGAGAAATAACTCGAAGTGGTCCAGATAAAATCTGACATAAAACTTTAGCAAACCATCTCAAAAATATGATATTCCAATTTGCACTTGAATATACTCTCACGGTCGCATAATCTATTGTCGATCAACTATGCCAAGGGCGTATGGTTTCCCACTTAGTTATGAATAGCGATTAGTTTTTGTTTACTTGTTATTCAGCAGTTTTTCTAACTACCACTACTATATTCAAAGCAAGCACAAAAATGACAGTATTGTGATTTCCGATCGAAACTATCCTCATGACAGCTCGTAAGTCTCGAATATGATTGGTGAATGTAGCGAAGATTTAGGATTCAGGCAATATTAGACTATATTTGCGCACGTAGGCACTAAGCTAATGAACAGACGAAACCCAAACAGTAAACACAAGCGAAGACGAAACACTCGGTGAGGACGAAATGCAATTCCGTTAGTAGAAAACATTCGAGAAGTACATAACATCAAATAAATGTTCCATGACGAGCAAATCGATGCATATATTCTTAACGATAAAAGGCCAAACGCGGATTTCGTTATAAACAAACCCACTCTTTAAAGTGGTGTTTTGTAACAAAAAGAAAAAAAGAGTAGCAAATTTTACATAACACAGAAATACACCTTAAACAATAGTAACTACCACAGATTGTAAGCTAGACATTCGTAGAGTAGATAAATAAGTTAAACTGCATACAAACATGTCAATTATTAATTATAAAGCGACGGACAGTAGATAAGTAGAGTAATGCTGGTGATAGTAATAAATTAATAGGGACTATGTAAAAAGATAAATATAATACCGAAGGCCGGTTTCAAAGCGTTCATGAATACGCCACGTGCTCTCTTTACTTGCAACTCGAAATATAATGTACATATAAATAAATACGAATATATTAGAACAGATTACAGAGTTTCCCCTTGTCCATGGAATCGCAACATAACAGCTAGTTTTCGTGCACGAAACAAAAGGGTTTGACTGAAAATCGTAATCTCAGTATTGCAAGGAAACGCACATACACGCACACAAAAATACAAACACGCATACATACACACACATACACTCAAAATTCAGCCTTTTCCTCAAATCCTTTAGAGCCCTTCGGATACCGAAAGCTAAGCAAACACAAAAGACAGTTGAATACCAGAAACGATTCCCTAGGCGATTGGAACCAAAACGGGCGGCTAACTCCATCGGTCGAACACACAAAGTAAAATAGAAAAGCAGAGAACCTCTGTCATTCAGAATCAAAAACATCTTCCAGAATTACCTAATTATCACGTGATTATTCAACCGAACGGTGAATGGATTCTCCGTGGAACTCATCACCAGAAAATCAGATTGACAAGGGGCACGCAAATCAAACGTGAAAGACAATGTGAAGGATATTATAGAACGTAAGCATAGAGTAACAAACAAGACAATAATGTCCTGGTGGTAAAAATTCTTACGAAAAAGTATTACTCTCCCATATATTCTAACGAGACAAGAAAAGAACACTAACGTGCAGGAAGAAGAACTTCGATAATATTTTCTCGATTTAGTATGCGTTTCTTGCGTTATGATTAGTACCACCTTAGAGTTGAATATACTTTGTTTTTGTTAATTAAGTTGGATCCGTTACTGCTACAATTCTTTTTTGTTTCAGTTACACTAGTTGTAGAATAAAAGTTGCTACACAGTACTATTTTTTGTTTCATTTCTTCTCTACCTTTTGTTCGTTGTAGACATGGTTTTAAAGTTCGGTAAACGAAGTTCAAAAACGCAGCAGTTGCCATGAGTAGTAACTACAATTTTAACATTGTGATATACAGACCTCGTTCGATTTTGACACGGTTCAATTTTGGTAACATAAAAACATTGGCCGTGTTGCCACCAGTTACCATCCAAGCGTTGAATTGAATTTTCGCTTCAGTCCGGTAGGCATCGGACAACACTGTTCGGATTGGTTATATAATTGGCTGTTAACCCTCTAGTGCCCAATGCCGCCATTTGGCGGGCTTAGTCGAAGTTCCAAAAAGCTTCAATAAATACTTAAAAATGTTTCTAATGATTCATAGTGATTTTATCGAAGTCCGTTTAGAAATTAATTTGGGCACTAGAGGGTTAAATTTTCTTTTCAGTCCGGTAGGCATCATAAAAAAATTTAAATTTGGACGTATTTCCAAAATCGAACATGGCCTGTGTATATTGTTTTAATCATTTGATTATTTTTATTATATTCTCGATCCTTCTTTATCAACAGACTGCACAGGAGCTTCTTAGTATACTGAACAATTGACAACCATTTTACCAACACTAACGGGACACCTGCAAAAATGACCAATGTTAAAAGATGGTGCTGTTCCAGCGGAATTTTGCTTATTGATCAGGAAAACAATAATCAGTTGCCTTCTGTACATCTTATTCTAACTTTCGAGTACTTACCTAACAAACAATTTTGTTGAATTACAGCTTATAAAGCTGCTATTCGGTGGACTTCGGCTGAATTAAAGCCTAATAAGCTGTCATACAACAAAATTGTTCCCCGGGTACTTTCACTAAACGCAATCTATTTTTGTCGAAAAACATGTTTTTCGACAAATTGCTCCACCAGAAAAAAGCACAAAGCCCACAATGTAAACAAAGTTACCATTAATTGTCAGAGAAGTGAGGTTAAAGAGGTTTGGTGACATGGTCTATATTGAGGTAAAAGCTAAGGGCTAGATACCTTTTATAAAATATAAATATAATGTTACTCGATATTGGTTGATATATTTTGATATTTGTCGTTCATCTGTCAATTGACAACCCTCCAACCATTATGTCACTTCAATGAGCTATGATATAAATAGAGGAGTGCCCTAAACTGCAACGATAAATACTTCGTTATATTGAATATTGAAAATATTTCACAATAGATCAATAGTGTCTTGCCCCTAGGGTAACAGTTAAGTTTTATTTTTAATTCTTTGTTGCAATGTTTAATTTTTTTCATTCCGCAATCTCTTAAGTCGACAGTCTCGAGTATAGATTCAAAAAAGAACCGACGAAAATATATTACATCGACCTACTTTGTAAAGAGGTTATATTATCGAGGTACGACTGCAGCATCTTTCCCGACTGCAATAACTTAGTTGACCTCGCATTCCCTCAACCCTGCTTCCACTGAGTTTAACATTCACTTAGCCTCGTATCGTAACCTAACATTACGAAAAAAAAGCAAATGTCACATCATTTTGCCAGCGGTCTCATCAGAAAAACTGCACTAAAAACAAAATAAAAGCAGGAAACCTCATATCTAATTGACCTCAAAACTATCGTATCAGCTATACCCTGAATGCATTTGGTGTCTACTTGGTTTCAGGTGGATTTCCGCCAAAAAAGACATGCGCCCAAACGGTTTTTTTTTTTTTGACGTGGGACTACGTCTTTCTTCACTATACTAAGGTACCTTCTGTGAAAACTGGATTGAACATGTAACGTTTTTGGTTGGCGGAATGGAAGATTTTAGATGATAATAGCGCTCAAACAACTGTTCCGATTTCAATACTTAATACACCGTTGGAAAGCAAAAATATACAAGATTTGTATAACATGATATTTTTAGTTACCATTTTCTTATTACTCCGTGAAAATTGCGGAAAAGTTTGAAGGTGGAATATCCACATACATTTTTCATACGATTGGTATATTTCCCTAACGCAGACTTCAAAAACATAGACGAAATGATTTCACGCCTTCAGTCATTGGCTAGCGATGCCAGCCACTTGGCATCGCATTCATCACCCAACGTAAGCGACGAAGAAAGAAAGCAGAGATGCTTCCACATGATTGGTTCTTGCTCCAATCACCCAAGTTCTCCACACTGAGTGACGCTATAAAAGGACATTCCGTGTTGAGAGAAGATAATTCCCTGGTCGACCTGGTTGGACCCCACCAGTGGTAATCTAATTCAGATATCGTTTCCAAAATTTCAAAAACAGCCCGAAATTGGACGTGAACGGCACTGGGGACCATTGGAAGCCGTTGGAAGGGACCATTGGAAGACTTGGAAGCCGTTTGGGTGCTGCCGATAGTATAGGTATAGTGTGTCGTATTCGTATATCAAGCGTATGTGCCTGAGTAGCGTGTGGGTGTGAATAAATATATAAATAAATGTGTGTTTATGTGTATATGTGTATGTGTGTGTATATGTGTGTGGATGTGTGTTTGTGGATGTGTATGTATATGTGTATGTGAATGTGTGTGTGTGTATGCGTATGCGTGTGTATGTGTATGTATATGTGTGTGTATGTGTATGTGTGTGTATGTGTGAATAGCGTGTATGTGTATGTATGTAAGTGTGTATGTAAGTGTGTATATGTGTATGTGTGTATCTGTGTGTTTGTGTGTGTATGAGTATGTGTGTATGTGTGTATGAGTATGTGTGTATGTGTGTGTTTGTGTGTATGAGTATGTGTGTATGTGTGTGTGTATTACGTGTATGTGTGTATAACATGTGTGTGCAAAAATGCATTTATCCGAGGTAAATACATTTATGACAGTACACTTGTATAGGCACCAAGTTAATTATTTTTCCTATTAGTACTTCAATTGGTATTTTTATGGTAGTGACCATATTTTTATGCTAGTTACTTTCAGCACTGAGCTTTTTTTGTGTTTATTCTTAACATGGAATTGTCCAAAATTCATATTTTTCTAATCAATTTAGCAAAACAAAGCTTTCTCTTGCGATTTTTTGAAAGCATGTGAAGAAGTTTCTTAAGTTTAGGCAAAAAGTGATGAGAAATTACATGGGACTGTTATGCATTTATGGGCAGTTCATGTGGGTATTGGCATTTGTATGCTGTGGTATATGACAGGTGTATGTGGGTTTTTGTGAAATGCTCATGGATTATTTTGTATGGTATTTGTACGCTTGGTGTGTGTTATATACTATGGTTATGGCAGAATTTCATTTTTTTCTTATTCAATTTTTTTGGTTTGTAACTATTGAAAAAAAAACACTATTGAAAAATGCATATTTTACCCCACCGCGTTGAACACAAACTCAGTGCGTTTTATTTAATTTTCTCTCAAATCTCCACAATTTCAGATTATGTCAGTTGTTGATTTCGTTTAGTATGTTAAATAGGTTAAATAGGTAAGAAGATGTGGTAAGGCGATATCCATGATTTACGTAACACATAAAACCCAATTTTTCACCAGCTGCCTCGAATGTCTGTCTGTGGGAATACAATTTTGTGAGTAAAACTTGTTCTGGGAAGGAGGCTGCACGATGGAGCTGGAATTTTCGAGGGGACCTTTTTCTAGAAGACAAAACTTTTAATAGGGTACCGGCTCTATTTTCGTCAGGTCTTACCTATTTTCGTCCGGGGGGTAAATGATGTCCTAGAGCGTTTGTTTCTTGCTTGATGGTTCTTCATAATGCAGAGTACCTCTCTGCAAAATATTAGTTCTCTATGACTTCATTAACCCCCCGGACGATAATAGGTAAAACATGACGATAATAGAGCCGATACCCTACCTACCGCTAAACAAAATTCGAAAAGTTGATTTCACATGATACTTATTATTTTAGGTTACTCTCTCTTCAATGTTCTAAAAATTCACATTCTTTATCCAACATGTTGCTGCGTTTCGTCTCATTGAAAATTTATACCCATTATTTCATATTTTTATTTTCAGCAACATTTACCACCAAATGAAGTACCTTCGTTTGAATTGAACATTATTTCAGTAATTCCAATTACCCGATCGGTTACAAACAGTTCGATTGGAGCTACGTCAGTAGTCAGTAGTCACCGTGTCCAGTTAACTTGATTTCAAGTTATCTTCGCATTTTCAATAAAAATTTCAAGTCAAACCGCTTTTTTCAAAGCCATCGATCATTTTGAACCATGAATCTGATATTGATCAACTTTCTAAAAGCATCCGATTTAGAGATAGTTCCCATTAAAGTTCGGAAAATTCGAATGATTCACGAAAATACTTTTTTTTCTAATGTTGTTCGGAATGAAAAACTCAGAAGTTGTACCTATCTATCGTCTACCTTATCCTCAAATAGCAATAAAGGCCTTCAGGAGCTCATATAAACGAACAAACAAAGGGATGAATTCATGTTTTTATTACCCTTTTTATTTAAAGTTAGTCTGTAATCATTACGCAGGATGTTTGTTGTTTTGAAAACCGGTAATGTCAGCGGAGTATTAAGTTATTCTCAGAGTTGTTCCGTACACTAAAAGCTTCGCCTACGAATTCTACCGATCAAAAACTATTGAGTCTCGGAGATATCAAACTTATTGATTTGGTTTCAGACGTGTCAAGTTTCAAACAATTCAAATGGTATATTGTTACATAATTTAATGATTTTATAATAAAACAAATTATATACTTCTTTGCTACAGCAATTTTTTAGATACAATCAAAAAGCCTGCATAATAAAGCTAGACCAAAGTCAATATAATTCACTATAAACCTTTGAAGAAAAAGATTCAAATCCTGTACATATAGGCAAAGACAAAAGGCGGATAAAACGTTGTACATTTTCAAAATCAAAAGGGTCAAAAAGTTTTAAGAAAAGCTGCAATAAGCCGAAAATCAAACAGAAACCCAAATCAAAACATGTAAATAAGGCGAAAGCGAAGCATTAGTAGATGAAGCTACTTTTCGATAGAAACGATATCCAGTGATCGTAATAATACAAGACGTACAATTTGATTCAAAACCATTATTACTTCATATCAGTAGCTGTTGCAATTTCACTGGATTTTCTGTCAATTCAGGCTAATTCATAATTTATATATGCGTCTCCGTAAAGCCAATCCGTCCTACTCTTTTGTAACAGAAAACACGAGGTTATTTTCTACCAGCAAAAAAAATTTCAACCTTAACTTATAACCACTTTGCTTGAATTTTGTAATCAACACAATTTTAATCACAAGATGTAGAAGAATATATAGCCATAAAAAGTTCATTTATATTACACATCCAATTAGCACGTACCAAAACAAAATATAAAATAAGAACATTTACTGAATTTAATTAGAAACATTTTCATGTCGATTCCAAAAGTAGCTAGCGAGTTTGAAGCGTTTTTAGACAGACACATTGACTAGTCCACATCTCAATTTAATAGAAAAAAACATCTTCTAGATAGACCATGTAACCATTTCTGTTGAAAACACAAGATTGTTGCGTTTGATTATGTTTCTGTCTCATCAACTTGAATATACATGATAACTTTAACTAAAAATAAAGGGATCACAAAAATGGTACAAGAGCTTTACATAAAGGATAAGTTAGGAAAAAAGAATTAATCCTATAATAAAAATCATTACCAAATTATCGCGCCTATTAGATTTTTCGACCAAATTATTCATCATACTAATCCACTCTAGCACCATTAAATTGTTGGCACAAGTGAAATTCAATTCAGTATAATGATTAGAATTAAAATGCCATTGTTCAATATGGTTAGAAAATTCACAATGAAATGCGGAGCGTTCAATGCCTTAGGTATTTGATATTAATTATTTCTATATTATTATTCAAATTTTTTTCCATCCATTAGGGCAACTTCTAAATTTTTGAATTTTAATTGAATTCGTTAGTTGATTCTGTATATATGTAGATATTTAAAAAAACGTTTATATCTGCAGCAAAAATGTACATATTCGAGGTATGGTTTTTCAATTTCGCTTCCATTCGAAATTATAAGTAGCAGCCAGAGCACAAGCGTAGTTAGTTCTTCATAGTGGAATATAAACGAAGCAGAAGATATCGATGCTAAATTATATTTATATATCTATTAAACACGGCCAGAGTGAATTTTTACTATTCTTTTATTGTTAAAAAAATGTGATAATACAAAAAATACCACAAAGTAACTAGAAAGAAAAGAATATATTATACTGTTATAGAAGTGCGCATAACACGTAAGCTCGCAAACGACAACAATGTACAGCAGTAGTGAAGAATACAGTTTAAATAGCAGAACTCTACTATGTAAATATATTAAAACTAGCAGTTCAAAAAAGCTTACCAAGCCCACAAGCGTTGTACTTCACACAGAACTGGAAGTCCACAAACAGCAAAGTATGCAAGTAATAAACAAAAATATCTTAGCAAAACAAAGTGTTCTTATCGATGAGTCCGGAAAGGAGTCCTTTCTAAGTACGCTGAAGTCTTTTCTACCTGTTCAACATGGATGCCACAGTTTTTAAAAATTTGTTGAACCCACGTCTACGATTATTTCTCAGATTAAATCATACTCTTCAAATATAATTCTCTTTTCTTCTGTGTATGGACTGTTCCGAAAATTATAAAAACACTTTAATTCTCAAATAATATAAAATATATAGGATATTCTGATCATTGTATTCTCAAGTATGTTCTTTCTAATTTCAATCCAATTTGCATTACTTTTCGAAGAGTACGCGAGATCTCTAACACCACTCATAACCTGCTGCACAGTGCTTTTCAGAACATTTTTACCACTTTTGGACAATCTTCCTTAAATTTTTCAACATTGCCCGCTGATTTCATATGTTCCCTCAGCTTCTCTTTTTTAAGGCCCATGAAATTTCGATTGGCCGAACTCTAGGATAGTTTGGTGGGTTTATCTCCTTTAGTACACATGTAACATTGTTGGTTTTATACCACTCTGGTGCATCTTCATAGTAATGACTGGAATTAAAATCGGGCCTAATGATTGTACGATTGTTTTGCTTTTTAATCAGATGTCCAGTTGGCTCCTTAAAATATATCGATACATGATAGTTGTAGCCAATTTTCCTGGGAAAAAATCTTCTGGAGATCGTAAGGCGCTACGATGCTTGTAGGAAAAGTTATTTTTTGGGTGAATAACTTTTTCTACAAGCATCGTAGCGCCTTACGATCTTTAGAAGAGTTTTTCCCAGGAAAATTTCCTATAAATATTATGACATGTTTTTAGGAGCCAACTGAACATCTCTAGAGAATCAGTTTTGAAATAGTGGATTTTCCCATATAAAATCGTATGGAAAATTTAAAAATCGGGCGCAAAAATATAGTTCCACCGATCGATCTGAAAAATACACAGTTGTTTTAAGACCCATAAGTAGGGATACCATCCGTCCTGATTTAGCAGGACATGTCCTGATTTCGAGACCCATTTGGAGCGTCCTGATTTATTTTTCATATTTTAGCATTTGTCCTGATTTTTCTGAATTATGCCGGATGTTCAGAAATGTTGAAAATTGTTCAGTACTTTTACTTCGACTCCGGAACGAAACGGACTTATTTCGAACGTTTTTTTTTCGGTTGAATTTTGACGAGAGAAATTGTCTAGTCGTTGCAACCCTCAACTATCTGACTTTTGTGTCCTAAACTGCCGGTACCCGCATAACTGTCCCATACTGATTTTGGTCACTTTTGAGTTATCATCGGGAATTGACCTAATTGTTATCATATTTTCCGGAAAAAAATTAAAATTGATACTTTTGTATGGAAAAACATGCATAGTGGTACAAACTGCAAACATATAATTTTGCTCCAGATTAGTGTATATCGGATTATTTTAGGCATATAGAAGTATGTCATTTAATTACCTAGACTAATGTTGTTTTTCGGTAGTACAATCTACGTTGCCATGATACTGATGGTTGCTGGCTGAATTTATATGTGATGGGTCAAAATATGCGAGTACTTTTGAAATGTACCCGCAAATTTTGTCCCATTATGTCTTTTTTTCAAGTTATATAACGTAAAACCAATTCCATCCATGGTTTTTTGTTCTCAATGATAAACTTGTGGTGCCATGAAACTTTTATGGTCATTGGTTCTGGATGTAATTGCTGTAAATTCGAAAATTCACGGATAATATTAAATCGCCGTTTTCTCAACATGTTGTTTTTCATTATGGGACAGTTATCCGGGTACCGGCAGTAAAGCTATCCAGCTTTTTACGCACCATGATGGCGGTCGCTATAATGCGTGTTCGTAATATGCGAACCTCTCTGCTTACGTCAGTTTTGGGATTTCTGAGGTATTGGCAACACAAATGTTGTCAAATTTATTTCTCTTTTGAAAAAATACGTGAAGACTTCAAAATGACGTGAGCAGAGTTGTCAAAATGGTGAATGATTTAATACGAACTTTGCATTTTAGCGTCCGTCATTGTGGCGCGTAAAAAGCTGGATACCACTTTTTATATATCATTTGAAAAAGCCGCGTTTTCTGAACAAAACGTGATTTTTAAAAAAATGTTTATCGTTTTCCTTCGATTTTTTAATGAAGAATAAAAACCTGCTCTAAATGACTTAAATGACATTTCGCACTAGTACAGTATATGGGGGAACTGTCAATTAAGGTATTTCGAGCAGTTTGTTATTCTTCATTTAAAAATCGAAGGACAACGATAAATATTTTTTTGAAGCCACGTTTTGCTAAAAAAAAATTGCATTCTTTCAACTGATGTATAAAAAGAAGAAAACCGTGTAAAACTTTAGGACTCAATTTTAAACCGTTTACGCGTGCCTCATGTTCTAGGTATCTTCTAACGCCCAATGTATCAAAGTTGCAAAATTGGATCGTCCGAGAAATACTTCAAATAAATAAATGAGTGTTTTAGCGTATTTTGAAGTGCAAATCTCAAATTACGTGTTTCGTTTATTGATACCTCAAACAAAGAAAACACCCCATATCAAATTTGTACCGGAAAAATTTGTCCTGATTTTTAACCCCGACCGAATGGTAACCCTACCCATAAGGAACACGAAAAGTGCCTGGGAGCTAACATTTATTTTTTGTCCCACCCTAGCTAGTAACTACCTTGCTTGCAAACACTCGTCCACGTAGTTTTTGCTATTCATTGTGTCAATCGCAGAGTCTTATTTATAGTCCAATTTTATATAGGTTCTGTCATCCATAATAACACATCATTCAGTTTGAACTGCTCCGACACTCCACTCACATCTTCTTCTTTGGCTGATTTTTCAACGAAATACCACTCCCGGTGCCCTGTTTACACACCATTCGTTTTCTTCGGTCGGGAGAAAGGCCAAGTATTTGCAAACTTCTGCGCGAAACGTTGAAAACAGACAACATCTGTTCCATTTGGATGTGAACAACAGGACGCAGCCAAATTTTGGCCGAATGCTGCACGATGTTGAAATGGCGGTCAATTGTTAGTGTATTTATGATTATCGGAACAGTCTATACTCCAAAATGTGTTTTGTTATTCTCTCGAATATTTTTTTTTGTGATACAAACTGTGTATTATATTCGAGCTAGTCTATAATTCAAGAAAACTTAAAAGTGGTTGACCTAAAAGTTGAATCGAGCTAACCCAATAACATGAAATTTAAACTAATTTACAAAGTTTTGTAACGATCAAAGAATATCTGAGGAATCATTTGAAGGCAATACAAGTAACGAACATCAACAGACAATCCGTACATTCTGCATCGGTAAGATACAAAGGGATAAGATACCAAATAGATATGCAAAACATAAATATAACAATTCTTTTTCTCACTGAACGCCGTTGAGTTCATAAATCAAGCACCCAAACTCACCCTAGCACAAATAAATATATCGCAGTAAAACGATTCCACATCGTTCATTTGCAGTGGGAAGATGTAAACAATGACGATCAGCATATGTTTGTCTGGAATCCTAAAAATAAAGACTGTACCTACTACTAGAACTACCTGCCAGCAGCTCCAATGTTTTCTCTTTGGGAAGAGCGTTAGACAGTACATTATTGCAATAATTACACAGAAAAAGAAAAGTCGTTTTATATATCGCTAAGCATGATTTCATAGCCATCATATATATTTTTGAAACCAGCATAGATGGTTTCAGCTTTGCAATGTCAGTTTTGGAATGCATACCACAAATTCTTATACACACAAATTAGAAAAAGTAGAAATAATACCTTAGTATCTTATTACCTGCTCGCGACTGAAACTGCTGATTTATAGTTAAATGCAACAAAACTATTTCTAATTTGAGAACATTGTTAAAATTGTATGGTTCTGATTTAAACTTAATATGACATTATCACTAATGGTGATGTAAGTAGGCAGACGTGGCTAATCATCGTTCAGGTTGAAGTAGTCAAGGCAATATTTAGGAAATCCTCAAAGCCAATCGTTATAACACCCTTTTGTTCGGTATCTCGCGACCTGAATGCCTCAGTAAAACGTTGAATTTGGACACATGTTACGATAAACTGATCCACGGAAATCTCCTTGCGTTGAACAGGATCGTTTTTCGCAATTAAAAATTGAATGAACTGAGGCGAAAAACGGAATCCCATTTGAGATAGAGCTGAAAAACAAGGTTTGCCTTGTTACTGATAACAGAATGCTCGCTAAAATGTAATTGAACCTTGAGATAATTCGCCTTCCTCGATATGACCAGAGGAATCACGGTCGTAGGTTTTGAACGTCTGCAACCATTGATTAATATAGGCATACAGTTTCTCAAACTCATAGATATCAATCGTGCCACTACGATCTCCGTCAAACATGCCTGAAATTCAAAGTTATTTTTTGTCGTATATACACGTCAACTATGATAACATGGACATTACCTATCATCAGTGTGCAAGCAGTATCCGAAAAATGATCACCACGGCCATTGATTAGTGCTGCCTGCAGTTCTTTCGCGTTAATTTTTCCGGAGCCATCCTTATCTACACTGCGGAAAATGTTTTGAATCTCCGGATTTACACCTGGTTGCGGTGGAGGTGCGTATCCTCCATATCCACCTGGGGCCTGTCCTGGATAACCACCCTGTGGTTGGCCATAGCTTCCGTACTGTTGTCCCGGATATCCACCCTGGAATGTTTCTATTCGTCAGAAAATATCAAATCTGATGCGCTTAACATACTCTACCTGATACGCCATTCTCAGCGTTCTATCAATGATTCAGAATACCTGACTTAGTTCTATCCAACAGCACAGCGTTACAATTGTAAACTCCAATCGTTCATTGATAAATGGAAATGGTCTAGTCTGTAAGAGTGAATAGTGATTAATAATCATTGAAAAATAAACGTCATATAATTGAATACCTTCTTTCCAACCAAAGTATATTGAGTTATGGTATTTGAAATTTATAATAATATCGAACCGTGGTTAGGTATTTATGCGATTTAAGACTAAGTCGATTGGTATAGACAACGCTGCTCGGTGCTCCTATATGAAATCTATACTAAGTACAAACTCACTTTGATAATAAGAATTATTTTTTTCGGTTGTTATTACCTGAGAGTTATTACCTTACTTTGTATGAATTTGCTCCGTTTGCACAGCCTGCACTTTTAGCATCGATTTATCGTTATATCGAATATCGATGTAGTATCGCCCAATGCTTCTAAAAGTTTTCAACTAGCATTGGCTAAAATCTGCAAAGGTATCGATACTCAAGGATCGATCATTTTTTTCTGGTCGTATCGATACCAGGTTGATATTAAACGCAAACGAAGCATTGATATCAGCTGTATCGATATTCTACCCGCTACTTAAAACAGGTCTATGAAAAGCGGCAATTTTTTTTATGTTCATTACCAGAGGGGATTCACTGCTGTCAAATTTCATATATGTGTGTGTTATTGCAGATCAACTCTGGTCCATGACGTTTGTTGGTCCATGACGTTTGTTGGTCCATGATGTTTGTAACTATGAACAATAATGGGGGAAAAATGTGAATAGCTAAACAACATTCATGAAAGTTTTCCGCGGTTTCTCGAGTTTCGATGAAAAACATTCCAAATCTATAATATTTCGCATCGATCGATTTCATGACCAAAAGGAACAAATATGTTGGTTACACGATTTTTGACAGATAGATCCCCCCTGTTCATTACGGTCAGTCAGAGATGGCAGATGTTTTTGAAAAAGTTTGCAACTGCTCGAAAAACTGACAAAATCTGCTTGAAATTTGAAAAAAAATCTGGCCGTGATTTGAAAAAAAAAATCGTTTGCGTAGGCAAAAGTCTGCAGAAATCTGCAAAGATTTTGAAAAAGTCTGCGCAAGTATAAAGAAACTCTGACAAAAACACAGAAATTATGGAAAAACTGCAATTATTTGCGAATCAAAAATCTGAGTTTTGCAGACAAATCTGCACATTTGGTATCCCTGCGGTCAATAGACCTAATGGGAATTATATGTCATATACAAATCAGTGCAATAGCATAAGCGCGTCTGCGGCCTGGTTTGAAATTTCGGGCAGCACAAAAGCTCTGGCGTTTTATGGCCCTGCAGTGTTGAGAATTTTCAAATAGGGAACAAGAAACATTCTGCAGTGCTTCATAACGGTACAAGACATCGACCTAATTTAAGTTAAGCTTCCGTATTATGTTTAGAGTTATCCGTTTTACAAACAAATCACAATTTCTGGTGAAAATGTTGCAATTTTGTCTTTAAACTGATCACTCTCTTTTGAATAAGCAAAAAGATTTTAGGACGGTTTTCTTAGTAATATTTTCAACTCAATTTAGTCATATTTTACGCGTTGTCATAAAAATTTGAGGCGAAACCCCCGCATAAAAAGACTGCTTTATAATTATTGGAATTCTAAGCCATTCACCACGAAATACTTCCGGAGTGATTCGCGATTAGGGCTCAACTAACAAAATGTAAACAAATGGTTTTATTACACTATTGGTTTCGAGAAGACTTACGAAATTCATGGCAAGAATGCTTTCTTTTGTATAAATCGATAAAATTATTTAAATCAAACTTTTAGTGAAGGGCGATAAAGCAATTTACCCAAAAGAAAAGATACTTTGGAACTAGGCCCTTTACATTGTTTTGAATCAACGGGCTTATTTGCGAAATATTTCGTAAACAGGCGAAAGTAAAGGGCGGATCAACTTTTGTTTTAAAAATAAAGGCGCATTTAAAGGCGCAACTGAAAAAAAAATAAAAACAAGGCGAAAGAAAGATGGGCGTATCTCGTTGTCAGAATGCTTTAAGGCGAAATAGAGGTGGGCGAATCTCATTGTCAGAATGCTTTTGGGCTCATTAAAAAAAGGTTAGAAGAAAAGCACAGATTTAAGCCATAAATGCACAAATTTAATGTACTGACATTCCTCAATGTTTATCTTTTGTTAGTTGCGCCCTTATCGCAAATCACTCCGGACTCGTCAGGTGAGTGACGCGGCGATTCCGGTTTTGCTCTGCTTAGACAGTATTGTCAATTGCTAAACAATTTTTCTCGCAAAAGGCATGAAAGCCATCTTAGAAGTGCGCGGGTATATGCAATCTCTTGGTGACTTTTACAAAAAGAGTTGAATTTCCGCTCAGCTTGTTTAAGACATTCAGGCAATTGGTCGTATCCGTAAATTCTCCGATTTCATAGTTTCCCTCCAGTATGGAAAAAATATCGGGGCGAAAGTATCGATAGCTTAATTTATTATTCATTAAAGCCTGTAGTACACTCTTTGTCTAATGGTCAAATATTTGACCTTCTGACATAATGGTCAAATTTATTTGGCATCATGGTTGTTGTTTGCCCGTGTTTGCCCCATGTTAAAACTCGAGAGTGACAAACAATTATCTTTGACCAAATTTTTATCTGTCAAAAAGAGCCATATATTTGACGCTTGGTCAAAGAGTGTAATACAGGCTTAAGACTTATCTTTGTCAGATGAATGTAATTGTACAAATAAAAAAAATATCAGCGTCAGTTGCATCGATAAAAAATTCCGATATTCAGGCCCCGCGGCATCGATACCGAAGGTATCGATACGGTATCGGCCAATGCTATTTTCAACATCAAGACTCAAAGATCAGAAAAAAATAACATTCTGCCGCATTTCTTCAAATTATCTTGTTTATTTTGCTGAACCTAGCGGAAAGTAAATTAGCAAACAATTTACTGTTTTTATTATTAGAGAAGCGAATGCACATTGACCGCATGCACGTCAACAAGACTGATGTGAAATTTACCCGTTTGTTGTGCAATCTTGTAAAGAAACAGCAATTTTAAACGGATATATGTAAGTAATAAACTAATAAAGTTAGAGTTATGTAAGCAAAAATAACACGCTACGTTTTGCAGTATATCCAGCCTTAAAAATGCTTCGTCAACTATCATGCCGACACCATCGTAGTTTGAGGAGATTTCTCTCGACTGCTTCAGTCCCGAAAGTAAATCCGGCTGTTCTTTCTTCCGATCGATATAAACCCGGTAGCTGCTACAATGGATTCGTTTGCACCCAATCTCAATTCATTGCCGATTTCAACATGACTGCATATATGTTCCAACACGAACGGACCGGACTGGAATATTTGCATATCGATCGGAACGACCCAAACAACGTGTTCTCTGTTAACTTCCGTACTACGCCTTTCGACTCTACTGGACTCCCTCATATCCTAGAGCACAGTGTCCTTTGTGGTTCACAGCGCTTCCCGGTACGAGACCCCTTTTTCAAAATGTTAAATCGCAGCATGGCCACATTCATGAATGCTATGACTGGTCCGGACTACACGATCTATCCATTTTCATCGATGAATGAAGTAGACTATCGTAATCTTCAATCAATCTATTTGGATGCTGTTTTTCGACCGAATTTGAAATACCTGGATTTTCTACAGGAAGGTTGGCGATTGGAACATGGTGATTTGAAAAACCCAAACTCCGATTTAGTTTTTAAAGGTGTTGTATATAACGAGATGAAAGGAGCGTTCTCAGAAAACTCAGCCATCTTTGGACAACAATTTTTCAACAGAATACTTCCGGACCATACCTACGGGTATGTGTCCGGCGGTGATCCATTGGAGATTCCTAGGCTGACACACCAGGATTTGGTGAACTTCCACAACAAATACTACCACCCAAGTAATGCAAGAATTTTCAGCTACGGGAATTTTGACTTGGATAAAACAATGGATTTCGTACACCAACAGTATTTGAACGATTTCGAAAAAATTGACTCCAGGTAAAAACATTTACTTTATAGTGTCTTTTGCGAATGTTTTCTAACACTTTTCTGCTAATAGTTATAGTATAATACCACCTCAAAAACGATGGCAAGCACCGAAAAAGACTCACATCAAAAGTCGATTCGATAATATGGGAGCACCTATAGAGAAACAGAACCAAATTGCCATCGGGTTTTTAATGCCGGACATTACTAATGTTTATGAGTCGTTCCTAATGTATATTTTGAGTGAGCTGTTGATCAAAGGTCCGAATTCGTACTTCTACAAAAGTCTTATAGAACCTAACATATCCGGAGGATACAACCAGCTAACCGGCTTCGATCCCAATATTCGAGATACAATGTTTGTTGTAGGTCTGCAAGACGTGGCAGTAGAAGACTTCGATCGTGTACAACAAATTTTCGATCGTACGATAGATGAAGCTATCGAGAAAGGCTTTGAGAAAAATCATCTTGAAAGCGTTCTCCACCATATTGAATTACACATGAAACATCAATCTACGAAATTTGGATTAGGTTTGCTGTTCAACTTGACACCACTCTGGAACCATAATGGAGATTTGTTCAAATCGCTGAACATAAGCGCGCTTGTACATCGATTGAGAGAAAATTTGTTTAAAGATCCACAGTATCTGCAGAAAAAGGTTGAATATTATTTCCGTAACAACCGGCATAGACTGACAATGACAATGTCCCCAGATCAGCAATACGAAAAAACATTTAGTGAAAATGAAAGTAAAAATTTATTAGAAAAAACCAGCATTCTAACAGATGATGACCGAGCGAGGATTTTCAGAGAAGGACTCGAATTGTCGGAAGCGCAGAAGGCAATTCCAAATACGGAGGTTTTACCCTGTCTTAAGCTTGATGATATTCGCAAATCAGCGCATGAAAACGATATAAAGTCGTTGATAGTTCAGCATGTTCCAACACAATCCTGTAGAGTAGATACTAATGGTGTGACCTATTTCCGTGGAATAATTAGTGCAAATGAGCTGTCAGTTGATCAAAAGCTGCTTTTACCATTGTTCAACGCAGTTATTAATCAATTTGGCACGAAAAAATTTAATTATCGCGACTTTGACCAACTGATCAGTTCAAAAACTGCTGGTATCCATTTCAGGTAAGTTGTCTATAACACATTGCTGCCCAATTATTATTTTACCTTTTCTGTTCAAGTACTCATCTAGTGGAAGATGTAGATGACAACGGCAGGTACGAGTTCGGTGTTTTATTCGGAACGTACGCTTTGAATGAAAACGTCCCAGACATGTTCAACATCTTGCAGCAGATCCTTACTGAAATTGACTTAACGGACGTGTCTCGTTTCGAAATGTTGCTGGAAAACTACCTATCCGAACTATCGGTGGGTATTGCACAATCTGGCCATTTGTATGCTATGCAAAACGCAAACGGATTAGTCATGGAATCGGGGCAGCTTCGCGAACAGTTAATGGGCATCGAACATATTTCGTTTATGAAGCAGCTCTGCAAGAATAACAAACCAGAGCAGGTACTTGAAAAACTTCGCTCCGTTGCGGATACTCTTTTCTGTAAATCCACATTACGTTGTGCGCTAAACTACGGACACGATATTGAAAAGCAAATTCTCGCGGAATACGAACGCTTCATAAGCAATATTCCACCCAGACATCCCGAAAAAGCAACCTACAACATTTCTAAACCACTTGCTTTACCAATTAACCGTCGGCATACAGTGATGAACATTCCAGTCAATTACTGCGCCAAATCAATTATGGCAGTACCCTATTCTCATGCCGACTATGCACCACTTATAGTTCTGGCAAAATTTTTATCAGCGAAGTATCTGTTACCGGTGGTTCGCGAACAGAACGGTGCTTACGGAGCTGGAGCAAAGATCACCTCTGACGGATTGTTTAATTTCTTCAGTTATCGAGACCCCAACTCACAAGAAACATTAACCGTATTCGATAGTGCTCATCAATGGATGGAGAAATCACTTCCCAGCATAGACGAACAAGCGCTGTTCGAGGCCAAGCTTGGTGTGCTTCAACAATTGGATGTTCCTATTGCGCCTATAGATCGCGGTATGGATCTGTTCCGGCACGGGATTAGTGAGGAAAGGTTTGAAAAGCATCGAGAAGCCGTGTTATCCGTTACCCGCGAACAGCTGAAGGAAGTAAGCAATCGTTATTTGAACCCATCAGCAGGCACGATAGTCGGAATGAGTGTGCTCGGTCCAGAGAACGAAGAACTGAAACAATACGGAGGCCAATGGAGCAGATGTGAGCTTTAGTTTAATTTCCTTCATTGAACATCAATTCAATGCAAAATAAAATTGTTTTCATTTAAAATGTTTGCTATCTGTTGGTTCGTTTGAATGCCGATTTATCTATCTCTATCGAAATTGAGATAAAACTTATCCCATTCATTTGAACCGATGTTTTTTTTTTTTCAAAATTCTGATAACACTGATAAAAAAAACGAAAAAATTGCCCTAAAACTAAACTGATTATCGTTTCTTCGTTTACGTTTGCGTACCAGTGTGTACACCGTTCAACCTTTTTTGTATCAAATGTTGCTCGCTTGTCCGGCTATAATTTTCTAACGACTCAAATTTTATTGTTATTTGCGTTGCTCGATAGCAATTAAGTTTATACCAAATATCCATCCACACATCAGTTTCCCTCGACGCACATCACAGTTAAACGTTATTTTTTATTTTGGTCACATTCTTTGTCTATCTGGACTCTTATCCCGTTATTTATTTCCATCCCCTTAGCTCGTATCCAGTCTAGGGAAGCAATTGCGCTAGAATTTTAAACAAAAATTGGTCTTAATGCGTCAGCTCCAGCATTTTGGTATGAGCATTTGTTCGATTGGGTCACAGCTGTAAATTCTAGAACAATTGTTCTTACAGATACTCTTAGTCAAGCCAATCACACGAGACTGATATTTTTTGAATCGAATCAGAAAAAGATAAAGTGTGTTGTTGACGATGGAGCGGGCGAAACGTGGACAAAACAAGTACCTCAAGTAAGCTCTTTATCAGAACTAATAAAATGATGTTTTAAAACATGAAAGTAATGAACAACGATGTATCTTTCTGACAATAAACCGAGAGTTCTTTTATTTACATCAAGTAGGCTCGATACCAATAAAATCGACTCGGCAACAGTCATCCTTCCATTGCGCGGCGATTGATGGGATGTCCTGTAGAACCAACTTACTCTTCACTTTCTATGCCTACCCACCAGCATTATAAATCTGATAAAAACAAGCTTTCTAAAATATAGAACAGTTTAATGTTATCTTGCTTGACTAACGTCACAATGAAACAGAGATGCAAAACGAGCTGGCTGTAAAATGATTCTTACTTGGCTAACGTTAATGATTACGTTGTTTTTGATTTGATAATTTTAATAAAGAAACTATAAAAGCTAAACGTTTTCTACGGAGCTGCTAGATCCTATTAATGATTATAGTAGAGCAAACAAATCTATCAACGATTATTCCTGCAATTGATAAACCGTTAACAATTTACCCATTGTTAGGTTGAAAATTAATTCCTGTTCTATTTTATCGCAGTTCTCCATTATTTGCTGTGCGAACTTCGGAAATATGACGAAATTTATCACGAACGTTATCTCTCTCCGAAGTGAATGTTACATGAAATCGTCATATTCGTCGTAATCATCGTACTTTGTTGGATATTCATCAAAGTTTGTCTGTAAATTCAATGGACAGTAATTATTCTTTAGTACATAATATTACATGCAATATTAAAACTAACATTTTCACCATCCATTCGTAGTCTAGCTTTGATTTTACCACCTTTACTCTTTTTGGGCTTGTCACCCTTCTCCAATTTCTGTTTCTCGAGGTACAAATTATCCAAAGCTCCTTTCACTTTCCTAATATTAGCAGATGGCACTGGAAAAAAACACAAAACTTTACTTACTCTTACATAGTAATAACTTGATGCTGTACTCACAACTAGCAAATATTTTCATGACTAGCTCCTCGAGGAAGTTTGGATACTCCGGGTCGTTTTTAAAATTGGAGAGCTTCTTGTTAATCGCTTCAGCCAGTTCGGCAAATTCTTCCTTATTGGTAGGATACATTCCATCAATTCCACCAACCATCGTTGTTACTCCGAAGGTGTCCATGGCATTCTTTAAGTCCGACTCTTCCTGCAACTTTTGAAGCCGAAGTTTTTCGGCCAGTTTTTGCTCCTGAGTCATATTTTCTTCCGCCTGTTCATTTTTCCGCCGTTCTAGTTCTTCCTGTTTTAGCTTCTAAAATTTCAGAAATAACATTATTTATGAATTTCGTTTATCATAAAGTTTGTTACTTCTTTTTCTGCAATTTTTTGTTGTAGAGTCTTCTTCGGTTTCGCTTTCGGAGTTTCGACCTTCTCTTCATCCTTTTTTTCTTCTACTTCATCCTCGTCTTCCCAACTGTCCTGTTTTTGTTAACGTTGGAACAGAAAAATAACAATTAGATTCATTTCTTAGCAGCAACATTCTTGCAGCATTATTCAAACACAAATTCGGAAAATATCTTCAAAAAGCATGGAACATACCTTGACATCTTCTTCTTCGTCCTCTCCGTCCCATTTATTTGCAATTGGCTTCTTCGCTGGAGGTACAACCTTCCCCTGCTCACTCAGTTGCTCTAAAAGTGAAGATATGCAATAAACCATCGTCCTCAACCAATCGCATGCATCAGACTTTCGAGGACACGCAACTCATGTGCTAAAGGAGCAGCTTGATTGCGAAATTTTCTAAACATCATTAACTGAGCAGCTGGATGAATTACTTACCCCAGTCTTCTTCCATTGTGAACAACGATGGTTTTTCTTTGTTCACAGCATATAATCAGCACTTTTAGAAATGAAAATTAAAGATTTTTGGCGATATTTACTAAACTGGACACAAAAAGCGAAAGTATCGTCGTGGTAATTTTTTCTTACAATTTTTTACCTATGTCGTGCGGTGTAAGGGCCACTCGTGCAATTTTGACAAACGTCAACTACACCGAATAGATTATTTACACCGTTTCATCTAACTGTAGATTACGTAACATTTAGGCGAAACTCAAAATTTTGACAAATATTTTTTTTCAAATCAAAAATAACAAATTTCATGCAGGACAAACTCGATGATAGTTCACTTAAGGTAATATCCACCCAAACAATATTTTTTCTGGGCATTTTTTTGGCTTAAATCATGCTAGAACTATCCTAGAATCAAAATCCATATCGCCCAAGTACTGAACTTAACTCAAAACTCGTTCAAATCAATTTTTTCCGAAAATTTTTATGCTCCAAAATCACATTTTTCGTTTATTTTAGCGATGCTCGTTTTTTTAATTTCGAGGCTTTGAAAACTGGTAGAAATTACCTATGATCGATATCGTGTTTCAAATTTGATGTATAGAGGTTGCTGCGTCAAGTTTTGACCGTTACAGCGTCTCTACAGCACAGAGAACAGACATTCATGTTTATGTAAAGAAATTTGAAAATCGTGTGTAAAAAATTGAATCAAAATACGTTAATACACTAATGACATTTGTCTTGTGGTGCACCAGTTGCACTGCATAAATATTGCTGTATCGATATTTTATCGATATCAGTGCTTGGTTTGTAAGCAGGGATGCCACATATACAGATTTTCTGTATTTTACAGATTTTTTAACTTAAAAAGCAATAGACCATTTTACGAACTGACAGGTGTCACGGATCCTGCTGATATTGATGCTGCTTTTACGTGCGTTATGTCAGCGGTTCCGAGGTTTCTGTCGAAATTTCATTCATTAATTGAGTGCAGAAACCTCTCGTAAAATGGTCTATACAGAATCTGTATTACAGATTTACAGAATATTGCCAAAAATACAGATTTCACAGATATTTTTGCTATTCCGTCAAACTGAAATAAATTTCGAATGTTTAATTCGATCCAGTGTACCTAACGATTATTCGCACTAGATAAACTTTGATGTGAGTATACCTTTTTCTTTTGAAAATTTTAATACTACACGCTCGTAAGTAATAACTCTAAAATGAGTAACATTTGACGCATTTTCGTAAAAAGTGGAACAACTCTAAAATTGAGTAACTCCACAAATACTCAAAACTGAGTAACACTAGGCGTCTTTAAAAATGAGTCATTATTACTCAAAATTTAAGTACGACATTACTCATTTTTTGGGTACAACTCAGTTTCATTACTGGCTAGAAATCCGCCACGACCAATAAACGATACCACATATTCATCAATAATTTTACCTTGTAATAATAGTAAACAGTTATGATGCCTTCTGAGGCGCACACAATTGAAAAACATATGTTACAAACTGAAGCACATTATAATCACCTTTCAAAATGGACGTCGTTACTGCGACGTTACTCAGAAAGAAGTTATATGAAGGGAACCCAAAAAGTGAGTCAAAATTACTCAAAATCAGAAAGGACTTCTACTCATTTTTTGACGTCTACGAACATCGTTCTAAACTGAGTCAGAGTTTAAATTTTAAATTTTAGTGCAACGTAAGAACTCGCGAATAAATATTAAACGGGACACAAACACTTATGGTTCTTACAATGTAAAAAAAATTTACCTTTTTTACCGACCGGTTTCGGGTAAGCTGTTACCCATCTACGGGGCGATGTCCAACTCAGTTGGACATCGCCCCGTAGATGGGTAACAGCTTACCCGAAACCGGTCGGTAAAAAAGGTAAAATTTTTTTACATTGTAAGAACCATAAGTGTTTGTGTCCCGTTTAATATTTATGAGTCAGAGTTGCTCAGTTTATGAGTTATTATTTACGAGCGTGATAGTTGAACGTTACATCAACTAGACAAAAACGTCAGACATTAAGAAACTACGCCCCTGTGACTGCGAGTAATTCGTTTGATGCAAGTTGACATGCTGCTGATGTTTATGAATGTGACAAATAAACGATAAATATCAAAATATATCTACAATATCCGACTACTGCACTATAAAAAATCGACACGTTACTGCCAAGTGGATTTCACTTACAGTTTTTTACGCGCTATAGAGTTCGCCAGGCGCGTTTGTATTAGTGCGATGTTTCAGGATTGGTGACATGTTTTTTTGTTAGCTGTAAGAATTTTTTGTCACCTGTGAGAACTGTCATCTAAAAGAGGAAACGAACAACAAACGAAACGAGTTTGATACTACGCAAAACTAGGTAAACGAGTTCTTTAGACGGATTAATGAACTCGTTTTTTTATTATGTAATTCCAGGATTCCGTTGAAGCAATCGCTCGCCATCAGAAAAAAAAGGATTTGTGCTACAGGATCGATCCATATAACCTCATAACAAAGGAGACGGCAGCTCCGCTAACGGTAACATTCGCGAAAATTTATCAACTTTTGATGATTGACCCAAACTCTTTTACCAGACAACCTAAAGATTGCACGAAAGCTATGGATACCATTCTGTTCTTCAAAAACGAATGGGTTAAGAGCCATACAGGCAAAAAAAATTGCGAAATTCACGTAGTACATGGGAAAGTGCATCATTCTTTTGCTCTTAACGAAAAACCGCTGGAGCCGTGGATTATCATCAAGGAAAATGGGACCATTCAAGCGGCACACTGCACCTGTGCCATTGGATTGCTGGAGGCCTGTAGCCACATTGGCGCTACATTGTTTGCGCTAGATGGAATAAGAGCAGCTATAAATAAAAACAAGGTAAGCTCTCACCTGCTTATTCACCAATCAAACGAATATTATTATTATCATTTCAGTTGTCGGTTACCGATCTTCCAGCGTACTGGAAAAGGCCTCCAGCTTAAATTAAAGATAATTTATATAAACCACTGGCTAAGATAGACTTGGAAAAAAAATTCCCGACAATATCAAACCCGAGTATGCAGTCCATTGGAATTGGAAACTCGAGCCTGCGATTTACTGAATAGTTTCACAGTGGAAGGCATGCAGGTTGCGGCGATGGCGATGTTCTGTCGAGATCCTGAATATCGATTTGATTGCCCATTATGTGAAAAAGACGGCCATATTTTGGAGAAGGTGCCGGAAGTTACTTGACGAAATTTGGAAAAATAAATCTAGATAGGAACTGGAAGATCAGGCAGATGATATCTTTCAACAGTTGTCACGTGATCGAGATCTCATTCATCAGATTGAACGGTATACCTTAGGTCAAAAAGAGAGTAAAAAGTGGTTAATGCTGCGCACTGGACGGATCACAGCCTCTGTACTGAAACAAGTTTGCTGAACATCTCCCATTATTCTCTCTCATTAATAAAAAATTTGCTATCCTGAGAAAAATAGCGCATCTACGCCTCCGCTCCGGTATGGTACAAAGAATGAAGATCGAGCTGTGAAAAAAATATATCAAGCTGTCGCGCATCTTCAATGTAAATATTTCATGTAAATAGCAATCTGGCTTGTTCATATCAGCAGACGATCCCTATTTGGCTGCTGCTCCAGATGCAATTTTCAAGTGCGACTATCATGGACTAATTACTGTGGAGGTAAAGTGCCCATACTCGACCAGGCATGCTGATGGGTCATTAAGGTTCTCCTCAACCTCACAGATCTATTCATTAGACTGGATGATTGGAATAGCGTGATACTTTTTGTTCACCATAAATACTACCTTCAAACTCTGATGCAAGTTCACGTTGCAAATGCGTCTATTGGTTATTTCTATGTATGGTCAGAAAAACAAGCACTCATCTTTGAAGTTAAGAAGAATGACGAATACTGGAACTATTGCAAAGAAAATACGACTAAGTTCTTCAAACAAGTTATTCTCCCTGAATTATTGACGAAATATCACACAAACCCACGAACTTAACTGCTGTACAAACATTAATAAATATTTAAAAAACACAATCATTCCCTAAATTAAAGAAAAGGCCAGTATATTTAGATATATTTACAAGTTAATTGTGTCAACTAGTTTTCTAATATTTTGTACCAGACTTCCTGAACGACTTACCCAAATCGAGTTTTTTTTCAAGATCTATTGAATTTATTGAGTTTTTTGTAGTTTTCACCCGGATCTCTCCCCAATCCTTAAAATTTTTACAAGTCTCTGGAGCTTTTCCTGTTTCTTTACCTTTAACGAGTTTCCTTAGCTTCTCTTTATGTTAATTGTTTAAGATTTGACCTTCAAGCCTTAAATGATAAGAAACTGGCTATCATTCTGTCCCGAACGCTCAGCAATAACGGACGCATTAAGTGGTTGTCTCGCTATAAAACCGATATTGTGTAGAAAAAATCGAAAAAGGCATTGCTTACCCGGTCGCGTTTCAAAGAGTGCGAAGTGCGGTGTGAAGATAATCTGATAATCCGCAGTGAAGGTCATCCTGCTATTGTGCTTTAGTGGTGTCGCTGCGCAGCTGCCCGTTCCAGCACCGAAAGACTCGGTGATTGTTCTATTGAAGACAACAAAGAAGAAGAGGTAAGTGTTTCTTTGCCACTGTACTGTTGCGCTAATTTGAGCGCAGTGGATGTGGATCCCTTAGCCCCCGATCCCCCGTCTCCGAACCCACCCGACCCTGTCCTTCCTGTTCAGTCTCCGTCTGTCCCTGCTTTAATCAATCCTCGTCCCAGGCTTTACCCAGACGGATCAACGGGTCCACTGGTCCTTTACATGAGGCCCAAACCAGGAGGTAAATCGCTTAACACGTTGCAAATCGCGAAGGATCTGACGTCACGATACAAGGCCGTGACTGAAATATCAAAAGTCATACCAAACAAGTTCCGTGTTGTGGTGAATGATCTGGATCAGGCCAACGATATAGCTTGCTCCGAGCTCTTCACACGCGAGTATCGCGTGTATGTATCCGCACGAGACGTGGAGATCGACGGTGTGATAACCGATTCGAGTCTGTCTGTCGAGTGTATCCTGGGTGCAACCGGTTGCTTCAAGAATTCCAATACTGAGGCGAAGATATTGGACTGTAAGCAATTACGGTCTATGTCGCTCGTCAGCGGTAAAAAAAAGTATACACTCCGTCGGACTCGTTTCGCGTTACGTTTGCCGGATCTGCTCTCCCTAGCCACGTCTCGATTAACCGGGTTCGTCTGCCTGTGCGTTTGTATGTGCCCCGTGTTATGAATTGCACCAATTGCAAGCAGTTAGGTCATACAGCTGCCTACTGCTGCAATAAGGCACGGTGTGGCAAGTGTGGGGAGACTCATGCGGAAGATTCTTGCAGCGTAAACGCTGAAAAGTGTATTCGCTGCGGGGAAAATCTGCATGAGCTTTCCACATGCCCGGTGTACATACAACGCAGAGATAAAATTAAACGGTCTCTTAAGGAGCGCTCAAAGCGTTCTTACGCTGAAGTTCTTAAGAAGACCGTGACCACTTCTACCATAACATCGAACCCCTTTGATCTGCTGTCTTCGGATGAAACGGACTCTGACGATCGACCAGCAGAAACGCCCTACGCCAATCCTGGAGAATCTAGAAAGAGGTAAAATATTTCCTCTCCTAAGCTTCCCAGGAAAGGCCCTAAGGTTTCTTAAGATGGAATGAATAATACGAACAAATCTAAAAGTGCTGCGGAAAAGCCGAAGCAAACTCCTCCTGGGCTTGCAAATTTAAAGTCTCAGAAGGAGTTCCCAGCACTTCCTGGAACATCTAAAACCCCAGTTGTTCCTTTTGCACATCTGCTGTCTTCGGATGAAACGGACTCTGACGATCGACCAGCAGAAACGCCCTACGCCAATCCTGGAGAATCTAGAAAGAGGTAAAATATTTCCTCTCCTAAGCTTCCCAGGAAAGGCCCTAAGGTTTCTTAAGATGGAATGAATAATACGAACAAATCTGGTCAATTTTTCTGACATTGTTAACTGGATTTTTGAAACTTTCAATATACCCGATCCAATTAAAATTTTTCTCACAGCATTTCTCCCAACAGTTAGAACATTTTTGAAGCAGTTGACTGCCCAATGGCCCCTCCTTGCAGCGATTGTATCCTTCGATGCCTAATTCAACTGCGTATATGAAGGATTCTATCTCTGTCTTACAGTGGAATTGTAGAAGTATTTTACCAAAAAAGGATTCATTTAAAGTTTTGATAAATAAAAACAAATGCGATTGTCTTTGTGAAACTTGGCTTACTTCAAATATTGATCTCAACTTCCATGATTTTAATATTATTCGCCTTGATCGAGACACCCCGTATGGAGGAGTACTTTTAGGGATTAAAAAGTGCTATTCTTTCTATCGTATTAACCTCCCCTCGATTCCAGGCATCGAAGTTGTCGCATGTCAAATGACAATACAAGGTAAAGAGCTTTGTATTGCCTCAATATATATTCCTCCCAGAGCACAGGTTGGGCAACGGTTGCTCTTTGATTTAATAGAACTTCTTCCCTCGCCACGTTTGATTTTGGGAGACTTCAACTCTCATGGCGTGGCTTGGGGTTCCCCTTACAATGATAACCGCTCCTCTTTAATCTATAACCTTTGCGATGACTTCGACATGACTATTTTAAACAACGGTGAAATGACACGTATCCCAAAACCTCCAGCGCGCCCAAGCGCTTTGGATCTATCCTTATGTTCGACGTCGCTACGGTTGGATTGCACATGGAAGGTTATCCTCGATCCTCACGGTAGCGACCATTTGCCTATTCTTATTTCAATTAATAACGGGTCAACTCGCATGCGACCAGTTGACATTCCGTATGACCTCACACGGAATGTCGATTGGAAATTATACGAGAAAATGATTTCAAAAGCGGTCGAGTCGATTCAACATCATCCACCACTTGAAGAATACAACCTCCTCGCGGGCTTGATTCTCGACGCCGCGTTGCAAGCCCAAACGAAGAAATATCCCGGCGTAACGATCAAAGAACGGCCTCCCACTCCGTGGTGGGACCAAGAGTGCTCCGATGTCTACACGCAAAGATCCGAGGCGTTTTTGGCCTTCCAGAAGGGAGGTATACCTGGCGACTATATACGGTATTCGGAGCTTGATACCAAGCTTAAAAGCTTGGCTAAAGCAAAGAAACGCGGATATTGGCGTCGGTTCGTGAACGAGACGTCGAGGGAGACATCGATGAGCACTCTTTGGAACACAGCCCGAAGAATGCGGAATCGCGTAACGGTCAACGAAAGCGAGGAGTCTTCAAGTAGGTGGATATTTGATTTTGCCAGGAAAGTATGTCCGGACTCTGTTCCTGAGCAAAACATTGTTCGCGATGCGTCTCCGGGCCACGACGCGATAGAATCACCTTTTACGATGGCAGAATTTTCGGTTGCCCTCCTGTCCTGTAACAATAACGCGCCTGGGTTAGATAGAATCAAATTCAACTTGTTGAAGAATCTACCCGGCAATGCCAAGAGGCGCTTGTTGAACTTGTTCAATAAGTTCCTGTAGCAAAACATTGTACCGCAGGATTGGAGTCAGGTGAAGGTGATCGCCATCCAAAAACCGGGAAAACCAGCTTCTGACCACAACTCTTATAGGCCGATTGCAATGCTATCCTGTATCCGGAAATTGATGGAAAAAATGATACTCCGTCGTTTAGACCATTGGGTCGAATCAAATGGTCTACTATCAGATACTCAATTTGGCTTCCGCCGTGCCAAAGGGACGAATGATTGTCTTGCGTTGCTTTCAACAGATATTAAGCTGGCGTATGCTCGCAAAGAACAAATGGCGTCTGCGTTCTTGGACATTAAGGGGGCTTTTGATTCCGTTTCTGTTGTAGTACGCAGTATACACCTGCCCCTCTTTTGCTTTAGCTTTCACACCTTTAATATAATTATTCTGTACAGGATAGCCAACGCTAACAGGAAGTGCTAGACACGCGATCATTCGCGTTCATACGTTCAGGTAGTTAAGACCTATTTTGAATAAAGAATTTGTTAACCCGAACAACACGTGTAATTACATAAAATTATAACATGGTGTCAGAAGCAATCGTGTGCTTCTAGTTTATTTCCGGCGTCATCGAGTGAAATCGCGGAAAGTTATTATCGCGTGAAGAGATAACGTCGCGGTGAATCGTGTCGAAACGTGTCGAATCAAGTTCATTGGTAAAACGGATTTCCTCATTGAAAATGGATCCTAACCAATTTAAGATGTTCTTGGAGCATCAGTCCAATATATTTACCCAGTTGATGCAGAGCATGGCCGCACTGAATCAGCAACAGCGACCGCAACCACAACAGCAAGTGAAATCGACTACTGTTCCGGTTCCTCAGCCGTCGCCATTATCGTTGGAAGGAGACATGACAGCAAACTTTGACTTCTTTGAGAGAAATTGGCGAAACTATGTAAGTGCTATGGAAATGGACAAATGGCCTCCAGCGGATAATCCAAGAAAAGTGAGTGTGTTGCTTTCGGTCATTGGCGAGGAAGCCAGAAAACGGTTTTTCAATTTCGAACTAACCCCAGCGCAGCAGATTGACCCAGAAGCTGCGTTAGTAGCTATTAAAGCAAAAGTCGTCACAAAAAGAAACATAATTGTTGACCGACTTGACTTTTTCTCAGCTGTTCATTCACCTAACGAAACAGTTGATGATTTCACAACCCGACTAAAAACCCTAGCCAAGGTTGCTAAGCTAGGAGAACTGGAAACGGAATTCATCGCGTTCAAGGTAGTAACAGCAAACAAGTGGCCACATCTTCGTACTAAAATGTTACCTATGGCAGATATAACTCTGGATAAGGCTGTTGATTTATGTCGTGCAGAAGAAATAGCGTCGCAGCGGTCTTATGAGCTGGGAGCTTCATCTTTGCAAACAGAGGTAAACAAGGTCCTCAAATCGAATAAAAGAGCAGCTAGGTGCAAATTTTGTGGAGACTACCATGAATTTACAAAAGGTACCTGTCCGGCGTTAGGTAAACGCTGCCGCCGGTGCAAAAAGAAAAACCATTTTGAAAAGATGTGCAAGGTATCAGGTAATAAACCGAAAGTACGAAAATCCAGACGCGTTAAAGAGGTGAAAGACGGCAACTCAGATTCAGAATCGACCATGACAGGTAGCGAGTCGTCAAACGAGGAAACAGACGATGAATATGAAATAAGAAAAATTTACGACAACTCGAATACAGGTGGAAGTGTCTTGGCCGAGCTGAGCTTAAAGTTCAATAAAAAATGGAGATCGGTCCTTTGTGAAGTTGATACGGGCGCCAACACTAGTTTGGTTGGACACTCTTGCCTAGTTGAATTGTACGGCACGCGCAATATTCCCGTTCTCCCTTCAAAGTTCCGTCTACAGAGCTTTGGAGGCAACTCTATCAAGGTATTGGGCCAGATCAAAGTTCCATGTCGTCGGTTGGGAAAGAAATTCATCCTCGTTTTGCAAGTTGTGGACGTCGAGCACCGTCCTTTACTCTCGGCGAATGCATCAAGAGAACTCGGTCTTGTCAAGTTCTGTAATACAGTTGCTTTTGGTGAACCAAGCTCAAGTTGTCACTCAGACGACCAGCAGAAAAAATTACTCAACATTCACCGAGTAAAGGCACAGCAGATTATCAACGAGCATCAACAATTGTTCAAGGGCTACGGAAAACTTCCAGGGTGTGTTTCACTTGAGATAGACAACAGCGTCATCCCATCGATACAACCTCCTCGTCGTGTACCAATCGCGATGCGAAATAAGCTTAAAGCCGAAGTGGAAAGCCTTGAGAAGGACGGAATCATCGTCAAGGAAACATCACATACAGATTGGGTGAGTAATGTAGTGATTGTCCAGCGCGGGGACCCAAGTTCTGGTGTTCGAATTTGTCTAGATCCGGTAGTCCTTAATAAAGCGTTGAAAAGGCCAAATTTACAGTTTGTGACCTTGGACGAAATATTACCGGAATTGGGAAAGGCCAAAATTTTCTCGACGGTAGATGCCAAAAAAGGCTTTTGGCAAGTAGTACTCGATGAGCCAAGTAGCAAATTGACTACCTTTTGGACTCCATTTGGTCGCTATCGATGGACCCGTTTACCGTTTGGAATAGCACCGGCACCTGAAATATTCCAACTTAAGTTGCAAGAAGTAATTCATGGCCTAAAGGGAGTGGAATGTATTGCTGATGACCTCCTTGTGTACGGTGTAGGGGAAACATTTGAAGAAGCTCTTATAAACCACAATGAAAATTTGGATAAATTGCTTCAACGGCTAGAACAAAATAACGTCAAATTAAATAAGGCCAAGTTAAAATTATGCCAACGATCTGTGAAGTTCTACGGTCATATTCTTACCGATCGTGGTCTGCAGCCAGACGAGTCAAAAGTGTTAGCGATCAAAAATTTTCCAAGGCCAATGAATCGCAAGGAAGTCCACAGATTTGTCGGTTTGGTTACTTACCTTGGACGTTTCATCAGAAACCTTAGCGAAAATTTAGCAAATCTTCGTCGATTAATCCCAGAGTCCGAACCATGGAAATGGAATTCAACGGAAGAAAAAGATTTTAATAAAGTGAAATCACTGGTTGCCGATATGAAAACATTACGTTATTACGATGTGCATGAGCCGCTGATAATAGAATGTGATGCTAGCAGTATTGGTCTCGGGGCCGCTGTGTTTCAGAAGGACGGAGTTATTGGCTATGCGTCGAGAACACTCACTGCTACCGAGAAAAATTACGCACAGATCGAAAAAGAGCTCCTCGCTATACTATTTGCCTGTGTCAGATTCGATCAGCTGGTAGTTGGCAATCCCAAAACAACAATCCGCACTGATCACAAACCACTTTTGACGGTGTTCAAAAAACCGTTGTTGTCAGCGCCACGCCGATTGCAGCATATGTTGCTCAATCTGCAGCGCTACAATCTTTCAATCGAGTATGTTACGGGCAAAGAAAACGTTATCGCAGATGCACTCTCACGAGCCCCTTTACCAAATCAGCATAGCGACAAATATGAAAAGCAGAGCATCCTAAAAGTGTTTAAAAAATTCAAGACGTCTCTCTTAGTAATTTCCTAAAAGTATCTAGCGCAAGGATTGACGAAATTATCCGTGAAACGGCAAAAGACCAGTCACTGCAACTTGTTATTGATTATATTCAAAACGGCTGGCCGCAAACCATCGACCGAGTACCGGACAGCGTGAAAATATACTTTAGTTTCAGAGACGAACTATCTTTTCAAGACGGGTTGATCTATAGACGTGACTGTATTGTAGTTCCTTACGCGATGCGAACGAAATTAATTTCTAGCTGCCATGCCAGTCATAACGGCATAGAAGCCACACTTAAATTGGCTCGTGCGAATCTTTTCTGGCCTGGAATGTCGTCTCAAATTAAAGACCTAGTTAAAGCGTGCAATGTCTGTGCAAAATTTGCAGTGTCTCACCGAAATCCTGTCATGAAAACTCACGACATACCGATTCACCCATTTCAGTTAATTTCAATGGATGTTTTCTTCTGCGAACTTCAAGGTGTCAAACGTAAATTTTTGGTTACAGTGGACCATTATTCAGATTTCTTTGAAATCAATCAACTCAAAGATCTGAGTCCAGAATCTGTTATCGATGCGTGCAAACAAAATTTCTCACGTTTCGGTGTCCCACAACGTGTCGTAACGGATAATGGAACGAACTTTAATAATCAGAAAATGGCAAAATTTGCTTCTGACTGGGATTTTCAAATAAGCACTTCTGCACCACACCATCAACAAGCAAACGGTAAAGCAGAGTCAGCAGTTAAGATAGCAAAGCAGCTGATGAAAAAATCAGATGAATGTGGCATTGATTTTTGGTATGCTTTACTCCATTGGAGGAACATTCCGAACAAAATTGGATCTAGTCCAGCTGCCCGCTTACTATCGCGTACCATCCGTTGTGGTGTACCAACAGCAGCAGCCAAACTTCTCCCAAAGATCGAGAAAGATGTATCTTTTAAAATTGAAACGAACCGCAAACGATCCAAAATGCAGTACGATCGTAAATCACAATATTTACCTGAGCTTCAAATCGGAACACCCGTTTACGTGCAACTACATCCTGAAACAACTAAACTCTGGAGCAAAGGAACAATTTCGGAACGACTAAATGAGCGTTCTTATCTGGTGGACGTAGGAGGAACCGAATATCGTCGATCTTTAGTACACTTGAAGCCGCGCAAGGAACCTATTGCGCTGCCAGACCGCTATTCGTCGTCCTGTGGAAGAAATCCTGAATATCCTTATCTGCTTTCAGCTGTAAACCGTCCAACTCCAGCCATTGTAAACAAACACTCGGATACCGAGCGAGAGCTGTCACCTACAGCAGAAGCAGATCAGTTCCCGTTGCTTCCGTCGCAGGCGCCTACTGCGATGACAGAATCGCAAATAAATCCTGCAGCAGTGTCACCAGAATCGTCGAAAACAAAATCAAAGAGGGTTCGGCCCGTTACACCGTTACATTTAAACCGTCCCAAAAGAGAAATGCATATTCCTGTAAAATTTAAAGATTACACAATGTATTGATTTTTTTAAAAGAACAGAGAGGATGTTGTAGTACGCAGTATACACCTGCCCCTCTTTTGCTTTAGCTTTCACACCTTTAATATAATTATTCTGTACAGGATAGCCAACGCTAACAGGAAGTGCTAGACACGCGATCATTCGCGTTCATACGTTCAGGTAGTTAAGACCTATTTTGAATAAAGAATTTGTTAACCCGAACAACACGTGTAATTACATAAAATTATAACAGTTTCTATTGACATTCTTTCGGGTAAACTTCACCGACAAGGATTTTCTCCAATTTTGAACAATCTTTTGCACAATTTGTTGTCCGAAAAGCACATGCATTTTACGCACGGCGATTTGGCAACTTTTCGAATTAGCTACATGGGCTACAGGGCTCATGTTTAAGCCCCCTTCTTTACAAATTTTATGTAAATGACATCGACGAATGTCTGGCAAATTCATGCACGATAAGACAACTTGCAGACGACAGTGTAATCTCTGTTACAGGAGCCAAAGCTGCCGATTTGCAAAGACCATTGCAAGATACCTTGGACAATTTGTCTGCTTGGGCTTTACAGCTAGGTATCGAATTCTCTCCGGAGAAGACTGAGATAGTAGTTTTTTCTAGGAAGCATTAACCTGCTCAGCTTCAAACACAATTAATGGGTAAAACGATTTCTCAGGTTTTGGTACACAAATATCTTGGTATTTGGTTCAACTCTAAAGGCACCTGGGGTTGTCACGTGAGGTATCTGATGAAAAATGTCAACAAAGAGTGAATTTTCTTCGTACAATAACCGGACAATGGTGGGGAGCCCATCCAGGAGACCCTATAAGGCTTTACCAAACAACGATATTGTCTGTTATTGAGTACGGGTGTTTCTGCTTCCGCTCCGCAGCAAACACACATTTGATCAAACTGGAGCGAATACAATATCGTTGTTTGCGTATCGCCTTGGGTTGCATGCAATCGACCCATACGATGAGTTTGGAGGTCTTAGCTGGAGTACTACCATTGAAAAACCGCTTTTGGAGCCTGTCTTCTCGTATTCTTATCAAATGTGAGGTTTTGAACCGTCCTGTGATTGAAAATTTTGAAAGGTTAATCGAACTTAATTCTCAAACCCGTTTTATGACATTGTATTTCAATCACATGTCCCAAAATATTAACCCTTCTTCGAATATTCCAAATCGTGTCAACTTATCAAATACTTCTGATTCTACTGTGTTTTTCGATACATCCATGATAGAAGAAACTCGTGGAATCCCGGATCATTTACGCGTGCAGCAGATCCCCAAAATTTTTTCTTATAAATATCGAAATATCAACTGCGACAATATGTTCTTCACTGACGGATCACTTCTCGATGGGTCCACTGGCTTCGGTATCTTCAATAACAATTTAACCGTCTCCCATAAGCTCGATAATCCTGCTTCTGTTTACGCCGCAGAATTAGCTGCAATTCAGTACACCCTAGGGATTATCGAAAAAATGCCCACGGACCATTATTTCATCTTTACGGACAGTCTCAGTTCCATTGAGGCTCTCCGATCGATGTAAGATGTTAAGCACTCTCCGTATTTCCTGGGGAAAATACGGGAACATCTGAGTGCTTTATCCGAAAAATCGTATCAGATTACCTTAGCGTGGGTCCCTTCTCACTGCTCGATACCGGGTAATGAGAAAGCGGACTCTTTGGCTAAGGTGGGCGCAACAAACGGTGAAATTTATGAAAGACCAATTGCTTTTAATGAGTTTTTCGCACTTGTACGTCAGAATACGATCATCAGTTGGCAAAATTCTTGGACTAGAGGGGAACTGGGAAGGTGGTTACATTCCATTATCCCCAAGGTATCGACGAGCCCGTGGTTCAAGGGGTTGGATGTAGGTCGAGATTTCATTTGCGTGATGTCGCGGCTTATGTCCAATCACTATAGATTTGATACGCATCTCCGTCGTATTGGGCTCGGGGAAAGTGGTATCTGTGCCTGTGGTGAAGGTTATCACGACATAGAGCACGTTGTTTGGTCATGCCCTATACACCGTGACGCCAGGTCTAAATTAATAACTTCCCTCCGGGCCGAGGGTAGAGAACCAGCTGTTCCTGTTCGTGATGTCTTGGCGAGTCGTGACCTACCCTACATGTCCCTTATATACATTTTCCTGAAATCCATCCACGCCCCAGTCTAGTCCCATTCCTTTCCATCCACATTCAACAAAACGGCAAGAACACGTCATAGACGTCGATTTTGGAAGTCACCAGATATAATTGACGCCGTTAAACATTAAATTGTATTTGTGCCGTGTCAAATAAACGATAGGTGAAGAAAAAAAAAAAGAAACCTCTGTCGGCTAAGACGGACTGCTTCACTATTTCTTTATCAGAAATTCGGCCTCCAAAAGCTCGCGAGAGAAAGACAATGCTTCTAGATGGACTAATGCCTATCAAAACTTTTATCGTTACACGTTTCTTGTAAAACGAAAACAATCCTGCGTTGGCCGCGATTTCCTTTTTACTTGGGCTCTCAACATTCATCTCGAAGCAATCGATTATAACCGTTACGTGATTACCATACTTTTTTCGAAACACCAAAGGCATATGTTTCTTTATCACTTCTCTCGGTGGAAAGCGAACGGATGTCTTCATCAATGGGTGAATGGCATCAAATATGTTATAATACTAATATAGATCACTTACGTGAAATCATGAAGACACATTGAAAATGACAGAAGCGCTAGTCACCTTTTCGACCGCTAGGAGCGCCACTTCTGATTTTGTTCTACAGCAGTGGTTCTCAACCTGGGGTACGCGTACCCCTAGGGATACGCGAGAGCCTTCAGGGGGTACGCAAAAGAAAAATCAGTAATGGCGGACAAAGCAATTTTTCTTCATAATACTTAATTTTTTGTTCAAACTTGCTCTTAAAACATGACTGTAACGAATAAACAAACCATAGTTCAATTTGAAACCTGAACCAGACTACCACATAATGATCTTCCACTACTCCCTCCCACTCTGCAAGAACATTCCAAGCCAGGGGGCACAATTGATTTAGAAAATATCGCCAAGGGGTACGCGGACAAAAAAAAGGTTGAGAACCGCTGTTCTACAGGACATTCGAAAACAAAAAATAACTTTTGACAATAACATTACTTAGAAACAAATGTTGCAGTAACATTAAACAACAAACTGTTTTCATAATTACTATGATCAAAAATTATCAATATAAAACACTCTTTGGTTACAAATACAGCGAAAGTAATTGAAATTACTGTGCCCAAGGCGATGCACTATGGGAAGTTTTCATACAAGCAGGCGGACAAAAATATTTTCATCATTTTTTCTACACTTCGGATATTTTCTCTACTTGTTATGCACAAAACAAGTTGCTTAGGATCATTTGTGACTATATTACGGTAAAATTTTGATAGAGGGGAGTGTTTTTTGGTATGAAAAGAGGAAATAAAACATGGATTCGTTCGGAATCCAGCACCTCTCCCTTTCAGTGGCTGCCCCACCATTTCCAATAGGCTTTTGACAACCTCTAATGTGTAAGGAACATGTGTGTCAAGTTTGGTGAATACCGATCAAGGCGTCCTAGAGTTAAATATAAGCAAAAAAAACGCTTTTTCTAATGTCCTTCAATTTTGCTCCAAAAAGCAGAGATTGATCACTTGCCAAAAAAGTTATATCGTTTGGTCGCAGGTAATCGCAACTAAACTCTTTTGAAATTGTTAGTAGACACCTGTAACTTGAATAAAAACAGGGACCTAGCCTTGGAACTCCTGGGAAAAAAAAGATATCGACCGACAAAGTTCAAAATGATGATTTTTCTCGCAGCTAAACTTTTCTGAGATTGTTAGTAGACAGCTGAAACTTGAATAAAAACAGGGACCTAAGACCTCCAAATCTCGGGACTAATAAAATGTTAACCAACAAAGTTGAGATTGATTTTTTTTTTCATTTTTTTTTTGTTATTGCTTATCTCTTTTTCCACTCATTCTCCTGAAACCCAAATCACTTACGTTTATGAGAATATGATACACTCAATAACAATTATGTTAACATGATCAAATTTTTTTTTTCTGATTTTGAATATTTCCTATGAAAACCAAAAATTTTCATGTCGGTTTTAAACGCTTGGTAGCAGGTGGTCGCAGCTAGACTCTTTTGAATTTGTTAGAAGACACCTGAAAATTGAAAAAAGGACCCAGCACGGGGGCTCTTATGACTTATGAGTAAAAAAAAACAGTAATCCAGCCTTTACAGTCATAATGGATTTGGGAGCTGCGGTTGTCTTATGCGGTTGTCTTTTGCAGATCTACCACCGCCGACCGATTCTAATTTTTTACCAGAGGGGATTCACTGCTGTCAAATTTCATATATGTGCGCGTTATCGCAGATCAACTCTGGTCCATGACGTTCGTTGGTCCATGATGTTTGTAACTATGAACAATAATGGGGGAAAAAATCACTACACAACAAATTCATGAAAGTTTTCCGCGGTTTCTTGAGTTTTGATGAAAAACATTCCAATTCTATAATATTTCACATCGATCACAACAAAAACCAAAACAAACGCCATGTTGCCGAATATGTTGGTTAGGTTGGTTACACGATGTTTGACAGATAGATCCTAAAGGCCTAGAGTTATAGTTTGGCCACAGAGAACAGACGTTCATCTTATTTTCAAAAGATGTGTAAAAACTTGCAACCGTCATTTAACAGTAAGTAGTAATGCTCCCGCTATGTGGCGCTCGTGTCGCTTATAAACCAAGCACAGATATCGATAAAATATCGATACAGCGATATTTATGCAGTGCAACTGGGGCACCATAAGACAGATGTCGTTAGTGTATTAATGTATTTGGATTCAAATTTTTACACACGATTTTCAAATTTCTTTATATGAACATGAATGTCTGTTCTCTGTGGTTTGGCCGACTGTCACTAAAAGCTCCAATCGAACTGTCAAAAGGAACCATTCAAATATTACATAACGCGGAATTTGGCAATTTTCAATACCCACCCACCCCCACGTAACGCAATTTCGCATGTTTGACACACGCAAAGTAACTCTTCGCTGAAAAGAACAAAATTGATCGAAAATTCCGTGTAAATTTTGAAAGAGAATTGCGTTATAAATCACTTGTATACTAGCGCCGCCTGGTGACCTTATCGCTACAATACTTTTTTTTTTCGCTGGTGTATGAGGCTGGCGTCACTGGTAGCGCTATCTGGTTGCGAATTGCTACTACAAAAATCTTTACACAAGTTTGGAACTCAGCTTGGACGTCTGTCTGCGCTCTAGGGCTTTAACAGATCCCCCCTGTTTTTTACCGCCCAGGAAATAACAAAAAATAATTTAAACCCGCAGCTCTGTTCAAAAATGACATAAAAAACTGACACTTTCTTCTTCTTCCAGTACAGTGGGTAGCGGAAAATTAGACAAGGTTGAAGGCAGAGTCTATGGTATATAGAGTCTCGCGAAGAGAAAATCTATCGTTTCGGCAACACAGTTTTTGTGCCGTTTGTTGCCAAGAACTACACACTTATTCTCGTTTTAATTGTTCAGTAATTTTTATTACGGTCATGTTCAGTAAATATGAAAAAATACTAATCATTTTGTAATTTTCTCAAAAATAACTGATGTCGGTTGAAGTTTTTACCGAATTACCGTTATGCAAAAGGCACTTGACGAGCTCAGCAAAAAACATTGCTGACCTTTTCTGTGAACTAAAGTATGTTCTGCACTTTCATAAAGTTCAGTAAATATTTGACGATCTGTCAGCATCTTCCTAGGTGTTGCTGAAAACTCTTCAATTGTTTAACTGAACACTTATTGTTTTTTACTATACTGTTCATCAATTTTTCTGCATCTGTCAAAACGAAACATCAAATGTCCGCCATTTTCAAATATTCAGAGTTCCGAAGCTGAGTTTTTAAGTATTTCGCGTGTGATTTTCAGAATAAAATGGATATCTTACTTTCAAATCTACAAGAAAACGACGTGGAGGTACACGATCTATTCAGTCGGCATATGGAAATTTTTCCACCACAGGAGAGCAGCCTGCAACAAATAGCCTGTATTCATCATAACTTTAAACGTATCAAGTTTTTACTCGAATGTGCTGGGAACACCAGTATAATCGATCTAAACAATCCGAAATTCCTTTTTAAAATTATTCAACAGTTGCAATAGCAACTTTCACAATGGTTCATATTTCTCTCGTAACCATGAAAAAACTTTACGTTTACAGAATGCTCGGTAATTTGTGACGAATCGTCAGCTTTGTAAATTTACAGAACGCTCGGTAATTCGTGACGAATAGTCAGCTTTGTAAATACCGAATCATGCAGCAATTTTTGATGAACGCTTCGTAAATTTTTACTGAGCTATCTTCTATATTTGACGTTTCAGCGGGAATGAAAAATTACCGAGCACTCGTCAAGCAAATAAATTGCTGAACAGATTACTGATGGCTCAGCTGTTGAGAACTCGTTAAAAATATTGCTGAGTTCGGTAAAAGAAACTAAGTGTGTATACAGTTCTGTTTTTCACCATGCATAATATTCGCTTAGAGCAAGCGCACCAATGATTGCTATTTAGGTTGTCATTTTATTAACTTCTTCTGTCCTCATAAAAGTTTGGCAACCCCCTTGGGCACCAGTTGTTATTATGTAAGTTGATAATTTATTAACCAAGCCTCGAACTGGCCTGACGTTTATCGAATCGCGAAATGAATTTTAAAGTGAAACTTTACCTAATGCTGTCGTTTATTTGAAAATGGATGATACAGAATATTTTACATCTGATTCTAGCGAAGATGAACTGATTATTGCAGAAAATCTGTTAGTGCACACACATTTCATTTTGACTAGCAGTTGTGCTACAAGAAATGGCGGTTCCAGATCAAAGAAAAAACCCAACATCAATCGGGTAGCGGAAGAGGGTGCTCAACGTTTGTATGAGGATTATTTTTCGGGAGCTTCCATTTACACTGATGCACAGTTTCGTCGACGATTTCGTATGAGCCGCAAATTATTCTTAAAAATCGCAAACGATGTGAAAAACAGTAACCAGTATTTTATCCGCAAACCCAACGCTGCAGGTCAACTGGGATTGAACTACTTGCAAAAGTGTACTGCCGCAGTTAGGCAACTAGCTTATGGAATTCCTGCTGATGCATTAGATGAGTATACTAGAATGGCTGAGTCAACTGCTCGCAAATGTCTTAAAGAATTCTGCAAGACGGTTGAAACACCCTATGAGAAAGAATTCCTTCGACACCCAAATGAAGCTGACATACAGCGATTGTTGAAAGAGAATGAGCAACGCGGTTTCCCTGGTATGTTGGGGTCATTGGATTGTTGCCATTGGGAGTGGAAAAACTGCCCTACGGCATGGGCTGGCCAATATAAGGGAAAGCAAAAAAAGCCAAGCATAGTCTTGGAAGCAGTAGCATCTTATGATCTTTGGATATGGCATGCCTTCTTCGGAATGCCTGGCTCTAACAATGATATAAATGTTTTGAATCGTTCGCCACTATTTTCTGAAATCTATAGCGGGCAGTCTCCAGCAGTAAAATTTGTTGTGAATGCTAGAACTTACACTTCCGGATATTATTTAGCTGATGGGATATATCCGCCGCTTGCTACTTTGGTTCAGACAATAACTCATCCAATTGGACTAAAGAGAAAGGTAACCATCCCTCTAATAAACAGAAATTATATTTATATTAGATTCGACTTAACTGTGCCCAAACAACTTTTATTCACGTATCATGCGAATTTTTTTTAAACTGTTTTGTAAACTGTGTTAACATTTATTTCAATTGGATTGCAACGCATAACGAATAATTCTATTTATCATTGTTTACAGCACTTCGCAAAAATGCAAGAAGCAGTGCAATGCAAGACGTCGAGCGGGCATTCGGTGTGTTGATGGCAAGATTTGCGATAGTGAAAAATCCTGCAAGGCTGTGGAATAAAGACGATCTCAGGAGTATAATGCGTACATGCATTATTCTACATAATATGATCATAGAGGATGAAAGAGATAATGTAGTTACCTTTGATTATATGTTTGCTTACGAAAACGCAACTACAAATGTACCTATGTGTTCGAAACTAGATTTCAGTGCCTTTTTAACTCGCTATAAGCAGGTTCATGATACAGCAATGCACTATCAGTTGCGAAATGATCTAATTGAACATTTATGGAATATGAGGGGCGAAGAAGAATAACTGTTGTTGGGTTTCATTTGGTTTTTGGTATTGACATTTTATTGTGTGAAATATGCGAAATAAATTTGTTCTCTGTATTAACTACCAATCTTCTTTGGTTGTCATTTTAATTAGTCAAGCATTGTTTTAGAAAGGACCATCTGATTCTTCTTCTGACAGTAGAACTTCAATATTCATGCTGTCTTCCTCTTCGGTAACATTATTGGCTAATATTTTAGATTGTGCCTCTTTCAGGATCCGTCGTTGTTCGAGCATGTAATATTCTTTTGCATGTTCACTCAACTTACTGAAATCTATTGACATGACAGAATGGTCAACCATTCTACTTAGCGTAAGATTCCTTTGTGTGACGGTTGTAAGTTTTTCTTGGGCCACCTGCGCTAATAGTTTCGTCGCGTTCACTATTTCCTATGCGGTAGAGTCCAGCATGTGTTGATGCTTCAGCTGCTGCTTACATGTTTTTTGTCCTTTGGGACGCTCTTCACCAGTTTGTAGTTTACCATTTCCATAATCGTTCCCACCAAAACTGGTTTCACTTACAACTGTTAGCTTCCGTTTCATCGATGTTTCCTGAAATTTACAAATTTCTGGAATAAAATAATATCACAACCTTTGTTTTATAAACGTAAAATATAAAAAGCAAACTGGGCCGCATAGAGTAATAGTTGAGTCATACAATGTAATAAAGTGATTAGACGAAGTCGCGAAAGAGAATATAGTAAAAAGCTGTTTGAATTAAATAATACCTTTACATTGTATTGCTGCCATTTTGGAGCACTTTCCAGAATTTTAAAGCAGTGCATTAGCGAGAATGATGAATGTTCCGTTGATGCAAACAATGTCAATGCTTGCTTAAAAATATCTTCAGGTGATGCTCCGCTTTGCTGCTGGTTGGTGATTTGCGCTATACAACCAGCGAACTTGCAAACTGTTTTATTAATTTGATGCCAGCGGGCCTTGATACCTTTCGGTGCTCGAAGTTCCGGATTGGATGAAACAACTTTAGCTGTGCATATTTCGATGAAATTCTCGTAGATCCGATTGTACAAATTTTCAGTATTTTGATTTATACCGACCACTGCATCCGTAGAAACATTCAGCCATGCTGTACACAACGCTTCATCTTCTTCAATGGTCCAATTTTTACCACGAAGCTTCGATGCACTCTGCTACCGATCAAAGACGATTAAAGCGAATATGAATATACACATTTTTACCATCAATAATCTTACCGTTGGCTCCATTTAATATTCAAATTAAAAAGGTAAACTTGAAAGTTCAAACGAACCAAGTCTAGCCAGTGAATTTTAAAATGAACATAAACAAGACAGAAAATTTGCAATGGCATATAGTGGGTTGCTAGCAGGTTGCTATATATACCAACGTGCTGCTACCCGAGATGCCAGTTGCTATTTTATAACCACCTTTAGCAACCACTAGTGCGAACCTTAGTTATGATAGAGGGTTGCCAAAATGAATAAAGTTCAGTATAGCAACCATTGGTGCGCTTGCTCTTAGAGCAAGCGCACCAATGGTTGCTATACTGAACTTTATTCATTTTGGCAACCCTCTATCATAACTAAGGTTCGCACTAGTGGTTGCTAAAGGTGGTTATAAAATAGCAACTGGCATCTCGGGTAGCAGCACGTTGGTATATATAGCAACCTGCTAGCAACCCACTATATGCCATTGCAAATTTTCTGTCTTGTTTATGTTCATTTTAAAATTCACTGGCTAGACTTGGTTCGTTTGAACTTTCAAGTTTACCTTTTTAATTTGAATATTAAATGGAGCCAACGGTAAGATTATTGATGGTAAAAATGTGTATATTCATATTCGCTTTAATCGTCTTTGCTCGGTAGCAGAGTGCATCGAAGCTTCGTGGTAAAAATTGGACCATTGAAGAAGATGAAGCGTTGTGTACAGCATGGCTGAATGTTTCTACGGATGCAGTGGTCGGTATAAATCAAAATACTGAAAATTTGTACAATCGGATCTACGAGAATTTCATCGAAATATGCACAGCTAAAGTTGTTTCATCCAATCCGGAACTTCGAGCACCGAAAGGTATCAAGGCCCGCTGGCATCAAATTAATAAAACAGTTTGCAAGTTCGCTGGTTGTATAGCGCAAATCACCAACCAGCAGCAAAGCGGAGCATCACCTGAAGATATTTTTAAGCAAGCATTGACATTGTTTGCATCAACGGAACATTCATCATTATCGCTAATGCACTGCTTTAAAATTCTGGAAAGTGCTCCAAAATGGCAGCAATACAATGTAAAGGTATTATTTAATTCAAACAGCTTTTTACTATATTCTCTTTCGCGACTTCGTCTAATCACTTTATTACATTGTATGACTCAACTATTACTCTATGCGGCCCAGTTTGCTTTTTATATTTTACGTTTATAAAACAAAGGTTGTGATATTATTTTATTCCAGAAATTTGTAAATTTCAGGAAACATCGATGAAACGGAAGCTAACAGTTGTAAGTGAAACCAGTTTTGGTGGGAACGATTATGGAAATGGTAAACTACAAACTGGTGAAGAGCGTCCCAAAGGACAAAAAACATGTAAGCAGCAGCTGAAGCATCAACACATGCTGGACTCTACCGCACAGGAAATAGTGAACGCGACGAAACTATTAGCGCAGGTGGCCCAAGAAAAACTTACAACCGTCACACAAAGGAATCTTACGCTAAGTAGAATGGTTGACCATTCTGTCATGTCAATAGATTTCAGTAAGTTGAGTGAACATGCAAAAGAATATTACATGCTCGAACAACGACGGATCCTGAAAGAGGCACAATCTAAAATATTAGCCAATAATGTTACCGAAGAGGAAGACAGCATGAATATTGAAGTTCTACTGTCAGAAGAAGAATCAGATGGTCCTTTCTAAAACAATGCTTGACTAATTAAAATGACAACCAAAGAAGATTGGTAGTTAATACAGAGAACAAATTTATTTCGCATATTTCACACAATAAAATGTCAATACCAAAAACCAAATGAAACCCAACAACAGTTATTCTTCTTCGCCCCTCATATTCCATAAATGTTCAATTAGATCATTTCGCAACTGATAGTGCATTGCTGTATCATGAACCTGCTTATAGCGAGTTAAAAAGGCACTGAAATCTAGTTTCGAACACATAGGTACATTTGTAGTTGCGTTTTCGTAAGCAAACATATAATCAAAGGTAACTACATTATCTCTTTCATCCTCTATGATCATATTATGTAGAATAATGCATGTACGCATTATACTCCTGAGATCGTCTTTATTCCACAGCCTTGCAGGATTTTTCACTATCGCAAATCTTGCCATCAACACACCGAATGCCCGCTCGACGTCTTGCATTGCACTGCTTCTTGCATTTTTGCGAAGTGCTGTAAACAATGATAAATAGAATTATTCGTTATGCGTTGCAATCCAATTGAAATAAATGTTAACACAGTTTACAAAACAGTTTAAAAAAAATTCGCATGATACGTGAATAAAAGTTGTTTGGGCACAGTTAAGTCGAATCTAATATAAATATAATTTCTGTTTATTAGAGGGATGGTTACCTTTCTCTTTAGTCCAATTGGATGAGTTATTGTCTGAACCAAAGTAGCAAGCGGCGGATATATCCCATCAGCTAAATAATATCCGGAAGTGTAAGTTCTAGCATTCACAACAAATTTTACTGCTGGAGACTGCCCGCTATAGATTTCAGAAAATAGTGGCGAACGATTCAAAACATTTATATCATTGTTAGAGCCAGGCATTCCGAAGAAGGCATGCCATATCCAAAGATCATAAGATGCTACTGCTTCCAAGACTATGCTTGGCTTTTTTTGCTTTCCCTTATATTGGCCAGCCCATGCCGTAGGGCAGTTTTTCCACTCCCAATGGCAACAATCCAATGACCCCAACATACCAGGGAAACCGCGTTGCTCATTCTCTTTCAACAATCGCTGTATGTCAGCTTCATTTGGGTGTCGAAGGAATTCTTTCTCATAGAGTGTTTCAACCGTCTTGCAGAATTCTTTAAGACATTTGCGAGCAGTTGACTCAGCCATTCTAGTATACTCATCTAATGCATCAGCAGGAATTCCATAAGCTAGTTGCCTAACTGCGGCAGTACACTTTTGCAAGTAGTTCAATCCCAGTTGACCTGCAGCGTTGGGTTTGCGGATAAAATACTGGTTACTGTTTTTCACATCGTTTGCGATTTTTAAGAATAATTTGCGGCTCATACGAAATCGTCGACGAAACTGTGCATCAGTGTAAATGGAAGCTCCCGAAAAATAATCCTCATACAAACGTTGAGCACCCTCTTCCGCTACCCGATTGATGTTGGGTTTTTTCTTTGATCTGGAACCGCCATTTCTTGTAGCACAACTGCTAGTCAAAATGAAATGTGTGTGCACTAACAGATTTTCTGCAATAATCAGTTCATCTTCGCTAGAATCAGATGTAAAATATTCTGTATCATCCATTTTCAAATAAACGACAGCATTAGGTAAAGTTTCACTTTAAAATTCATTTCGCGATTCGATAAACGTCAGGCCAGTTCGAGGCTTGGTTAATAAATTATCAACTTACATAATAACAACTGGTGCCCAAGGGGGTTGCCAAACTTTTATGAGGACAGAAGAAGTTAATAAAATGACAACCTAAATAGCAATCATTGGTGCGCTTGCTCTTATGCATTATTCGCATTTTTTGAAATTCTTCACAAGGTACACAGTTTTGAAAGATTACACCGGTGATGTTTTGTTAAATTCAAGTGAACCAGTGTACAGGTTTAATGTGGGATTAAAATGTGTAAGTAAAACTTCAGAAAAACACATATTCTTTATTACGCTCAATTACAGCACTTTTCATCCACTCCTAACATTATCACCTTGTTTATTTACATTGTCCGATTGGTACCCTCGTTTGACACTGATTTGGTTCTTTGGTTTCATCTTTGCGGGACTCTTAAACATAGACTCTGGTTGAAGGTATACGCAAAAGTTTGCAGCTGGTCGTTGCCGTCGCAGGAACCAAGTAAAAAGAAATCGTGTTTTCTTATTTTCTAGTACCTACTACAGTGAAGATTGCAAAAGGCTGTGTTTTCCCCAGCATAGCGTATGAGAATGTTATCTGATGTGCAGAGGATTGAATTAACCTATTAGAGGAATACGTGGCTAGAAGAAAGTGGTATTATTGGAGAGAATTTTTTGACATGACATCACGTCATTTACTAAATCGATGATGATGATGATAACAATGACGGTTGATACGTGAAGTATATGGTGTACAACTTGGATCCTCGGATGTAGAGAAGAAACTTTCTGTTTACGTTTCTACACAGATAAAATATAACGTTAAACAGCTGTGTAAAACTTTGTATATTCATACGTGTTAGGAACGACTCGAACTGTCTTGCAAACAACGTTTAGCACTAATTTATTATACAATATCCCAATTTACCGAGAAAATGCCGGACAGTATCAACCGAAGCTCGGTTGATTGGTCTAGGTTAGTGTGAGATTGTGCTTTCTTCACTCCGATTCTATCAAAACTGATTTTCTAGATATGGTTTGGGAAACGATGATTCATCCCCTACGGAGCGGACCAGAGCCCGAGGCAACACTGGTGGTTTCGTGGATTTGGGAAACGAGTATGACTACGGTGCTGGCGGACATCACGCATCAGGGCGAGATGAAATTTTTGCTGAAGATCAAGGAGAGAAACCCTGGTGGAGAAGTAACTTTTTCATTTCACAGCCAGTGCTGTTCGGTACATGGGATGGAGTATTCACCTCCTGCTTGATCAACATATTTGGTGTTATCGTATTTCTGCGTTCTGGATGGATTGTGGCCGAAGCGGGTATAATGCATGCGGTACTGATAATTTTCTGTGCGGTCGCGATTGCGCTGGTATCGGTTCTATCTGCGGTTGGGATTTGCGAAAGATGTCGAGTGGAAAGTGGTGGTGTATATTTTTTGATCGCCCACACGCTTGGATCCAGATTTGGCGGATCGCTTGGATTGCTGTACTGTTTTGGCCAAGCGGTAGGCTGTGCACTAAACGTGTTGGGTTTCGGCGAATCGATGGCTGGTCTAGTTGGACTGGAGGGTAACAAGTGGGCGATCCGTTCATTTGCGATTGCGGCGGTGCTGCTGCTTGGAGTTATAAATGTAGCGGGAGTAAAATGGGTTGTTAAGCTGCAATTTGCTCTGTTAATCATCCTACTGATATCAGCTCTCAATTTTATGGTCGGAAGTTTCACCGGAGAGGATCCCGAACATGGCTTTGATGGCTGGGGCCACGGAAACATGGCACTTAACTTATGGCCTGAATACAGCTCAGGAACAAGCTGGTTTACAGTGTTTGGTGTGTTTTTTCCAACCATCACGGGTATCTTGTCCGGCATAAACATGAGTGGAGATTTGCGCGCTCCATCGACAGATATACCGAACGGAACGCTTGCTGCCTTGAGCACATCGACGTTTTTATATATGGTATTTATACTGTTTCTGGGAGCGACCTGTCAAAGGGCTCATCTCCTAACGGACTTCATGATCGCGGCCAAAGTATCAGCAATTCCTTTCCTTTTACTGGCCGGTATCTATGTTTCAAGCATGTCTTCATGTCTAGGCGCAATGTACGGAACTCCACGAGTGTTGCAAAGCATTGCCAATGAGAATGTAATTCCTGGAATCGGTAGACTTGGTATGGGTCGCGGTCCAAACAAGGTACCCCTGTATGCCATGGCTGTGGTAGCTTCGGTGACCACTGCTTTCATTATTGTTGGAGACATCAACACTCTCGCACCAATCGTCACAATGCCCTTTCTGTTGACATATGCATGCATCGATTATTCGTACTTTGCACTAGCACAAACTTTTGATATACAAAACGCACGAGAGGAACGGTTTCGGATACAGGCGCAGAGCCCTTTGTATGAAACAAGAAACTATGGTGCAGCGGGAGACTATCATGACAATAATGATTTGGACCAATTGTTTCCGGAGCGAACCAGGCATAAGAACTTATTGGTAAGTAACTAAAATAAATTAACCTTTCTATTTTACATCATTTTAGTAACTTTTCTGATTTCATGATATGCAACTCATGATCATGACTGAAAGTTCCTTTATCATACAGACTGAATAACTTCTAATTTTTGTTACACCCATTTAAGAGTCCTGCCAACTCTCCTCACCATGTGCCTTCAACAACAGTCAATGCTGAGCCCATCGCAAACGGGACGGCTGGCAGCAGTGCTTACCCAAACGGAGGCTTATCTAATAGTACGTCCATCAACAGTGAAGTGATTTTCCGCGATGGAACCAACAGCACTGGCACTAACTCGCTACATCAAGCTGACGATGAACCAATTGCGCCTATTCGTCCACCGATTCACTCCAAAACGAAAAACTGGTATTCTGGCTTTTGTAATCGGTGGGCATCATTGTTGGGGGTAAGTTAAAAAAAAAGTGGAATAGTAGCCACATGAACTGTTTATCTTTTTTTTATTTTAGGCGGGCATAAAAGTGTTCGTGATGATGCTCGTGAACTGGGTTTTCGCTCTAATTTGTATGGTCACCGTATTCGTGGTATGGTTTTACGTAGGAACTGCGAATCCTGCTGTCAAACCTGGACTGGCTCACGAGTTCCGTTTTTTCATTTGGCTGAAAAACGGTGTTTTCAGATGTTTCGGGTTGGTAGCTTGGTTTAGTTTTTCAGTTTTTGGAAATAAACATTATTCCCAAATTTTAGTAAACGAGTTCACGACTACGAGCAAGTGGTAGTAACGCCGTCCTGTCCAAATGTTCCGTTAGCAGCGGCTCAATTAAACGAAGAGAACGAAGACTTTGCCTCTCGACGACGGTATCATCAGTCGGCTGTGGTTCATGGACAATACGTGGACGACGTGTGAATACCAAGCAACGGATTAGTCGGCCCTACTCAGTTGAAAAAAAGAGAACACAATCGTTCAACACACGTAACACACTGAGCATTACTTTTTTCCGCAGTAGTTAGAAAGCTAGAAACAATATTTGTACATTTATACATAGATACAGAACAAAAATTCGTCGGTTGACCACCAAAGCAAACTAATAGTCTGACGCGACAACTTAAGTAAAAAGTATTTAAAGTAAAATCAAAACAATGGTCACAGAAGAATAAAAAAAACTTTTTAGTTACGAAAGTCACGCGCAATCTTTAAGCAATAAGTGTGAGATATTGGTCAAGTACCGCCGTCTATTCGTTTAAAGTTCTGCTTTTGTAAATATCGTATTTTTCCTAGTAACGTCCTTAGTTTACGGAAAAAAATATTTATCAAGATGACGGTTATTTAAACTATTCTACGTACCACTAATTACTAATACCAGTGTACTAAAAACTAAATTTGTTGAGATTCGCAGCTGGATTAATTTATAGTCTTATCTAGTTTTATAAACGCATATCTGTAAAACACTCAAGTGTTGATAATATTAAGAAGAAACAACTGTTTAATACACTTATACAACATGTACGTTTCCAGCATTTAACAAACACTGTATGATTATATTATCCAAGATAATTGATTTTCATATCAATTGTGATGTGATATGAAATTCATCCTTCAAAACTTTGTTGTTGTCCCTCAATTTAAACCATTCCTTTTTATAAAAGTGTAATAATAATAGCTGTTTTTGTAACTATAGTAGTCTACTCAGTTTTTCTGTTGAAACAGTCCTATGTTTGGCCGATTTAATAATGTTTGGAATTATTAGGAATTATCTGTTGTTGAAAACTCTGTATCAAATTTATTTTGGATATGATCAATTCAAACTATGAGGCCATCCACATACCACGTGGACAGCTTTGGCGGGGGGGGGGGGTCAGTGTGATGTCCATGGTCCATACAAAAATTTTAGAATTTATATGGGCAGTTGTCCGGGGGGGGGGGGGGGGGGGGTTAATTAAAATCGTTGAAAAACTGTCCACGTGGTATGTGGATGGCTCCTATGCACATCGAAACAACGGAAAGCGCAGTGAATTTGCCTCACCCAAAGGCATGAGTTACAATAAAAAAAAACTTACAAACGAACGGAAGAAGCTACAAAAGCGAAGATCCAGTGAACATTTCGGAGAAATGTGCTATCAAACTCTTGTACTGTTGTTCTAAAGATATTCGTTTTAATTTCATGTGATTAACAGCTAAAAATGGAGAGAAATATTTCGCCTAGACCCCAAGATTACCCAGGGTTCCGCAAAATATCCGTTCAGTATTACATAGAAAATGTACGATTAATGTCTAAACGCCTTTACGATACTTTTCCCCGTGAGTAAACTCGGTCATCGGTTTACCCGACACACCACAGGTTCCAATGCCGACCCGTCCATTCACGTTTTCAGGTGAGGCGAATATACTTTTACATTTCACACCCGTTTTTTTAGTGTTTTTCGCCGCAAATTGAAGCCATTTGTTTTTCTCTGATTCTCGTTCCTCTTCAAGCTCTTTGAAACGCTGCTGTTTCTTTTGTTTCTTTTTCTTGAGATATTCTTTCTGGTTAGGTCGCATCCGTCTGAAATCATAAAATTTATTGAAATCACCGATGAGAGTCATATTGCCTTGTGTTACTTACTTGTTACTATTCGTCGGAAATACTTCATTACGGATTTTTCTTTCCTTCAGTTCCGGTATAACTGTGGTACTTCTGTTCTGATAAGCATCGAACACGACGCTGACCTCTCCGTTGTCAGTAATTGCTTCGATTGTTGCGTCGTAGTATCTGCCGATAAAAAAATCGATTTATAAACATTACGGTAGGACGCAATAAAGCTGGTTTACTCACTGCCCATCCTCAATCCACTTGGCCGAGCACTTGTCCCCAACTTTCCAAATAACGGTGGGTTTATAGGGTTTCTTTTCTGCCGCGGAGAATGCGTCAAAGTAGCTCGTGCTAGCAGGCTCTACGTATGCACTTTTTTTTAATTCAGCCTCCTGCTGTGCTCGAATCAAGTCCTTCGTCAAATCAATGACTTCCTCCAAATCTTGCTTAAGCTTGAGAAGTTCCAAGTTTTCCGGATCCGTAAGTAACGCAGCTTCCACCTAACATTAAAAACATAACAAGTAAACAAAGCGTAAGGGAAAGAGGAGCTACAAATATCAAAAGAAATAGCACATCTCACGTACCTGTTGTAGCTGGAGTTTATAGTTTTGCAAATCATCGGCCATTCTGAAAAATTTCAAACAAATACAAGCTACAATATCGACTGAAATGGAAAATGTTCCTAATCGTTTTGCAGCAAATATTGGTTCACAAATTTTGACTTCCCGTGACTATTTTTGACGTTTTCATTTAGGTATCAAAAAATCAATGATATTAACACAGGGTTGACATTATATTGGCTTAGGTTGCACTGAAACAATCTGTGCGTATTCCTAATCCAGGTATTTAAGGAATTACTTGGTGAAGCTTCGTCTCCAATCCTCCAATAACAAATCTAACGTAATTTTTCAAACCGGCATAAGTCACAAATAAAGGTTTTAATATTATGTTATTGTGAAACATGTAATGAGAGCGCTTACTTGATAAAAGTTACGAAAGCTGACTTTTCGGACCATAACCGAGTTTTTTTTTCTATGTACCGTCGAATCAGATATTTTTCCCGCTTAGTCAAATGTCGGATGTCCAGAAGAAATCAAAGAAAAGCAAGTTCCCGCTTAGTTATAAATAAATGCCGGACGCCCAGCACAAGTCGAACAGGAGTAATAAAAGGGCAAAAGAAGAGTGTTGGTTGTCATCAACGCAAACACAATATAATTTTACAACCAGGCGCAAATATTACACGTTGAACGAAGCAACAGATTTAAAAGCCTGCTCGCACCTATACAAATTTCCATTCGGAACTGCTTGTGAAAACCGAATCGGCCAGTTTGGCGGTTATGCGGGAAACGCATTCGGAAAACTGAAAACTGATGTTCGGATGAAATGTTTGTGAGGTAGAGCTACCAGTGCTTTAGTACAAACATTTTTTGAAACATCACAGTTTCACACTGAAACTTAAAAAAAAATTCGATTGCTGAAATTCTGTACAAATGTGCATTTCAAATCAAAATTTTGTATGAATTCTGTATTCTGTATCATTTCTGTATCGTGGTCAAAAAATCTGTATAATACAGAAAAATCTGTATACTAGGCAGCCCTGATTAGCACAGAAGTAAGTGGAATTTACTTGGAAGTAACGTGTCGTTTTTCAAAGTGTATATATACGAGATTTACAAAACAAAAAGCTTAGCCATGTTATTTCCGGAGTACTTCGTGATAAGGGTGAATCTAACAAACTGTAAACGAATAGAGATTTTACCGAAAACGTATGAAGTGAGCTTTTATCTACCTTCAAACTTCAAATAAATAATGTATCTCTTTTCTAACTATTAAAATGTACGATGTTTGTTAAGGGCGAAATCTACTTTATATCAAAACGAAATAGCATGAGGAATACGCCCTTTCTGTTTTTTACGTTAGTAAAAGGCGAAACTTGACTTCGTCTTGATGAATGGACGGAATTAAAGTTGTCTACAAAATAAACATTAAAAATAAAGGGCGTATTCCAACACAATAACGTAACCACGGCGTATAGTAGTATAGTAGATACCACATACATAAGACATCCCGAAAAAAAATTTACGATGTATTTTGCGGTGAGAACAGTAAACGGACAATGTTTTTTATTGTAACCGTAAAAAACACGGTATTGTTACTGTAAGCTTGCAAACGATTGTTGTCATTACCATGTTTTAACAACGTTTTTTGTTGTTGAATCTACCAGCGACAATAATTTTACCATGAAAAACATTGTCAGTGACTTCTAAATGTATGGGAAAATGCTGTTAAGATGCATAACGACCCCCCTTTTTCATGGTAAAAATGGCAAAAACGATTTTTTTTATTGTTCTGGACAATGACATTTAATGTAAAATTGATGTATTTACAATGAAAAACATAGTTAAATTATGGTATAGCTATGTACAATTACAGCAACTTTTAAGGTTTTTTTAATGTTATTGTTTTTTTCGGGATACGTAGCATTCAGGAAGAAATCTTCCGAAAAAGTTGGTACAAAATGAACTACTCGAATGGTACCACCCTCTGAATAAAATTACTGTTTGAGTTGTTTTTTAAGGCAGTGTACCTGCGCAGCCCTGCATTTGTCTCGTTCCTACTCGAAAAATGCTGCATTGATTTTGTAAATAACTTTTTGACAGTTCCTTATGGGGTTTTCTTTGAGACTCGATAAAGCCGAAAAAAAGAAAATTTATTTTGTTTTTTATTTGCGAGCAGTTTGACAGAGCGAGGTACGGAGTACTATGGGGCAACGTGTACCAGAAAAATACGCCAGTGTTACGTATGTCTTATGTATGTGGCGATACGGGCGATACTGTCGAGCAAATCAAAATAAGGCGCATAGTAAAGGGTGATACTGTCGAGCAGATCTAAATAAGGCGCAAAGTAGAGGGGGATACTTTCGAGTAGATCGAAAAAGTTGCATAGTAAAGGGCGAAACTACAAATTCTCGAATATACAATGTAAAGCGACTGAAATTCAAGTTTTAGGTTTACCATGTACAAAGCTAGAACAATTTTGCATTCATTAGAGTATTTGGATGACAAATATATTGTTCCACCGTTGTTTAGGCTTTGAATTCGTGATTGAAAACTTTGTTTATCTCTTTTGAGTTTTGTAGCCATTTTAAGATTCGCCCAGTGAATAAGTAAAGGTATGTTTAGACTATCTGATTTTTTCATCAGATTCGAGCTGATTGCTCGAAAATATATCGAATGCAATGTTGGTTTACGTTTACACCTATTCGATATTGTGATTCGACATGCCGTTCGATTTGTCGAAGGGAATAGGAACGTTTCTATTTTTCGTTCGACTCCAAGAACATAGCAACCTTTGAATTTTTTTAAGTTTTTTGTTTTGGCTTTCCATAACAAACATCATTTTCGTTTTTTGTGTCCTGGCAAATATTCAAATCGAGGAAAAATGACATTCATTTGGCAGTTCTTCCTCTCGACTTGTGCAAGCAGTGTGAACACCGCCATACAAACGGGTTTGAGCAGACTACCGATTTCTGCCGTAGTCAAAATCAGACCGACATGTCTAATAGTCTAAACGTACCTTAAGATATATTCGCTCAGTGTGAATAAGTTGATATCGATATTGTCGTACGCACGATATGAAATTAATATCGATAACTTTATCATCCCTATTGTGATTATTAACGTTGGCTAAACAAGTTTCTAATTTTGGAATTCGAGTTATACATTTATAAAATCATTTTTTGGCTGAAGGTGGATTATAAATAACATCATAAATTGACCATTTATTTAAAAACTCAGTATTTTTATTGAAAACTGTAAACAATCAAGATTTTGTTCAGTGATAAATTATAACCAGAGCGACAGAATGGCGAAAGTTATTACTCAGGAAACATTCGATGAGGTTCTCAAAGAAAACGTTGTTGAATTCTCCATGACAGTGGAAGAAGCTCGCGAGGAAACTATTAAACAATTTGAAGCGCAAGGGATTAATTTGGCTAACATTATCAAGGATCTCAATCTTAACCCGGAATCGGGAGTTCCACTGTTGAACGAAAGCATAGAATATCTGAAAAGCAATCTGGCAGAATATGAATCCCATGAGGATGCGGTTCGTACCCATCTGGCGACAGTTATAGCCGAAAGTAAATTGGTAAGAGGTAAATGGGGGGCTCGATATACATTACTTGCTTTACTTTACTTGCAGGGTGTTCCTCATCGAGTACTGGCATCCAATTTAGGAGCGTACGAATTAGCTGTGAACCAACTCGAAAATGAGGTAGCGAACAAAGAACTGCTAGGTCTACTTGTACAGACAGCGAACGCAATCATTCATAAGCAACCGGATATATTCAATCCAAAATCATTGCAAGTTATCACCAGGTATAATTAATTTTACATATCTTACTGTTAGCTTGATTACTTTGACTTTTAGACTTCTAATGACTGAAACCAATGTAGCCATTGTATGTGATTTACTTCGGTGGTTACAAAAAACGTGTATTCTTCATGAAATGAACCGACATTTGATTATGGATGATGAGCTCTGTTTGAAGCAATTAAAAATGCTCCTAGACCACGATGCGAATGAAATTGTCAAAAATGTCTGTTTGCTTTTCCGATATCTGATTCTAGATGATGACATTCGGGTTGAGTTTGGAAAAGCTCATGAACACGCTAGAACATTAGCTACCGAGACACTTGCAGATATCACCAAGTTGTTGTTCAGTAAGTTTTTTGACATAGCTCCTTATATGCAGTCGGAGACACCCCGTTGAATTTTATTTGAAAACATGTGCATTAATATATGCAGAACCCTTATTCTGGTTGGCAGTATCAAAAAGTTGACGGAATTAAGAGACACAGACTCAGTTGAATCAACATCAGCGTGTCTCCGGCATTGAACTGTTTTATTAGAATAAAATTGATTCTATGTATATATTTTACTATTCCAGAATACAAATCAGACCAAGACCTCATTTGTGAACTGCTTTTAACAATAGCTTCTCTAACAGTTCGTAACGAATTCTGTCAGGTTGTAGAAGATGCCGGTGGTATTAAATTTATTATGGATGCAATGGTTGAATATTGCGATTCAATCAAACTGATCAGGGAAGCGTGCAAACTGCTAAAGGCTCTAGCAGGAAATGATACCGTAAAAATTCATATTATTCAAAACGGTGCTGCGCCGCTACTTGAATCGGCACTAAATCGCCATAAAGACAACGAAGTGTTTGCTCGACATGCGTTGGCGTGTGTCGCCACATTGGTGCTGCGAGACAAGAACAATAGTAAAGCTCTTTTCGAAACTGGAATCGCCGAAACCATTGTGCAGACTATGAAAATACATCCACAAAGTAAGATTGTTCAACGAAACGGCGCTTGGTCGATACGAAATATGGTCTCTCGTTCACGAGAGCAATGTGATGCATTCCTGTCCCATGGCGTAGAGGATGTTCTCAATCAAGCATTGACAGATCATCCGACTATTGCCCACGACATCAAGTCAGCATTGCGAGATCTTGGTTGCAAAGTTCATTTGAACGAGGAATGGAAGGCCCGTTCGGATATTCAAATCAAGCATGATGAATGAAAAGTATTATTACGTTACTAACTTCACTATACCTCTAAATACCGTACTTGATTTTTTTTCTAACCTTCGAATATTGTATTTTGGACTGCACAAAAGTTTTTTTAATCCGTTTACCACTATTAAAAACGAAATTATTTAACACGCTTGTTATATGTTACTAATAAATCAATATTTGAAATCAGAATTTCTTAGTTTTGATTGTAGAAGTACATACAAAAGAAATGATAACACATCTGGGTATTAAGCACACAACGAATTATAAATGTTTTCTCATTGGGAAATAAAACATTTATTTAATTACAATTGAAGAATATTGATAGGATGGTTAAAAGTAGTTGAATAGAAACAGCACGTGTGTAAGCATACATATTTATTTTCTTATACAAATAATCTACACACACAACGCTTTTTAACCTGGATCTGTTGGAATGACAAAAAACGTTTGCCGAGAACGATTACATTATAGATATTGCTAACGTTAAATATAATAGAAAATATGTAGTCAACAGTACAAATAAAGAACCGACGGGTTTTGTATCGCTGTAGATAAGATAAAAATCGCATTGATTAGCAAGGTCAGATATAAAAAGATAGCTGCGCCCGAATTCAAGCGAGCGTGGTGAAAGTTAAAACAAATGCCGTTTGAATCACGCTGTTTGCTATTCTCCAAATAAAGATTGTGGTTTTTGCTGTCACCTCGAATCTGATTTAATGATTTTCCTATTACTTCATAGTATAAGAGAGTGTAATGCTTAAAAGACTACCAGCTTTCCCTACACATACCTTCTGCACACTTTCCTCAACATCTCTAATTTTAGAACAATGGAAAACTGTTTATACCCGGGATTATATAAGTAAATTATATTCAAACACATTCATGTGCGAACAATTTACTTTGATGCATAGGGACAAATGGGATAAAATGCTGCTTTTGTTCGGTCTTGTTAGCCTCGAAAGAAAACGTTCTCTAAACAGCACAGCTTTTTCTCGAAAGTACCAGTTTATATGAACCACCGCCAATTGTTCTATTTTCTAGTTATTATTACGTTCTTCAGCTCTCAGACGCCTAGAAGTATTTATTGTTATATCGATAGATGGCTACACCGGCAACACCAATCAGGATAGATCCCATCAAATAGCCCCACAGTTTGAACTGCAAATAAAAAGAGCTCAGGTCAGCGAACGCGAAATTTGTGCAATATTGCTTTTACTCTAATACAAATGGAAAATACGATACTATGTGCTAGATATTGCAGCATGTTTTACCTTAGATGCTTCACGATTTTGGGTTATAGGTGTTGCTTTCGATTTTTGCTCCAATTTCTGTGCGTGGCCAAGCATCTTTTGGTAAAGGTCTTTCTCATTGCGCGCTTCTCTTTTTGATTTGAGAATGAGTTTTGAAAGTTCCTAGAAAAAACTATTTTTTAGTTTATCTTGGCAAACATACATTTTGAATCAACATACGGATTGAATCAATTTGTCGTCCTCGTCAATAGTGGCGGCCTTCTGTAGAAGGGTAATTGCTGCTTTGGTATCGCCTTTAGCATCCATAATCTAAAAATTAGAAAACAAATAAGGAAAAAAAGATCTTCAAATCTTATTTACTGTTCTGTACCTTTCCTTTTCGAAATAATGCTTTTGCATTATTCGGTTGACACTGCAGTACATGATCTACAGACTTTGATGCCGCGTCATATGCTGCGATTTTGAGTTGAGCAAGAGCCAAATTATTATAAACTTTCATGCGGTCTTCCAAAAGATCTTGCAACTCCGCATTTGTTGGCTGAAATGTGCAAAAAAATCGTCAAAGTACTAGAATACAACCTGGTCTCATTGGTATTGCCTACTTCTAAATCTCCACTAGACGTTGGATTGGTAATGCCGCCTTCACTTTCATCTAGGTACTCCAGTGCTCGCCGGTAGCTTTGGATAGCCAAATTATATTCCTGTCGCTTCATCCAAAAATTTCCCCTTAGACGTTTTTTGTTACCAATCTCTTTTCGTGCGGCATATGACTTACACTCTAGGTCATTCTCTTCCTTAGTCGACAGCAGTTCCACTGTGTAGATGATTTTTGCATTCGGTGGAACATTTCGTTCGGGATGATCCTCATCCTTAAGCCCTTGTTCACCATAAGCAAACCTTGCGTCTACTACCACCTCCGCTTGTTCACCAACGTTCATTAACTTAAGAGCCATATCCAAACCCTGTACCACTTCGACATCATCGATCTGAACCACATAATTTTGCTCCTGTTCCACCAGAGTACCATCCTCTAGGCGTCCAGTGAAGTTAATAACTGCAATATCACGGCTTTCTGGACGTTCGCCCTGGCCCTCTTTCAGCACCTTTTTTAACAGAGATCCATTGCCCAAAATGTCCATAGTGTCATTTTTCTGCTCGACTGGCGGATCCTTCTGTTGTTCTGAGTTCATTTCAGCTCGTTCTTGTTCATTGAGGTTTGAGAGATCCTCAAAAGAGCTGCTACTGGACTTTTCCGCATCCATGATGTTCACTGTGCACAGTGTAAAATAGTAAAAGTATTTGGAGCAATTATTAGCTGAAAATTTAGATTGGGTAACAACAAAGATTTTTTTTGATAAGGCTTATATGACGTTCAACGCTACATGGTACAAAACTTTGCAAGTGAAAGCTCTAGAATATTAAATTCTGCATATCATTCAACCTTCTGATAGGAACATACCTAACTGCGCACTCGAATCACTGTATCCGAATAACGAAATCGAAATTGTTTTTCTTTGTTGAAAATTTAAAAGAGATGTTTTTATACACAAGAAAACAGCAAAGTTACACAAACCAAATAAAAATATATTAACTACGCGATCTGATCTGATGTTGGATTTGCTATACAGCAAAAGTTGCTATGATTCAATGTTGCGATGCAAAATGTGTCAACATTCACAGCGCACAGTGAAAAATATGTGTGTGATAGCCCTGATCACATAAGGTATATATTTTCTAGAAATTAGAATTAGTTCATCATATTTATCGCGAAATTTATTTATGTTCTTTAGAGTTGTTAAATAATGTAATATAAATCGTTGAATATTTTCAGTATTATAAAAGCTTCAAAAAAATTATTTGTAATACAAATTATTTTCTAGCCGCATATAAAAACGAATAGTTGATGTAATTTATTCTGGCAACAAATTGATTTCATAACTTAAGCCTGTAGTACACTCCTTGTCTAATGGTCAAATATTTGACCTTCTGACATAATGGTCAAATATATTTGACATCATGGTTGTTGTTTGCCCGTGTTTGCCCCATGTTAAAATTGGAGAGTGACAAATCGTTTAGATGATTTTACGTGATGAATAGTCGTAGAAAAGAGCGAGACGTCTGTGCAAGCGCGGCAGTGTTTTTGTAATAACCTATTTCAATTCATGTTTTCAGCCACTGAAAGGAGCACAACAACAACAACTATTGATATGTCATGAAAAAGTCAAAAAAGTCCATCGCTCTTTTTGGAAACACAATATAACGGACCCTTTTCATATGTTTTTCGAATCCGTTTTAATTATTTTTCCGCGTTTTCCACTTTAAAAATTTGAAAATTTCAGCTATGGAAGGCAGTCAACCGAGATTTTCTTCACATGCCATGTTGTATTTATGTTGTATTTTATAATTTATTTTTAACAATCTCACATTATACATGATCATATCTACAATGTTTAGATGACTTTATACGGTGAATAGTTGCGATGCAATGTTGTTGTAACAACTTATTTCAATTAATATTTTCAGCCGCCGAAAGCAGCACAATAACTACTATAGAATTGTCATGAATTAGTCTAATATAAGTTCATCTATTTTATTTTAGCACAACATGACGGATCATTTTCATGTTTTTCGAATCTCTTTTTAATATTTCTTTTGCGTTTTCTGCGTTAAAAATTTGGATATTTCAGCTATGCAAGGCAGCCAACCGAGATCTTCTTTACATGCCATATTACTGCTTATTGTATTTTACAATTCATCTTCATTAATCTCACACTATATGTATATGATCATATCTATATTGTTACATTAATCCAATTAAATCATGGTCATATCACTTATCAAAGTGAATCCTGATCAAAAACCCACCCCACTAACAAAAACTCCCGTCCGTGGTCTTTGTAGGGATGCAGAGGTATACTCGGTCTCTAAGAAAGCAAAGACTACATTCTAACATTCCTTCCTTATTGAAGGCTTCGTGCGGTACTGGCATAACTCGAAGTACAGAGCTCCAAGAGAAACGGGATTTAAAAGTTGGCGTTAAAATTACCTTTATCGTCTCCAAGAAATCTATGAGCAAGTTAAAAACTTTCAAAGACACATCGACTTATAACTCAGTTTTTTTGTGGATTTTGAAACAAGTCTTTGTGAAATAAAAGTTTATCATATTTGGTATCATTTGACTGCTACATGGAAAACTTTTAAGTTGTGCCGGTGTTGCACGAAACCGACGATATCCCCACCTGACTGTAAGGACGTGGCCGGCGCCGTCATTGGTCTATAAAAAATCGGGTCATTGAATGATGCACAGTGAGAAGGAATTACCACTCCCAGTCGTTCTTTCAGTTGATTCATTGTGCATCTTGAGTGGCTCGGACCCATCACGGAGTAGCAACCATTGATATGTACAGTCAGAACTAAGCTAAGCTAAGCTAAAAGGTATGATCCACAGTACAGTATTTCACTAACATCAATGAAATAGTTTCACTAAGCCATTTAATTTTCTATGGAAACTATTTTTTGCTCCAATTACAATACATACACACCAAAATTTCTATTTATGGTTTAGCAAAGTACATTGCTGAAAGTGTATCAGAAAACCACTTGTTTACTGAATCACAGCATTTTTTTTTCAAAAGTTTACTGTAATTCAGTTCTACAATTTACTGAATTTCGTTCAGTAATTTTATTTTTGCTGTAAACCAGTATTTCATTGATAAATTCACTGAAAACCAGTAACCGATTTGATTCGCAAAAATACAGCAAAACTATTTGCTGAACAGAAAACAGTAAATGAATGTTTGCTGGAATCCAGCGAAAGAATTGATATGTAAAAAAAAATCACGTGAAGCTGTCATTAGTAAAACGCGCCAAATCGCTGTGCAGTTGATACAGGATCATCGCTAAGCTCCTGATAGCGGATATGGAACCATAGCTAAGTCACTGTTGGGCTAGATGAACCTAAAAGTTGAAATGATAATCATACATCTCTAGTTCAACAGTAATTCGGCTATGATCCGATAGGCGGATGGAACCTGGTGCCTGAGGGAAACATGGTTCCCTTGAACTAACTGGTTAACAAGCAAATTGATTTATGCTTTGCTGAATGTACAGCAAATCGTCATAAATGACAACCTGCAAGTTGTATTTTGCTTTACACGCTCACTCTGGGCTACTCAGCGGCTGAGTTGAATTTTAATCATTTTTTCAGTTGTTCGAAGACGTCAAAAAATCAGTAGAATTAATTTGATCATGGCGGCAAACTTCCTCAAAATTGGGTAACTGGTGCTTACGTGTTGTTTTTGTTAATTTTTTTTGCCATTAAAAGCAAACCAAGCAAACCGTCTGAAAAAAGGAAGAAATAGAAATGTTTGAAATTAGTTGTTATCGGTAGGTAATTCATAATTTGAAATAATTGACTAATGCCAATTTTTCTTTTTCACCAGGACTCGTTGGTTGGATACACGGTGAATAAATTCATAGATCTCCCGTGTCCCGGCGAACGAAGGTAAATTCTTGAAATAAGCCTTTTTTTAAATAAAATTCATTAAAAAGGCAAAATATAATAATATCGAGTCAATAATAATTTTTCCGAAATTCCCTCATTGAAAGTACTCATTTTTGAGTCGAAAATGAGTAACTTTTACGCATCGCGCATCAGGTATAATATGGGTAATATTTACTCAATTTTTATAACATTCGGTGGTACTCAAAAATTGAGTGAAACAACTTCTATTCAATTTTGAGTACATACGGTTTTAGCGGAACTGATTAGGTGTTGACTCAGTTTTGGGTTATCCAGAGTGAGCGTGTACTGAACATGCAGCAAACGTCACTTTTATGCAATTGAGTATTACTGAATAATCAGCAAATTTCATTTTGCTGAACAGATTGCTGGAAACACAGAACACCAAAAATCAGCAAAATTTTGCTGGTTTCCAGCAATGAAAATTTGGTGTGACATCATGACCTTAAAATCATACCTTCTAACTTCAAAAAACTTTGACGCCAAGCGACTGATTACAAGTAACATTCGCATATTACGTAACGCAGAATTTTGCAATTATTTTCAATCCAGCTTTTTACGCGCCATAATGGCGGACGCTATAATGCAAAGTTCGTATTAAATTACCCACCCTTTTGACAACTCTGCTTACGTCAGTTTGAAGCCTTCATACAATTTACAAAAGAAAAATATATCTAGCAACATTTGTGTTGCCAAGTTTTCAGAAATCGCAAATCTGACGTAAGCAGAGAGGTTCGCATATATTACGAACACGCATTATAGCGACCGCCATTATGGTGCGTAAAAAGCTGGAAACCACCCACCTGGGACTGAGAAACGGATATAAAGCTCTGAGAGCGTCAAAAAGAACTAGAACGAGCTGTCAATTTGAAAACAATTAAGAAAAAATATTGGTTGAACAAAAGGTTTGATTTTATCAAATTTGTTTCAAGCAGACGATTTATTGAATTTATGGGATGCTTTTATTGAAATAAACTGCTCATTTTATTGGTCAGAAAACAACCCAACTTTTTATTGAAACAAACCAAAACTTATTTGATTTGATTGATTTTTTTCCTGTATTTAATTTTTTTGGATGAACAATTCATATTCGTGTTATTATATAGAAATCGACACGACATTATAAAATGTTTTGCACTTGAATTCGCCCTGCTGGTTAAAACATATGGAATTCATATGCGAAACCCATTAGAATTATTTATCGTGCAACACCTCATTTTTAAAGGGAAACACTTTCAATTCTCGTGTTATGACATATAGACATAAAGTGTTCGGATTTTTAATCTCAAATGAATGTTTACCGAACTTTGAATGATTTTTTATTCGATTTTAAAATGAAAACAGTTTTACATGGAAATGATTGCATATAATGTAACCTTTGTTTGTAAAATTTAAAATTTAAATTTAACTATATTAAATTATCACCAAAAATTAATTTTCCTTCGCTGTTGACTCTCTTGAGCCTGTAAAGCAAACAAAGAATTTAATTAATTTAATTTAATAAGAGTATCGACTCTAGTTGACAAATGGCTGGACACGTGTAACTTGAGACCCTAATGTGGCCATTCACCTCTGTCCAGCAACTCCTATCCCAACCTCCACGTGGTGCCGACCGGAATACGAGTAACCTTAGCGGAGATCGGGTAACCAACCCCGGTGGAAACTATGGTCGTATGCTGACTGGGAAGCGGGTCGCACGCGGCTGTATCCCCGTATTAGGGGCGGCGTACAACAGCGTCTGACCCGGAGCGGGCGGCTGAATTATGGAATGCTGTATCCCGCCAGCTACACCTAAGATGGCTGCCCCATCAGCAGGATGTAGGTATCGCGACCCTGATAAGGTAGCATACCGAAACCTTTCATCAACCACGAACAACGAATTTAGAAATACGGAACGGATCAATTGGCAAAGACCTAGGCTACGAACACGGAAAAAGATTAAGGTAAACGATTGGAAATTGGGTACTTGGAACGTCCGATCTCTCAATGAACCGGCGCGGGCTGGCTTGCTTGCTCGGGAACTACAGCGGCAGGGAGTCGAAATCGCAGCGATTCAGGAGGTTCGGTGGCCAAATTCCGGAGAAAGGGAATTCCGTGCAGTAGACTCTATTGCACGCACTTCTTTCAAGTACCACATCTACTACAGTGGCGGCAAAGCAGCGGGACGGGGCGTCGGTTTCGTAGTGCTGGGAAATCAGAAAACAAGAGTCATCAGGTGGAGGCCCGTAGATGACCGTATATGCGTGTTGAGGATTAAGGGCAAATTCTTCAACTACAGTTTAATCAACACCCACGCACCGACAAACGACAAATCCGATGAAGTTCAAGATGAGTTCTATGACAAACTTGAGCGAATCTATGACGAGTGTCCAAAACACGACGTAAAAGTCGTCATCGGAGACGCAAACGCACAGGTTGGGAGGGAGGAATTCTTCCGTCCGGTCATTGGAAGGCATAGCCTCCACTCGTCAACCAATGAAAATGGCCTGAGGCTGATAAACTTTGCCGCGGCCAGAGGAATGGCCATATGTAGCTCCTATTTTCCACGTTTGAATATTCGGAAACACACCTGGAGGCATCCAAATGGAGAAGCCTGCTCCCAGATCGATCACGTACTGATTGACGGTCGGCACTTTTCGGATGTTACTGATGTTAGGTCTTTTCGGGGACCAAACATTGACTCTGACCATTATCTCGTCGTTTGTAAGATCCGCGCACGGTGTCGAACGTGCTGAAATCTCGCACAGAGAGGACGACGCGTTCCAACATTCAGCGTTTGAAAGCTGATGGCGTGGCAGCAGAATACGCCAGAGAGCTGGATCAACGGATCGCAGAACAGCAGGAGGGAGAAGTGGAAGACATAAATGGGCTGTGGAGCAGTATTCACGGTGCCATCGAAACGACTGCGAGAGAGGTGGTAGGTACGACGCGTGGAAGACAGCCTAACGGCTGGTTCGATGCCGAGTGCCAGAGAGCGACAGATGAGAAGAACCGTGCCAGGAGCCGCATGCTCACTGCGGCTACGCGTCAGAACAGAGAGAGGTACAGGGTGGCAAGAGCTGCCGAAAATAGAACCCACCGTCGGAAGAAGCGCGAGTACGAGGAGCAGGTGCTCGCCAGCGCAGAGGACAGCTATGCTCAAAACGACGTGCGGAGATTCTTTAGAACTGTCAACAGAGTCAGAAGCAGGAATTTCCCGGTGCCGGTCATGTGTAATGACAAGGACGGCAACCTGCTTACTGATGAACCGGCGGTTGCAGCCAGGTGGAAGGAGCATTTTCAGGCGCTATTGAACGGTGAGGAGCCGATTGAGCAGAGCAGGAACAGGATGACGATTATGAGTGACGAACAAGCTGTGGAGCCACCAACACAGGAGGAGGTGAAAAAGGCGATTAGTGAGCTGAAAAACGGCAAGGCCGCTGGGAAGGACGGTATCCCGGCCGAACTTCTAAAAGTGGGAAGCGAGCGGCTGTACTACGCGAACCACCAGATAATACAGTCGTCGTTCGATAACTGCAACATGTTTACATTGCAGTTATCGAATGCCGTTCGATAACTGCAACACTTGACACATGCCAAAATTTAGAGGGGGTCCGTCATTACCATTTCTGTTTTCAGTGATGTCGATATGTATTTTTTTGATGAAATAGTGGCAAAAATAGCAGAAAACTAAAATAGACAAGCTATTCTATTAATCAATTTGATATTCATATTTCCGCATCATAATTTATTGCGTTTTAGTAACTACTTTACATAACTAACATGTAGGCGAAGATAAAGTTCATCACTACAATAGACCATTTTACGAGACGTTTCTGAACTCAATTCATGAATGAAATTTTGACAGAAAGCTCGGAACCGCTGAAATAACGCAAGTAAAAGCAACATCAATGTCAGCAGGATCCGTGACACCTGTCAGTTCGTAAAATGGTCTATATAACGCTCGGTCACAAAGTATTGTTTGTGATCTACTATGCACAGCCTCGCTGAGTAGTGAAAGCTAGCCAAACACTGCACAAAGGATTTTTTTTCTCTTCTAATACTTACGAAAAGTGAACCACATAACATGGTGATTTTGCTTCATTGATTAATAGTGGAGATCTATAATCTCCCATCTAGAATGAAGAGACAACAAGTAAACGAAATCGAAAGAAATTGAAGAGTCCTTTTGAAATGTTTTTAGAGATTCAACAATTTTCATTTTCGAAAGCACTCAAAATCCCCCCGCGAGGTCTGCCACTTCAATGTCAAATGTGACTTTGACATCACATTTGACAGATTACGGTCCGATAACTGCAAAGTTGTTGCAGTTATCGGTCTTGCAGTTAAAAAACGTTGCAGTTAAAAGTCTTGCAGTTATCGAACGGCGACTGTACTAAGGATCTGGGTGGATGAACAAATGCCGAACGACTGGAAGGCCTCATATGCCCTATCTATAAGAAGGGCCATCGATTGGATTGTGGCAACTATCGAGGAATAATGTTGCTCAACTCCGCATATAAAGTGCTCTCCCGTATCCTGTTTCTCAGATTGAGACCGTTGACGGAATCCTTTGTTGGCGAATACCAAGCTGGTTTTCGACAAGAGCGTTCCACGACGGATCAAATTTTCACCGTGCGACAGATCCTCGATAAGTTCCGGGAGTACAACTTATCGACTCAGTGAAAAGAAACGAGCTGTGGCAGATCATGCTGGAACACGGTTTCCCTACGAAACTAATAAAGCTGAGTCGTATGACACTGGAGGGATCAAAATCGTGCGTGCGGATAGCTGGCGAGACATCAGCCGCTTTCGTAACGTTGGATGGACTGAAGCAGGGGGATGCGCTCTCCAACCTATTGTTTGACATCGCTCTTGAGGGTGCAGTACGAAGAGCAAACGTCGAAAGAAACGGTACGATCATCACGAAATCTCACATGCTTCTTGGTTTTGCGGACGACGTCGATATCATCGGTATCAACCGTAAGGCCGTGGAGGAGGCTTTCGTACCTTTTAAGAGAGAAGCAGCGAGATTGGGACTTGTCATTAACTCTGCCAAAACGAAGTACATGGTAGCTAGCAGAGAGCGTGGGAGTCCTCGTGGTGTTGGTGCTGAGGTGGAGATAGATTGGGAACGATTTGAAGTGGTTGACGAATTCGTTTATCTTGGTACGCTTGTGACATGTGACAACGATATGAGCCGTGAAGTGAAACGACGAGTTGCAGCTGCGAACAGGGCTTTCTACGGACTGCGTAGCCAGCTAAGGTCCCGTAGTTTGCAAACTCGCACAAAACTAGCGCTGTATAGGACGCCGATACTCCCGGTGGCCCTTTACGGACATGAAGCATGGACGCTGAAGGAAGCTGATCGACGAGTGCTCGGAGTTTTTGAGCGTAAAGTTCTGCGATCGATACTTGGCGGTAAACTGGAAGACGGAGTGTGGCGCAGACGCATGAATCACGAGTTGTACCAGGTATACAAACATGCTGATATAGTGAAGGTAATACAGCGGGGCAGGCTTCTGTGGGCTGGACATGTAGCCAGGATGCCTGACGAGAGAGCCGCCAAAACTATCTTCAGTAGAGAACCAGGAAGAGGCCGTCGACTCCGTGGTAGGCCTCGCACGCGGTAGATGTGCGCGATGGAAGAAGATGCACGATCTGCTGGTGTACGGGGAGACTGGAGAACGGCTGCCCAAGACAGAAGAAGCTGGACATCTCTAATTCGTTCGGCCCTGGACCGGTGAACGGTCCGTTAGCCAAAAAAGTCAAGTAAGTAAGGGTATCGACTCTATTATCGTCAGGTTTTACCTATTATCGTCCGGGGGGTTAATGCAGTCATAGAGAACTGTTATTTTGCAGAGAGGTACTCTGCATTATGAAGAACCATCCTGCAAGAAATTAACGATCTTGGACATCATTTACCCCCCTGGCGATAATTGGTAAGACCTGACGATAATAGAGCCGATACCCTAATTGATGTTTTATAAAGAAATACTTGTCTCTGGTGTAAAGATGCTTTACACCTGGGAGGGAGAAACGGATACGAAGCTGTGTGAGTGTCAAAATGAACGAGAATGAGCTGTCATTGACTGTCAACTTGAACCAAAAAACAAAAAGCATTTTTTGCGATGAGTATTGTTATAACTGAAAGGTATCGCGTTGCTCGAAAAAATATTCATCGCAAACAGTTTTTGTATTAATTGTCGTTTTAAAAAATATTTTGGTTTGTTTTTACGTAAAAAAATAAATTTCATAAGCTTTAAGTAATAATTATGCTACCGTACTTCGCTTATTAAACTTGCGCTTCCCATGATTTAAGTTTTGGTTACAATTTCGAACACACTCCATCACGGTCGAACTCAAAACTCTGATAAAAATTGCATACAACTAGAGGTGGGAAAAATGGTTCACTATAGTGAGCGGATCAGAGCGGTTCCGCTCACTAAGATGAACTTGTTCTTTTTAAGAGCTCACTCGCTCTTTTCGTTCCTACATAATTTTTGGTTTGTATCAGTGTAGCTAATTATCAGACACCGCAAGCGAGAGGCAGGTGAAAGCTTTACACCCGATTTGCCAAGCGCAAGGTCGCGCGCAAAATTTCAATAGAACTCCCAGAAACAAGCTGCCACCAAACGTCTGCCCTGATATGCATGACTTGCATTTCTCATCACCCAGCCACCAGCCAGCCGCAAGAGCATGCAAAAAAAACAACTTGCAACAGTCCATACACAGATACACGGGTTGACTAACCCCGAGTACGCACTAGTGATGGGAAACTTATCGATACTTATCGACAATATCGATAAATGCTGGTCATCGATATTATCGTTAATTTTTTGACGTTAACGATAATTATCGATATTATAAGGGTGAGCACAAGTCAGTGCGGCTGGTTACTGGAGGAGACCCAAAAGAAGGAGACCTCACCTACCCTACCACAGGAGTTGCTTTTGCCGCTAGGTATTTGTTGGGTGCTGCTATTCGACAAGATTTAGCATTGTTGGGGGTGGTGTAGCGGTTCGCCCCGGGTGTCACTGAGTTTCTGAGAAATATAGGTAACTAAAAAGGTATTGATAGTTTTTAGTTTCCTAAGAACAGTTGAATTCAACTACTTAGTACTGGAGAACTTTGAAAAAATATCCAAACTATTTGCACTATCTCATAAAAAGCAATGATACGAAATTGTAAGAAAATGCATTTTCTTTGGCTCGCCAACTCTTATAATATGATGGACATGCATAGCGGCAGTCTATTGGTAATTGTTTAGTTTAACTTGGAACTGTTTAAGTTTAAAGTATCTGTTACCCAACAAACAATTTTTAGTTCCACTAAAAGTCCAAATCAACGAAATTGTTGCGCCAAAAAAGTATCCTGATTTATACAGGAGGTAGACAAAATAATTGAGATAAATAGAATTCTCTCGGATTTTAAATGGCCAGAACTTTACGAAAAAGGAATCAATTTTGATAATTGGTTTCATTTCACTGAAAAACAGTATTACATTAGTATTACTTGGGAACTTGGTGTGACCAACCTACACCGAAAATGTTTCGGATTTCAAGAGTGTGTGTCAAAGTGTACATTTTTGCAACGCATAGAACGTTTTAGGCAACTAAATTGTCTATCTAAAACACTTTATTCAAAAAAATCTGAGATCACCGATATTTTCTAAAATCCTTTTTTGTTCTTAAAATTATATTTTTTTCAGAGTAGGATCTTAAACTCATTTTTTTATATTTTTGAAGGAAAGTTCAGATAATTTTTACTAAGATATATTGATTCATAAGAAAAAGGTTCAAATACAGTTAGGTTTTCTTACGCGGGGGATACATGCCTCGTGAAAAAACCATGTTAATTCAAAAATCCGCTTGATAAACCGCTTTAATTTAAAAATTCGCGTAAAAACCACGTTAATTTGAAAATCTGCATAAATAACCTTTTAGAGAAAATCCGTGTGAAAATAATCTGATCTATTTAAATGTTAATCCAGATAAATTGCTCTATGACCTACACACCCACAATGTTCGATTGAATTCTGCTAGAGTGCTGCAAGCTCAAAGAAAATTAGTACCCAACAGGGAAAAAACCGCCAAAATCAACACCCATACTTAATAACTTCATACCTCGATGATTCCTTGGCGAATTTCCAATCTTTGGCTACCAATGAACCCGAAATAAATTCTTATTTATTGACAACATATAAACCTAAGTGAAACAGAATATCATAAAAAGTTCTACGCGTTGCAAAAATGTACACTTTGGCACACACTCCGGAAATCCGAAACATTTCCAATGAACCTTGGTCATGTCCAGTTCTCAAGTAACACTAGGAAACTAGGACAGTTTTCCAGTAAAATAAAACCTGTTTTGTCAGAATTGATTCATTTTTCGTGAAGTTTTGGCCATTTAAAAATTGACAGAATTTTGCCTGCTTAAATTATTTCCCTTATTATACAACCTTCAAAATAAACTTCGGCTTGAAACTACTCCGTAGAAAGCCCTCTCGGCGTAAAACTCGAAGACTTTCCAAAACAAACTGTTTAACTCGTCCGGTTGTTTGAATTTTCATTTGCAGTATCGTAAGATTTGTCATTCAAGGCCTTAACACAATGGATACGTTGCGGCTGCGTTTGCGGCAATTTGACAGTTAGCCCATACATTCACTGTCACATTGACGTCAACGCAACGCAACGTATCCATTCTGTTTGGGCCATCACTGTCTCTGTTTTTAACAAATTTATATAGCAAAATTGCATTTGTCGAATAACGTTTGCGGTAAAAAAAAAATGGACAAAAATTGCCGATTTTTCATGGGTTTACCTTCGATCGCACTGACGAAACTACTCATGCATCATCAATCATAGTAACCCATGAGTTAGCAAAAAAAAATTGACAGCCCTATCAGTCAAACTCTAACTGTGATGGCGAAAAAAGTGAAGCTACTCCGTTCAGAAATGTGCGCGTTCAAAGAACGGTACTCCGCCGCGTCAAAAACGGACATCGTGCGGCACTTTGTGGACCCCGGGTATGTCGGTTTTGGCATCTACAACATCTTGACACTATTGGACAACGATCAGAGCATCGAAAGAAAGCCCGATTCCGGACGGCCAACGACCCTGAGCGACAAGAAGCTTTCAAGGAATGCTGAAGAGGAAGACCGAGGGAAAAGTGGCTAAATCGCTGCGTGCACTTGGCAGAGAGATTGGTGCGTGCTCTAAAACAGTGAAAAAGCATCTGGAGAACATGGACATACATGCAGGAAGCGGCAGTCCCGTCCACTGGTCTTGGAGCTGCAGGCAATGACGCAGCGACAGCGGTTGAAGATGGTCAAGTCAATTTTCCCGGCGAATCGCGACGTGGCAGTGGTATTGGACGACTAGACCTATCTCACCCTGGATGGCAACGACTAGCAGGGCTCTCCGTATTTTACACTCTAACTCTTTTACACTTACCTCCCCCACGAAGGAAGTGAGCATCGAGGTAAGGTTTATTTCACAGACCAAGTTCCCCAGGAAGGTGCGGCTGTTGCTGTCAATCAGCGAGAAAGGGATGTCAAAATTGCTCTTCTTTCGCTCCGGGCTGGCCGTGAACGGGGAAATTTATAGTACGAACAGGGTTGCCACATTTAAATCTGTGTTTTCCCTTGAAAAAATCTGAACATCTGTATCTGGAACAAAGATATCTGTAAAAAAAAATTTGTGTTGTTTAAACACAAAGAACTTTGTATTTTTTGAGTTTTACATAAACGTACATAAACGAAATTTTTAGCTTAAAACGTGTGAGGAGTTGAAAATATGTTCAATTTGCTCAATACTTAATGAAATAAAATTTGGATTGTTTTTAAAAATTAATGTCAATTTCGAAAAATCTGTAAATCTGTACTTTTCGACGAAAATCTGTATATCTGTATATACAGATTCTGTACCGTTACTTCGGCCAAAAATCTGTAAAATACAGATTAATCTGTACATGTGGCATCCCTGAGTACGAAGTGCCTGACAGAAGTTGCCATAAGCGCGAAGACACGGTGTTCTGGCCAGATTTGACGTCGGCCAACTATTCGAAGCGATCGTTGGAGAAGATGGAGCGGCTGAATATTGATGTGGTACCGAAGTCGGCGAATCCGCTCAATGTCCCTCAGCTGCTTCCCATCGAGAATTTCTGGGCAAATTTGAAGCGCAAGATCTATTCCAACAATTTTGTCTCGAAAACGGAGGAGGAATTAAAAAAACGAAGAAAGAGCTTAAAAACATGGCTACACGCATGTTTTCGTCCGCCATGGCGAATGTTCCGGTTAACTGCACGCAAGGACGTAATATTTTTTGTGAGGAAGCTAACATGACAACCTTTCGCTCTCAGAAGAACTGGTTCTTCCGATGGCTCTTTATTTGTTCAGCTCGCAGGCAATTCGCTCGCGATCAGAAGATTTCGATCTTTTAAAGAACTGATTTTCTGATCAGCTCGGGAGCGGGTTGTTTGCATAGATTCAAAAGATCAGTGAACCAGTTCTTTCGCTCTTTTCGTTCCACTTCTCGTTTGCGTCCCGGCGTTAGCCAGCCCGTGTGCTGTGTGTGAACTGTGGCAAGTAGATTTTATTTTTTATTCCCGCGGCGGGTGGATGGTTATGCATAGGAGAGCAGGCAGACGGCGGCAGCTATTTTCTGGGAGTTCTATTGCAGTGTCGCACGCCGCTTTGCGCTTGGCGTGTAAAACATTCATATGGCTCTCGCTTGCGGTGTCTGATCAACAAAATCGGCTTCAGCTTTTTGCTTGAAGTAAGGGGTGAGTTACCGCTCTTTAAAAAAGAGCGATAGATCACTCACTCACTTTGAAGAACCAGCTCTTTAGATCAGTTCGTGAGCGGATTGCCCACCTCTACATACAACGGTAAATTGAAAAAACACAGACTCGAAAAATTAGTCTGTAATATTTGCACATTCAGTATTCCTTCGTTTGAATCATGAATGCGTTACAGCAAGAAGATAGTTACACGCTATCAGAAAACGACGCATGTACGTTTTCTCTGTTTTGAGTGTAGTATTCGTAACACTCATCCGTATCATTTTATCAACCGTACTCATTCGTTGTTCCCGGGCCAGATAATGAAACTGCTGCTTAAAAGCTTTTTCGTTGTCCAATTCCAATTCCTCCAAATCATCACAATCGAGGCGCATGTGTTGTTAAGTTAAACGACCAGGCGTCCCTCATTTTGCGAGACAGTCCCGCTGCCTAACAAAATACAGGCATGTCTAAACCCACCACACCACCCGCGTGTGTGTTTCAAGCGATGCCACGGAGGGTATTTAGATTGCCCTTCAGTGCGTTGCGTATACAAAACGAAAAACCCGCAGTGTTCTAGATAAAACAGCCCTTCGATAGATTCGGCAAACACAAACCCGAGTGTACTCAACTTCGTGAGCCCGCATGCCTACACGTGTTTTCTCAAACGCTTCATTTTTTCAAAAGTACATATGAAAAAAATATTGCAGGTGGTTGTATGCGATGGCTAACATCCAACTATCCAATATTATTCCATTGTCAATCTCTCCGTGGCGACTAATGCTTGTGTGTTCCCCGAAACTGCAAGCCCTCGGTTGCCTCATGTGTCGAAGTTAAAAATCCTCGGTTGGCGTGTTTACGAATGGCTCTCCAGTGTTTTGTCTTGAGCTCGCGACGAAGGGTAATACGAAATGCCCTGCGTGGTGTGTTTGTTAGCAGATGGGCCACATGCGCTTTGGAGGGCTGTGGTTTTCCCATGCCTGACAAAATGTCCATTTATCAAAAGAATCACGCACGCCTTTGAAATGTCCCATGGTTTACAAATGTAACATTTTTTCAATGAAACATCGTGCCTTTCTGTTAAATAACATTTCACTTACTAATAAACTTCTTTACGTCAATAATAGCCAAATTGAACAAACGTAAGGGCGTAGAAAACTATTCAGTGAAAAAACGAACTTCTGAAATAATGTTCACCGTTAAATGCATCCGCCTCACTGTTTTCTCCGGTTGCATAAGCATTCACAGCTCTTGCTTCGAACCTTTGGAACGAGCCTGATCTTGGAATTCCAGCCTTTTTAGCCACTATCGAGTAATTATGGATGACCGATACAATATCTAATTAGAGTATGTACATGCAGAGGAAGTATATCGGTACTGGACACGAACAAGTATGGAAGGCTCAAAATCATCACTAACATTCGTGCCAGTTATATTGACCGCTACGATATGCTAAGCTATTTTGCCGTAGCCGAAAACGAATCGAGTTTGATATTATAGAGAAAAACATGTAAACCACTACTCGAAAAGCCAGAGGATAAAATTTAATGAAATAAACTATTCGTTAAAAAATTTATTTAAGTCTTCGTAATCACCGAAGCTGGCTGATTTATTGCAGCAGAACACTATAACTAATTCCACTATTTCCGAAAGTGCCATAACGTACGTAGCGATTCTTTGAGTCCGCCACCGTTGTTACGGTTGGAATCGCTTCCAAAAGCGACCAGCGGAAATATTTCCATTGCGAAAACACTGATTCCCTCTAATGTACCAATTCCCGTAGTTAAGTTGTTAGATACTGCTGCTGCTGCTCCTATTACTTGGTTAGCTGAAATCACAACATCTACATTTTACTAACTTGAGAGTTTTAGATAATCGTAAAATACTTACAATGTTTTCGAATTTCTTTATCCTTGCGGCTGCATTTCCTGCCGCGGGTGGGATCGAGGTTTATCCCACAGCTTTTCAAGGTATTTGTTTATTTTACCTGAATGAGATTATTTACATCGGCAAACAGCTGCCAGAAAATCGATGTCAACATTATCCAATGAGATATACATGAAGGTGCGGAAAAAAGGTAGTCAATCAAAGACAGTAAATCCTGAACAATGTCATGGTTGAAAAACAACGTGAATCGAGTTTATTATTGTCTTCATAAACACTATAATGGTATACTTGTAGCATCAGCATTCTTCTCCCGCTATCTCATCACCTTTATTTGTCTCATTGAATGAAATTTACCACTAACCTAACTAACCTAAAAAGTGTGTTCGACAGAATGGGGTAAAATGAGCATTTTTCGATTTTTTTTTCAATAGTTACAAGCCCCAAAGAAAAAAAATTTAAATAAGGATCGGTTTCAAAAATAGAAAGACATCGTTTGAGCGAATAAAAATTTATGACGGGAAACCTCTATTCACTCGAAAGGGATGTGGGAATCATACGTAAATGAAGTGCGGCTCATAGATGTAAGTTGATGTGTGCGACAACTTGAAACGAAAGTGAAAGTGAAAAATGATTGAATTTGATAAAAAAAATCCTTCAAATAGCAATGCAGAGTCATTTCCATATCCATTTGATGAAACACTTGAATGCAGCGTGTGCAGTTTTTTCAGTGGAAGCATATTCTGCTCTACGAGTAAGAAAAGATGACTATCTGTTATTTGCGAAATAGGCATCAGCGAACGCAGAATAAAGCTTCTAGTACATTGATTGCAAAATTTCAAAATATTTGTCGTTGGCAGACAGACGAACTAACCCAGACACTAGCAGCCCAGCCATCGCAGAACGAATCACAAGTAGATACTGAATTCACGACACTGAAACTTAAAGAACTGGATCAATTACTAGAAAACATTTATTAATGATCATGTGCAAACTTACATACATAACGGTATCAATAAAACACCGAGTAAAACACCACTATCTGGCATTTCACTTCGAGATGCACGCTCGTGAAAAGTAACACGGCGAATGAATTAGTTTTAATTCAATTTCATAAGTTGCATGGAAACGTCAAAAAATGAATACCGCATTTGGTGATTCTGTGTAATTTTTACACTGATTTTAGATTAATCTTGAATAACTCATTTTTGAATTTACCACTATAACTCAATTTTGAGTAGCAAGCATGAAAAAACGACACCATTATTTGACACGAGTGAAAAGGCGGCACCATGATTCAACATTTGTGCGCCATTATTTAGCTTTTGCGGCCGTGTTATCTATTCTTGTGGCTGTTTGAGTGATTCCAAAAAATGAGAAAATCGCTGGGAAGGTGGCCACGGACATTTTAAAAAGCTTTAAGGTACACATATAAACTTTTTTCATTATTCATTCTAAAGAACCAAAAGTTTTCAGGTTGTTCGTGTCATCAGGAAAATTGTGGGAGAGTAAAATATCAAGTGATTATGCATCACAAAAAAAGAGCAAAATATACTTAAAAAATAAATATAATTAGACACCGTTCAGATTTTGTTTGTTTTGTTCTGACTGTTACCGGCACAAACCTCCCTCTCTACGCTAACATCGCATTTCAAACTGAGTGGTTTTCAATTCTTAAACTGAGTACTTTTAAATTCTGAAAATGGTTAGTTTTAAATTCAAAAATGAATATTTTTCTATTCAAAAATTTGATAGTTTCAAAATCTAAATCTGTGTAGGTTTCAATTTTAAAACTGAGTAGTTTTAAATTCAATAAATGGATAATTTTGTACACATAAACTGATATTTTTTAAGAACTTAATGAGTTTTATTAAACACAAAAAATGAGTTCAATTGTATACATCATTCTGAATAATAAATACACAGTATTTGCCCATACTATGGTTACACAATTTTGAATAACAACAGAGTTACTCAATTTTCGTGTTGTTCCACTTTTTATGAAAATGAATTGTTTTCTAATCATTTTTGAATTCATTTTAGGGAGCGTGGATCGATGGAGGTTGACATTGACAGAATAGAACTGCTTAGATAGTGCACGCTAAAGACTGATTAGCAGAAAAAATAAAATTGGTATAATTGTTTCGATAAAAAACACGATGGAAAAAAACAAACAATTTTAATTAAAACAAATGTAGCGTTTCGAAATTATTTCAAACCATGTTGGTTTGTTTTTAAAAAAAAAAGAGTAAAAAAATCGTTCTTTCGATTGAAACAAACCAAATCGTTGAATTGATTAACAATAAAACATTTCTTGCGTATTTTTTCAAATCGGCCAATCTAACATTTGCGAAACAAATTCTTTACTTGTTTATTTATTTAAATGGGTACTTCTAAACAATACTCCTAGCTAATGTTTTTCATTACTGTGTTGAAGATTCTAATTATGTTTAAGAAAAAAAAAATGAGTTTTTAGCAAATAACGATAGAAAATTTTTGAAAATAACGTTTTTCTACGAAAATGTAACTCTTTCAGATGATATAAAAAACTGATATAGCTAAACAGCCCAAGTTAAGTAACCAACACAAATCGATTGGGATAAGGCGGGCCTGATCAAAAACATTAACATTGGTCTCATCAACGCCTGGGAATCAATGTATATTGCGACTTCCAAAATAACATTGGTAAACGACGACAACGCGCCTATCAACTCATCTCTAATACTTGAGAACGGGGAGGAACTAATATAAAAATATACAATACAATATCGCTCGTGGTTTCAACACTTTTCTATCAGATTTGAAGAACGGAAAAGTGAAATGTGTGATGTCAGTTTTTGATAGACCCCGGTGACTTAACTTTGCCATGTGGGTATTTTTGTAGCATCGACTTCAAACTTGTCTTATCGAGAACTCGTCTAATAAAGATCAGTGCTTGCAGCGCACTCTACATAAACTTGCTCTCTTTGACTAAAATTTGTCAGATTTTTCACATGTGCGTTTTCTTTGTAAAAGACGAGAAGTGCAAATTTTTTGATTATAATTCGCGTTTTCTTATCGTTTTTACAGCGGAAACATCAAACCAGTTACAATGAACGCGGAAAAGTTGAAGAAATTACAGGCTGAGGTGCGTATTGGTGGAAAAGGAATGCCCCGTCGCAAGAAGAAGATTGTGCATACAAATTCCGCAGTAGACGACAAGAAATTGCAGCTGTCGCTCAAAAAGCTCGGTGTGAATACCATTCCGGGAATCGAAGAAGTCAACATGATCAAAAACGATGGCACTGTTATCCACTTCAACAATCCCAAGACACAAGCCTCGCTAGCCACCAATACATTCGCCATCACCGGACACAGCGAAACGAAGCAGATTACAGACATGTTGCCAAGTATCATCTCGCAGTTGGGACCGGAAGGGCTTACCCAACTGAAGAAATTGGCCAGTGCTGCTGTTGCCGAAGACGATGATGATGTGCCCGAATTAACAGAAAACTTCGAAGAAGCGTCTAAGAAGGAGGTCGAAAACCTTACGCAGAAGGTGCAGGAGATTCCGGTTTCATAAGGTGACTGCATACTTCTGTCTATATACATTACTGTGCGTATTTCGATCCTTCGTTTGAATAAGAATAGTCGTTTCCTTCCCCAAACCGAACGTACGAAAATTGCGATTTTCTGTACTCGGCACTGGTTCAGCATTTCAATAAAAAGCCTATTTCTAGGTACATTTTTTCCGATCAATTCAATCATCGACAAGGAAGTGGAAGGTTAGTTTCGAGATCAATTCGATCGGTCGAAACATTGATTTTTGTGACTTGTTCACACACAGTTCTTTCGTGCCTCACATTTCCACTAGCTGTTTGGTAAACAATTTGTCAGCCAAGTGTAGTTCTCACAAATCGATGAATGCTGTTGAAAAATCAATAACTGCAAACTGTACTTGCCGATGACTTGTAAATAACAGTAAGAAGAAAAATCACCTAAGAAATTGATCTAACAACAGCAGAAAGCAAAGAATTCTTCGTTATAAAACACATTTTAATAATCAATAAAAGGAAAGAAGAATAGATTTAAGTGAACAGAAAATCCCGGACAAATCAAATGTTGTTTTGAATGTTCGAAATCCTTAGCTCTCTAAATAATAATTGTACCTATGAAGGTCGTCTTCATGTTTGTGAACATTAGTTACAGCTACTAAGTAACTAATTTATCAACATAGATTATCGTAGAGGTTAACAAGCTGAAGTCATTCAACGGTTCAAGAATATGCGTATTACGTCATTAATAAGGATAGGTTTGTGTGAAAGTATTAGCTGAATTATTCACGCAAACCCTGTTGATATTCTTGTTAAATTAGACATTTTAATTTGTGAACAGAGATGCCAGATGTTTTTGAAAAATGTCTGCAACTGCTCGAATAACCAGAAAAATGTGCTCGAAATCTGAAAAAAGTCTCCGTGATCCGAAAAAATTCTCTCGCGCAGGCAAAAGTCTGTAAAAATCTGCACACATTTCAAGAAAATCTGCGCAAATATAAGGAGATTCTGACAAAAATCTGCAGAAACGTGGAAAAACTGCAAATATCTGCAAATCAATAAATATCTGCACACGGACTCCAAAAATCTGCGTATTGCAGACAAATCTGCACATTTGGTATCACTGTTTGTGAATCACGAGAGTGGCTGCGAAATTGAAATATTTCGGATCCTGCTCACGCTCGCATAAAGTTTCGTAAAGAATTGTCAAAATATGCTAAAGCTGAGGAGCAAAAGAAAAAACGTTGCATTCTTTCTTGTACACAAGCTATACAAATCACAGGGTTGTTCAAAATATTTTTTCATGCCAAAGTAAGGTGAAAACCAGAGTCTATGTGTATATAGAGTCGCGCAAAGAGAAAATCTATCGTTTCGGCAACACAGTTTTTGTGCCGTTTGTTGCTAAGAACTATACAGTTCTGTCTTTCACCATGCATAAACGAATATCATTTTTAGAAATTTTTCACAAGGTACACAGTTTTGAAAGATTACACCGGTGATGTTTTGTTAAATTTAAGTGAACCAGTGTACAGGTTTAATGTTGGATTAAAATGTGTAAGTAAAACTTCGGAAAAACACATATTCTTTATTACGCTCAATTACAACACTTTTCATCCACTTCTAACATTATCACCTTGTTTATTTACAGTGCTCGATTGGTACCCTCGTTTGACACCACAATGCCAGTGGTACCGCTATAAAATTTGGTAACGCGACTTTTATATCGGATTTGACGTTTATAGCATACACGCTCCTTCAATTTTACCCTAAACTGAGTAACATCTACTTTGTTTTATATTTCAATGCTAAACGTCAAAAACTGAGTAACATTGATTGTTTGAACTGAGAAATATTTACTCAGATTCTCTCCATAGCCGTATTTACTCATTTTTGCGTAATATGTGCGAATGTCAAAACTTTTCAAGTAGTAAAAGCAGTTTATATTCTGATGCTAATATTCGACGTTTTATCAGTTATTTCTAAAGTGTTAACAAAAGTTTTGAATTGGTTCGAGCCCAGCAACGGCGTCGAAGATTTTATTATGTACCTGGCATCTCTCGAGAAAGAGCAACCTCACATTGCTTGTATTGGAAGGCCTTTCGCTTGTTAAGCTGTAAAACAACAAAACTGTTTGCTGGGCGTTGTCGTTACCAGGTAGATTTCCTTAAATGTACCAGATTCAAATCAATGTTAGGAATTAAAATTACAACAGAATTGCACATGATTACGGATTTCATGTCAAGTACCTTATATTGAAGATTAAACAACAGTTCCCGAGCAGCTGTTAACCGTATCGCTGCTGTTATAAAAGAAGCCGCTAGGGCAGGAGATGTTGAAGTTGTTTGAACTTTGTTCATTGGACTACTTTTTATCATTTATGAATAAACAGTTGGTGATTTGCGTTTAATTGGTGGTTTTTCATTTCAATTGATAACTGAAATAATTCCTTTAAAAATATTTGAATTACAAAAGTGGGTAACTTTCACTCAGTTTCGTTGATTTGTGATTAATGACAACAGAGTAAAATTTGCTCAGTTTCTGACAGATAGATATGTTACCCAAAATTGAGTAATAGTACAAGTCCAGCTTTTTACGCACCATAATTGCGGGTGCTATAATGCGCGTTCGTAATTTGTGAACCTCTTTTCTTACGTCAGATTCGTGATTTCTGCAGTTTTAGCAGCATTGATGTTGCCAGATTTATTGTTTTTCGTGTGAAATACATGGAGAGTCAATAAGGCAATCCATGAGACAGTTGCGATCAGCTGATTTCAGTCTGTTTTCAAATTATGACAGCTTTATGTATGTTCGATCGGTCTCAACTTGGATGCAATCCGGATCCAGAAGCGTGAAAAACAAATGTTATCCGATCGGTAGCTAGTATCGCGAGTGCCAATCCTAAATACAACAATAAAAAATCATTTTCGATATTATTGTCAAAAGATTTCTGTTTTGGTCATGTTTTGGTTTTGCAGCTTGAAAAACAGCAACAATAACAAACGTACAAGCAAAGAAACGTCACCCGTGGATTGCCCTATCTGACGTAAGCAGAATTGTCAAAAGGGTAGGTAACATATTACGAATTTTTCATTATAGCGTCCGCCATTATGGCGCGTAAAAAGCTGGATACTCTATTTAGAGTACGTCCACTTTTAACGAAACAGAGTGGTATTTAACTCAGTTTAGAGTAAAATTACATGAGCGTGTAGCCCTGTATTCTTCAGTGCACTAAAGCCTGTAGTACACTCTTTGTCTAATGGTCAAATATTTGACCTTCTGACATAATGGTCAAATTTATTTGGCATCATGGTTGTTGTTTGCCCGTGTTTGTCCCATGTTAAAACTCGAGAGTGACAAACAATTATCTTTGACCAAATTTTTATCTGTCAAAAAGAGCCAAATATTTGAATCTTGGTCAAAGAGTGTAATACAGGCCGTGACAAGTGGCTTCTAGTTATTCTTCTTTTCGTTCAAAATTGCCCTCATGAAACATTGTGATTTTTCGGCTCGGCGCTTGCCAGTGTTTCCAAAAAGTTTAATTAGCAAAATATAAATATCAAGGATTTTCCAAGTTCTGGATTTCAATTTTAATTAATTCATTTGATTATGCTAGCTCAATTCATTAGAAGATATATGTTAAATTCATGGGCGCAACTAAGGAAAATTTCTAGGGGGGGCTAGTTTTCATGTATGTCATTTTAAAAAAGAGAAAAAAGAGTTTGAATATGCTTATTTAATGACGCCTAAAATAGTATCGTAAAAGCAGAAAAAATCACTTCGGGATAGAATCTCCGAAGATGTACTGAATATCTTGAACACATCGTCAACGCCAAGCTCTTTCAGCAACAATGATTCGATATTGAGGAGAGCTAGATTTGGTAAACGGCTGGGCAGTGCTTTTAAACAGTTCACCCGTACTAGTTAGAATAAAATAGACCCCAGTGTGGTTCAAAGCATAATGCCCTATTCCTACCTCCACGTGGTACCGACTCAATAAGGTATATTACAAAGGAGTGGCAGATACGATTTCAATATACGATCAGAGGTGGCGAGTAAAAAGTTGTGACGTCACAACAATCGTTACGTTTGGCATTCAGTGCGAATATTCGCCAAATTGTTCTTTTTTCGAGTTTTTAACGTTCTACGGTTACCAAAAAACACGAATGCCATCGTGTTCAGTTAAACTTGGTGGTGTTTCGGTTTCGGGAGCCAAAAAGTTAGGCATAAGCATACATGCTTCTCCCAAAAATCCCGATGATGAGAAACACTGGCGTTTGTTCTGTCGGGTACCGGGTCTTCCCGCAAACTTTCATGTTTGCTCACAACATTTCCGCGCGATTCCCGGTGCATTTTAGCATCGGAAGGTAAAGTATCAATCTGTGCAAAAGTAATTGTTTACGTTTCAGCCGTTCCAACAATTTTTACACTTCCACCGGTGAATCTATCATCACGGAAGGTGCGAGCCAGATCCGCGCTGGTAGCAGAGCTACCACACGAGGCAGAGGCACGAGGGAGACACGAAGCAACACGAGGCAAATGCACCAGCTGTAGAATGCGCTCCTTCGGTCGAGCAGGTCAAAGCACCGGCGAGAACGTTTTTTCGACTGGGGCCGGCGGTGGCTTGTTGGATGAAGCGAGTCAACCAATGACTGAGCGCTCTACTTACGACGATATTCATCCACAGATCAATTGTCAAAAAGAAACTAAAAAACTCAAAGAACTACGATCCATCGTTGATCGCAAGAGGTTGAAAATACGAAATATTCAGGCATAAGCATTTAAAGTAATTTACAAGAGAATCAGTGGTGGGCACCGCTAACCGAAAATTTAGCGACGCTAATCGCTAAGTCGCTAACCGGAAAATTTAGCTCGATAATCGCTAAACGCTAAACGCTAAACCCACATTAGCGGAACTTTCGCTAATCGCTAATCGCTAACTTATTAATATGTAAATAGTCATATCGCTATATTTATGCTCATGTTTTGTAAGATTTGGACCAATTTGATCTGTTTTGGTTAAATAAACGAAAACAATTACTTTTTCACGAAACGGTATTCTATTTGATTTTGTAAAAACAAGAATAACAAAAGTTATTTAGCTTGCATTGAAAATAGATACTCTTAGGAATGTTTTCATGAAAATTCAATTATTATCTGAATCGAAAAAATAGAACCAAAGTTGTCATAACTTCAAGCGCATTGCAATTCATCAAAGTTCTTGGTGTGCCAAAAATTCAATCTAGACCTTGTGCTTGTTTTTCAAAATGCTCCTGTGGCTTGTACGATAACTGGAACTCCATTCTAGGGTAAAAAAACTGATAAGAGCCATCAGCAATTCACAGTTTTTCTAAATATTTCTATTGTCGCTTCTCCACAAAATTAAGCGAATTAGCGATTAGCGTTTCGAAGGCCAAAATTTTAGCGACGCTAACAGTTTCGCTAACCAGGTCAAAAATTAGCGAAATCGCTAAATCGCTAACTGAATTTAAGCGTCGCTAATTAGCGAATTAGCGAATTAGCGGAATGGTGCCCACCACTGAAGAAAATACGTTATCGTTTTCGTCAGTTAATTTTAAAAGATTTCGAAATCTATGGCAATATCTGGGAGACACATGTAGTTTCTAATATTATCATAGTACAAAAATATAATGCATTCCATACGATTTACGATCCATATTTCAAACAAAATTCATACATGTTCTTTCGCCCAACTGTGTATAATTGGTTGTTGTGACGTCACGATCTCAGCACGCGAAAAATGTTGCTATCTAACACTTGCAACCACGCTCATCTGCCGCTCCTTCGTATATACCTTATTGGTACCGACTGGGATAGCAACCAAGGAAAAACCGGCGAACCGGTGGTGTCGTTGTTCTCCTTAGAGAGCAGCTTGTCTGCGCGTCTACCCCACAGGCTAGGGGCGGCTCAAACAGCGACTGATCCGAACCGGACGGTTGAACTATGAAATGCGGTGACTCGCCAGCTACATCCATGGCGGCAGCTCCGACGCGAGACTAGGCATCGCAGCCCTAGTAAGGCAGCATACTAAAATAAACATACTACGGAGAATCAAGAATTCAAAACGAACCGGAACAATCGGCAATGACCCAGCCGACGAAATAAGGACGACGATTAGAAGCTCAGTACATGTAACAGTAGATCGCTTAACGACCCGGATGTCAACCGGATTCTGCTGGATCAGCTAGAACCCCGCCACTTCGACATCGTTGCGCTCCAGGAGCTTTGCCTGAAAGGAGAGAAGGTACGGTGGATTTGTGGCCGCAAGGCACAGTACCACCAAAGCGGCAGGCAATCAGCGACAGGTTGTGTTTGTTGAGAATAAAAGGCCGGTTCCACAACTACACTATTCCCAATGTGCACTGCCCTCAAGAAGGAAGACCTGATGCAGGGAAAGAAGCGTTCTACGCACAGCTGGAGAAACTCTACGATAGCTGCTCGCGTAGAGATATCAAAATCGTCGTTGGGGACATGAACGGAACAATAGACTTATATAAGCCGGTTATCGGCCCGCACAGCCTGCTATGCACCAACTTCGCAGCTTCCCGCGGATTAGCAGTCCAAAGTCCCTTCTTACCTCGACCAACGTACAGCAAAACAAATTGACCACGTTCTCAACGACGGCCCGTTCTTCTCAGACATTACAAACGTACGCACCAATCACGGTGATGATCGGACATGACCACTTCGATACAAAAAACTACAAAACCTCGATAACCGGTAGTCCTCTACGGAAGTCTTTTTGATATTTTCGAACAGAAGGAGCCTATTGGCGAACAGAAGGTGACTATCTACGGTGGAGCACAAACGGACGACGGATAATGGCTACAGCGCATGAACCATGAGCTACAAGCGCTGCTTGGAAAGAACCCCTGGCGAAAGACAATAGGTTGCGTTGGGCCGGTCACATCGTAAGAATGCCGGACGACAACCATGTGAAATCGCTTCTCTTCAGCAACCCTACCGGCACAAGAAATTAAGGGGCGCAGCATGCATGATGGCTCGACTAGATCGAAAGAGACTTGCGAGTGATGAGACGTCTGGGGAACTGGTGAAACACAGCCCAAAACCGAGTAAACTGGCGACTTCTTGATACAGCACGAGTTACTACAGCTCTCGTCTGACTGGTAAGGTGAGTAAGAGAGCAAGGGTTGAGAATCGATCCTGGGTGCAGAACTAGTTCTTAGCCAATGAATGACGACATCTCAATTTGTGTTGATTTTGATGCTCTGATAAGTAGTATGGAATGTATATATATTGAATACAATCATTCTCTGGGAAATTCTAGGGGGGGCTAAACACGTTCTAGGGGGGGCTTCAGTTTCAAAAAATTGTTGAACCAAAAGCTGTTCATTCACTTGGTAAGCAAAAACAGTGTGAACAAAAAATACCGATAGTTTTCGCAGCACGGCCAACCGTACCGACTAATAATAAAATTTAACAGTGCGCTAAGTGAAATCGACCAATCAGAGAGGGCTTTCGCTTTGACAGAACTTTGGGTGATTTTTGGTTTCACTTGTCACGTCCTGTCCTAGCTAATTGGCCCTGACACAAGTAAAAGAGATTTTTAGGGCTGTTCGCACCTACGCGAATTCTCATATACAATTGTCAATTTATGTGTGAAAAAAAAAAGCAAAAATATTTCCCTTCTTCACTTTCGCAAGTAAAAACCAAACCAATATCAACAGAGTCGTCAGGGCCAATTACTAGCAACCCCAAGTATGATGACAGTTCTACAAGGTATGCTACATTTTTGTCAATCCACGCACACAAACAAATCTCATTATGAAAAATTTCGCGTTTTGTATGGAACTCGGAACATTTTTGGAAATTTCTCGTTTTATGTTGTTTTATATTTGATTTTTTTGGTTGGAGAGTGAATCTTCAGTTGAAACACACTAGAAATTGATATTAATTTAGATTTAGTGTGAAAAATTGCGACAATATGTCGAAATAAAATATATAAAAATGCTATATTTCTAATAGTTGGAGCATAATCTTGGTCATTGTCATAGCTCATGACTTTTGTTACTGTATGAAACATAAGCGACTCTATTTAGAAGCGCTATTAGAGTACAAGAAAATAACGAAAAGTGCAAAAAGATTACCGGCAAATTGATGAAAAACAGCATATTTTACCTAAACCGCAGCATGTTTATGTATTCCCCACAAATAAAACATGTTTCAACATCATTTCTATAACTTTTCAGGAAAGTATGTTTTATAAGTTTAGTTTAAAATGCAAAATCATTTCAAATTACATACAAAATTGGAAAAAGTTCATAACGATCACTAATACTAATGCATCGACGTGAATAGCATACCTTGTAGAACTGTCATCATACTTGGCTAGCAACCTTAGAAACATTTATAGGTTTCCCAGACTCATGTTGTTTATACAAACATAAAATATGTAATTTGAATTGCCTCGTACGATTCGGATTATGGACAGTGAAAATAATCCAGAAACTCTTCAAAGCTGTAGATCATTACTCAGGTAAACATTTACAAATATTTTGTCGTCGCAGTAATCAAAACTTCATTATTTAGTGGGAACGATTTGCTGGCTCATTATGTTGCCACTTATGAACTGAACAGCTGTTTCGAACGGCTTGTCCTACCAGAAGAGGAATTGGCCCATCAGGATCAAATCATTCGGCTAAAAGGTAAACCACCCAGCTCTACGGTTCAATTCATTGTGATTGTGATCTGTCTGTTTGTGGGTTGGGATTTTCAGAGGAATTTCGCCAAATACTTGCACAACAACGAGTTGATAGAGAAGAAGCATTCTCAAAAGGAGAATGGGAGGCGGACAGGAAACGTGTAAGAGTCGTAAAGGCTTTTGGTAAATATAACGTTTTTGGCTATCAACAAGACAAACAGTTATATTTGCAAGGGTATGAAGCACTGCATCTCATGGAAATGGTAAATTGATGGTTTTGCTTTAAAAAACTTCAGTAAATATTCGAATCATTTACAGAAAAGGCTGATTGTTTACTGGGATACGGTGATCGTGTCAATGGAACAAGCATATGTGTTGTTTTTGGGATATCCAGATTCACTAGACTTAGAAGAGTACCTTGTCTACAGTATGTTAATGAGAACTGGATTTTATTTATTGAAATTCGACGCCAATAGAATCTATCAATCGCATGATGACTCTAGTAAAACGTTAGATGAATATTCGAAATGTGTCTGGCGGAATTTGTATGACATGTTGAACCAGCCTAATCCACTGCTAGAAGAAACTGAGAATTCGCTGGATCTAGAACAATACAATGATATAAGACGTTCTATGTTAAGTTTTGGAAACAAAATCATGTCACCTACAAAACCCGAAGTTTTTGAGCAGAGTAAATCAAAACGAAAACGTGTTAATTCTGATCACGAAACAAACGTTAGTCATGATATAAAGGACACAACAGAACAGAGTTATGAATGCAAACTTAAGCAATTCAGTGATCTTTTTGAAAGTTTTGATGTTATAAAAAGTTCACTAGTCAATTTACCGACTGATGAAAATGAAGAGAGTAGCCAGTTGAAACTTTCGTTCGACATGTTTACCGCTGATGGATCTGTTTTTCGCAAAAGTTTTCCACCGGCCCCTGAGCATAGGATATTGGTCAGCAGGTAGTGTTTTCAAAACAATTAAAAAAAATGTGAATCCAATTGACAACAATTATTTCCAATAGGTCGAACCAACCGTTGCCGACTGCTGGCGAAATTGGGCGTCTTTTTCAAGGCCAGCCTGAGCCACTGGTGCCTATTTTAATGTTTCGCGTATCTGACACGCTGTCCTTAAGCTGTTTTTTGTACTGTTTTACCAAGTTACCTTCAAATCTCGTGGCTGTACGCTACCCAGGGTGCTCCATACAACGGAAAAGTGTCGAGACAGAAGATGTGCATTTAAACTAAGCAGAATTGAGTTTGTTCAGCAAAAACAAATAGACAGCAAGCAAAAACATGTTTTGAATAATGAAGAGTGAACCTAAAATATATCATGCAAGAAAACTTATTGCTTCACCGACGAATCGCATCAACAGGATCAAAATTGTTTGAGTTAAAATAGTAATATAGAGGTAATTTCACCCATATTTGGTTCACTGTTGATTTCATAGTGTTTCGTTTGTCTAGATTTTATATGAATAACTCAATAAGACAAGAATGAGTAAAAATTGATCCGAATTCCGCTGCAATTTCTAAATGGAAAAATTCAGGTATTTTTTTAGATTTTTTTTTATTCAGGAGATTTTTAATACTGATTTAAGAAAAATTAAATGGAACTCAATCAAATGAATCAGTAGAATGAAAACAAAAATTAGAGCGCAATTTGCCAAACATTGATTATGATGACGATGATGAAATATTGGTGTAATTTTTTCCATTATCAGTCTATGCAAAGTAGTCTATTCAAATGAATTTTATCGAATCTAGAGCGTATATATATTACCTACTTGATAACCTGATTGTCGAAGTTTTATTTTTGTTTTAAATTTTGTTTCAGTTGTGCTAAATTTTATATCAGAGTGCTTGAATTCAAATTGATTTCCTTGAGTCCGATGATTAGCCTAATGGCAGGTGAATCAGAACGGATTCGAAATTTCTTTACAAATCGGCCATCTCGATTATGGTTAAAGGAATTAGCAATTATTGTCATTCCATCCTTTTGAGAATTGAGTTCCAAAAACATAGGTATGATTTAGTAATAGCTACCACAGCTGTTCAAGCTTTACCGCCTTCTCTTATAAATTCTCCTAATCTAGGCTCTATTTTATATGGATTTATACATGTTAAGAACAAATACGGGTAGGGCTGGATTTGGGTGTTGGTCATTTGCCCCGTTGCTCCCCCTTAAATGTGGGCCCGAATACGGGAACAAATTAAAAAAAAACTCGCGTATCGCAGCTTTTTGTTTTATTCATTTGTTTGTACAGTCAACTGGTAGAAACAACCCCAATGACTAAAACTAGAACTAAAGTTAACAAGTAAAGACTAAATTAAACAGACAACACTCAAAAAGTTATTTCTAATTACACGTCTAGACAAATTAAAATCGAAACATCCAAAACAATTGTCGAAAACGCGACACATACATTTCATCGGTTCGTGCATCCCGTAGTTCGTCCTGGATCTGCCTGTGCTAAGAAACGTATGGGACCGAAGAGCACGTCTACGGGTGTTTACGTCCAGACGACTGAGAAGCTCGGGGCAATCTATATTAGAAGTTAGCAAGTCGCTGATAAAGCAGGCTTTAGCGACATCTCATTCGACGTCGAGAGCATCCAGATGTATTAACCTGCAGCGCTCAGTATATCTAGGAAAGTTATTCCGGTCACGCCACGGCAATTGACGCAGCGCAAAACGTACGAACTTTCGTTGAACCGCCTCGATTCTATTGATTCCGTTTTGGTAATTCAGGGTTGATATTTGTTGACACTCTTGAGTGAAAGTAAAAAAAAGCATCCATAAACGTTATTTTTTTACAATCCTTTCAGAGTTCTCCCTTCCCGCTTTTTGCATGGAAGTGAACTGTTAAAACACCTCATTATATTTCATGCGATGGAAGCAAGACAACAAAATCATTTTATCAGTTAACGAAGATTGTCAAGGCGTTCTAGTGCCCATTTTATTTATTATTTACATTAATGACATGAAGCGAGTTTTACGGTTCTGTGATATTAATTTATTCGCTGATGACACTGTTCTGTTCATTGCAGCGAAGCATCCGCTTGATGTTGTAGTACTTCTAAACCAAGATTTACATTATCTAGCGAATTGGTTAAAATTCAAGCAACTAAAGTTAAACATTAGTAAGACAAAGTACTTGATAATTTCTTCAGCCAACTCCAGACTAGACGTAAATATTGAAATTGATGGTGAGACGATTGATCGCGTAAACGAAATAAAGTATCTTGGAGTAATTATTGATGACAGATTAACTTTTAAGTCTCACATTGATGATGTCATCAAAAAAATGGCCAGAAAATACGGTGTCTTGTGCCGGTTAAAGAATGAATTGACTGTTAGTAGTAAAATTCAATTGTACAAGTCAATTATTTCACCACATATAGATTTCTGCTCATCCATTTTATTCCTGGCAAACAATACACAAATATTGAGATTACAACGTTTACAAAATAGAGCAATTAATATTAAAATGTAATAGATACACTTCCTCGAGTTTTATGCTGGATGCATTGCGATGGCTTTCTGTGAAGCAAAGAGTATATTTTTTGACAATGGTGTTTCTATATAAAATTTTGAATAATATGTTGCCTCGATATTTGTGTGACCGGATTGATAGAGGAAGAGATTTGCACAGGTACAACACTAGAAACGCGGAAGATGCCAGAACACCAAATTTTCTTTTTGGAAGATCACAGAACTCTCTGTTGTACGAAGGAATAAACTTTTTCAATTCGATGCCCAGGCAAGTAAAACGTGCAGCAACAATGGCAGAGTTTAAACGGCTTTGTATTTCACACATAGACTGACATAGACAATCTTGATATTGAGTACATCAGGTTTAAACCCCTGAAATTCAAACAAAAAGCATATCGGGTTGACAAATTGCTTTTTTGGTTTGTAATATTTTTGAAATTATTTTACTTTCTTTTTAACAATTCATCTGTTTTTACGATTTAAAATAGGGTTTGGAGCGAAAACTGAAAAGGCTTGAGTTTGCCTGTGATCTGTAGAGCTCGTTATCGAGAACTGTAGTATCATTGGATCTCTCTCGTAGTTCTAGATCGTTATCTAGAACCAATTCTGATTAGTGAACGCTCTTAAACATTAGGTTCAATTCCTAATCAAGTCCAGATAATTTTCGGGTTGGAAACGTTCTGGATGAGCCTTGGATTGGATATTCGTCATATTTTTTTGTAAATTATTGGTGTTCATTTGAAGGGTTACTATGTCTGAAATTAATAACCAGTCCGTTATTTGTTTGCCAACTGGTTACATTGCATGTTTTTAAAAATATCTCATATAGATAAATCGTCCAGCTCAAACCGATGTAGGGGTATGAGGTGGGACCATCATCATCATCATCATCATCATCATCATCATCATCATCATCATCATCATCATCATCAGTGAAAAAGTGTTTCGGTGAGGTTCATTTTGGTTGAGTGGAATGTTTGTTTTTCTTTTTCGCTTTGGAGTGAAGATCATTTGGTTGGATTTGTCATCAAATTTTATTCCGTAACCGTGAACGATGCGCGCGATCTATTTCATCTGAGTATAACAGCACGTTACTAGGACGAAAATCTAGTGAATCTGAAAGAGTGCTGCGATCATTTGAAGTGAAAATGATGATTTCACGGTGCTCTCGCGTTTTATAACAGTGCCGCTTAAGACGTAGTCGGTGAAGGCTAGCTGTCGCTTACGCCCAAAGGATATCACAGGGCATTTGGAAGCAATGTGGACCATTCAGTTCGTCTTGCACCAAGCCGCAAAGACGTTTAGGTTATTTTGGAGAAAGAGGGCATCACTTGGTTTTTCAATAACATAGTAAAGTTTCAGATCATCAGCGTAAAGCCCTATTTAGAGTTCCAAGCGAAGTGAAAATCTCATACAAAATGTTCATTTTTTCACGCTCGTGAAAAATGCAACCTGCAAAAATTTCACTTCACTTGTAACTGTAATCAAATTCGATCCAGCGAAATCGAAGGTTGTGGATCTCAATTGTTTCACTTGGGTTTATTTTTTTCACGCATGCAAACGTTAGTGAAAAAAGGAGTATCGAGCGAAAACTTGCGTGCGTTTCTATTCTGTCAGTTGCAGCTAATTTTCACTTCGCTTGGAGTGTAAACTCGTGTATTTCGCTTCATTTAAACTGTAAACTGCAGGCTGGTGAAATACCTGCGTGTTCCACAAACGGGTTTTCACGACAGATTCCGCAAGCGAAAATTTACGCTTTTTCACTTGTCAAATTTTTCACTTCGCTTGGAACTGTAAACTATGCTTAAGATTTCTTCTGGCATTTTAGAACGTGGTTTACATCGTCCATGTACAACAGAAACAAGAATCGTCCGAGATGACTACCTTGTGGTACGCCGGATTTCACTTGGATTGGGAACGAAACATGATCACCTATTTTAACGGAAGTGTTTCTGTTAGTCAGGTACGAGCGCAGCCAAGAAAGAAGACTACCGCCAATGCCTAATCTTTCAAATTTAGCCAAAGCAATTTCATGATCCATTTTGTCGAATGCAGCAGAAAGATCTGTGTAAATTGCATCTACCTGCGACCCTTTTTTCATATGCCGTACGGTTTTGTATCTTAAACTGATTGCTTGTATGCAATAAAAATCGATATTTTCATTTTTAAATCATATTTAGGCATGAAATTAGCAAAAACTACATGCTTAGTAGTAAAAAAACAATGGTGCTTATTACGGGAGTCACTTCACGGTGAAATCAGAGTGAAGTGAACAAAATCCTATTACGGGACTCATGTAATCTGGGTTATTATGAGTGTCATATCAGTGAAGTGAGAACGGAAAAAGCGACGTTTCGCGTGGAATTATTTCACGACCATTTTGAACGGTGAAATGATTCCACGAAGATGCCATAAGTTTTAAAGTTGATTGATTTGTGATCTAATGGTAAATGTTGGATTTATTCTTCAGTAACGAAACGAATCAGAATTTGATCCGTGCCTTAAAGCGGTAAAATTTTCATTTTTTTGCCCGATGAAAAAAATGCTAACTAGTTCAGGAAATTTTCAAAACCGAAAAAAACATTTTTTTTGATGCCGAATGTTTTAGAAATGCAGAACACGTCAAGATCTATTGTTATCTAAAAAAAACGAAAAAAACGACTTTCTGGGACTTAGAGATTTTTGAGCTGGGAAACAATATCATTTTACTTGTCCTATTCTAAATTTCACTTCACTGTCAATCTCACTCCACGGAGGTGATTTTTGTCACCTCACTTGAGGTGGAATCGGGAATAGGTCTAAAAAAGTGAAGTGAGCGTGAGAGTGAAATATATTTCACCGTGAAGTGACTCCCGTAATAAGCACCAATATCGCACGCTTAGCCTTGGGGCTAATAGCGGTCTCGATCAACTAGATTAGTTGAGAGAATTCGTTATCGATATTGTTTTATAGGATAAGTACAACGATACACCGTGCCCCAGTGCTGAGTCGAGAAAATTTTAAGCTCGAAAAGATCCTTGACTCGATCGGGAATCGAACCTGACATCACAACCGTGTGGGAGAGCTAGCCGACCGACATCGCTAACCACAGAGCCACGGGGACCACACTAGTAGTGCTTAGTGCTTAGTAGTAATGTAGACATATTTTATGATAATCAGTGATGTTTACGACATAATCCCCAAACTGCGAGCGCTCAAATAGAAGAAAAAGGAGTACAGTGCTCAAAATCGACCCGGTTCACGACAGTAATATTGGAAAAATGATGTGTTTGTATACTGCAAGTTGATTTTTGATTCTTTTGTGATAGCAAGTTTGCGTTTTATATGTACAAACGAAAAACAGTTATCAAATTACAATAAAAAACAAAGTCAGCAAACTGGTTTCGGAAAATTATAAAACACCCTCTATGAGCTTTCGTAAAATTTATTCCATTTATTGTGGTCACATTCATAGAAACTATACTGTAGATCTGAAAGGCTTAGCAGCAAGAGCGTGCATTTTATCGCTAAGAAGAAAATTTACATCGAAAACAGCCCACTGTTTGCTTAGTTTAGAGAAACATATATGTGGCGTAAAACTACGTTTAGTTGTGCACATATTGTAACAAATGATTCTTGTGGTTATAAATATTGGAAATATGATGCTTCCTAAATTATCTTGTATCTGGACTGTAACGTATTGTAAGCTTATACATACTAGAGTGTTTTACTGGTTCTCGTCTTTTTGACGCTATGTGTTTCCGTCAAAAAGGTTCTATTGTTCTTCTCAAACACAAACATGAGTCTTTACTGCAAAGAAAAATATTCCGTGTTTTTCTGCCTTTGTAATATGAAAAATTAACAAAATGACAATCCCTTTCCCTGTGGCGGCGTTCACCGGCAATCTTATTGCATATTAACCAACTCTATTTGTGCGAAGAAAACAGTGTATAGTAAAATGAGAATATTTTACTGCTAACTAATGTCCGCGCTGGCGCGAATGCATCACATTTTCCTTTATTTCTCGTTTTTTATATGGTTAATACAGTCAACCAAGTGGTGCAAGTTCTGGTCAAGCTTAAATTCTAATGATATCTTTTTACTGATTCTGTACAGGTACAATAAAAAATTCAATTTTAAAGAATATACATGTATTCGTTGTTATTGCGCATTAATATTATTATTATTATCGAAGAATAGTTCTAGAAGATCACAATTGGTTCTTAATTGTTAAATATAGATGTTTCGTTTCGGATTTCTCTGCTCCTTGGTTATCACCACACAGATGATTATCCGGTCTATTCGAGAGACACCCGAATAAAAGGGGTTTATTTTTTCATCAGAGATTTGACCTTTTTCACGTACTTATTGATGAAGGGCGTGTTGGATTTTTTACTTCCGCTAGTAGCGTCACTAGAGGAAGCGAACGATTGAACCGACGAGGTAGTAGATAATACATCTTCCTCGGAAGGCGGTTTCAATTCGGATTTGCTATCGCTCGCCCGTATGGTGCTGTCAATGATGATAGTTTCATTTTCACAAGGTTGCTCATAGCACGACTCAGGGGACGCCGTATCGGCTGTTCGAACTGAAACGTCCTGCTCAACTGCCTCGGGTGATTCGACGAACCGTCGATTAAGACAGATGTTATTCATCAGTTTCACCGGCGATTCTGGTGTTTCGATCACAGGCGTTGATTCAGACTGTAGGTTTTCCATGCTTTGTGTATTTTCAAGAAATTTAGCTAAATCACGATCATCGTCAAAGAGATCATCCATGCTGCGCGACCGTCGGTTTTTCGTCTTAGTAGACTCTTCAGTTGATTTGGTTGTTTCCGGAGTGTTCTCGGCAGATTTGGATATAGGAACTTTACTATCCACTCGATCTTGTCCTTCAGTAGCTCGTTTTTTATCATCGTCCAGCAACCCATCGTAGCTGTGGCAGCGGGTTTCAATCTTTGGTGGCAGCGGGGGTCGTTGCGAAGCTGCACTAAAACCAGCTGCGGAACTTCTTCGAAGCTCTGAATTTTTGAGGCTCTTCACCAGATTGCTGCTCCCGGTACCTAACTTAGCGTTCATTATTCGAGAGGTTCTTCCCGTTGTAGCGTAGTTTCCAGCCCCTCCAAGACACTGTCGCGCAGGGCTGGAGGATTTACGGTAACGATTCGCCAAGCTCGAATAGTAGCGAGGGTTAGAGAGTACAGTGTTCGACCCAAAACCACTCGCCTGTTGGGAGGATGGGCTGCCACTTGAGCCTACTGAAGGGGTATCTAGTCATTCGTAATTTCGGTTGTCCTTATCGCTGCTCTTGCCGGAATCGTTGCTGTGCATGCGCTGGTAGATGATGGGTGTGGTGGGTGTTGAATCACCGGCCGGGCGATTCAGCAGATAGCGAAAGTGATCTGCCGAGGTTCCGCGGGTGTTGGTTTCGGCGCGCATGAACCTGTAGTCAGATAGACAAAGGAAGATAGGGAAAATCAGATCGGTGTTACCTCATAAACGCAAATTCCTGCCATTATGGAGAAACTGTGAAACGAATGTTATTCTCAAAAAATTCATATCATTAAATATTATTAGTGTTAGGTAAAGTGGTTGTTTTGTTTTGAGCCTAAAATAATCGAATTCGTTGTGAGTTTTTACACACGCCCTTGAACAATTCAAACCGGTGAAACCAGCTTGAAAAATCTTGTCTTGAGCATAGTTCCTAGACGGTTAAAATTTATAAACAGGTATTTGACATAAATATATGCACATGGACAGAAATGCAGCTTAAACAGCCTGGAAAGTAACGTGAAATTTGTTGGAAAAAATATAACTCGAAAACATTCTTAGTAAGTAGCAACGACTTTTCATTATTTTTAATGACAAAGTTAAAAAAATCGAACCTGATAGTTTTGAAAAAATCAATGTTTTATGATTTGAAATAATCATTCCTAGTTCAATTTTTTGCGAAATTTGGAGAGCGCATTTGAAAAAAAAGATTGAGAAAAGAATTTCTCGAAGCGAAATATTCAAATAATGATTATAGAAAAAAAATGGTTGATATCAATTCTGATGAGTAACTCTTTGCGTAATAAAGCTTTTAAGTTTATTCGGATACCGGGCACAAAACACTAAGCGAAGCTGACGCTAAGTTGAGCGTATGCGATGATTGATGATCACAATACATGACGAATATCACGTTACTAGAAAAAGTAAACTATAACTGTACAACATGTTTGGTAAGGATGTGATACTGCTGATTAGAGTTATTCATAGCGACAAGTGTAACAAATAATGTTGGTAATTATAATATGTATTACACTTCTTATTTTCTTTTTACTATCTGTCCATACAATACAATAAAAATATAAGCATGAACGCGTCAATAAATGGAACAACTGAATGTTTGAGTCAAAACGTAAATCTGAATAGTAAGTCTAGTTATCAAAACGGAAGCTTTTAAGAAGCTAAAACGCAACTTTGCTAACCGCTTTTCAGCACTTTGTTTATATACAATACTGCTTATTTTAGGTAGGTAAAATCACATTAATTTACATCCGAAACAATCGAAATACACTTCCCTAGGACAGGGTAACTAAACGTTTAATCCTATTAGATATTGGTGCTAAAAATAACCCAAACATTAAAAATCTATACATAACAGATAGATAACCTAGGTGTGTCGATTAGTAAAAAAGACACTCGCCTGTGTTGTTCAAGCGTCAAAGTATCAACAGGCATTCATCACTTTTTTCTGCTGGGCTCAGCTTATTGGGTCCAACGGTGGGCGAAGCGGTTTGCCAAGAGCCCATTATAGTAACCAGACTGAAACCGAACACTGTACCAAACACCACAATAGCCTATTTATTATTGCACGCACACTATAAAAGCCATGATTTACACCGCGAGTGTTGAGATCGAGATTTGGCGCGAGAGCTGACGGCAGTACAAGTGATGAGGAATATTTATGTTAGCACACGTGGACTGGTAGTGGGCAGCTAGTAGAAACAAGCACATACACACACAGTAGTGACGCTTTTTGCATTGTTTCATTCAGAGCTTTTTCTTATCTCTGCATAAGAGGAAAACACTCGAGCGTTTTCAATAACTCAATCTTTGTGATGCACTTGAGCGACCGTTTCGGTTAGCGGTATTCCTTATGTACCTGCGGGTGAGTGAGAGAAACACGGAAGAATCGGTTCAGAAGCTATGGTTCGCTTGGGGAAAGTTTATCTTTTGAAAACTGCTGTTCGTAATCAGACAAACGGCGCAATTGGCTTACAGAAACTAAAATCGATAAAAGCGTAACAGAAGTGCATAGAAAAGGCGTATATCTCTCAAAGCGAGGACAAGCCAGCTAGTGCATGCATTGGACTACTAGTGATAAGCTTATCGTAACTGACGGTGTTAGAAACACAATACAATGCAATGTTTGCATGAACTTCAAACAAAAAAAATGTATACCGGGAGCAAATCATATGAATTGCGATAAACAACCAAAGTGGTAACATAGCATATAAAACATCACCGTACCTTTCTAGTTTGTCCACGCACGCGTCCTGGTAGTCGTGAATCCATCGGACTCCATTGAAATGACACACACCGCGCATATCCTCTGGTAGACGTTCCGGTTCCGGCCATTGGAAGTTGTCGATGATGGGAATAATATTGCAGTCAGAGTTAAGTGCAGCAACGATTTCCTTAAATGATAATAGAACGAGTATAAGGAAAATGTGTTTTGGAAGGCATTTGTACACCCAAACCTACCCTGTGCACCCAGTCTTTGCCATCGACATCGTCAACGCAACGTTCCAGCGCATCTTGAGTCAGCACTAGTAAGAAGTGCTTCGCGTGGCGAATACTTTGAAGGAGGTTGTTATCAAATTTGCCTGCCTCGAGTCGTTCCACATCGATAAACACTGAAAAGCCACGCAGCTCGAGATGAACTTTGAGCAAACTGGCCAACTGCGATCCGTTGCTTCGTCGGTAGCTTACGAAAACGTCGAGATTTTTCTCCGTGTTCTTCTCCGACGTTAAGGATGAAATTGTTTCGTTGCTCTTGATTGCACCTAGAATGCGCGCCCTATGGATAGAATTCCGGATTCCACATTCCGCCACCAGTTGGTCATCGTCTAGGTTTTTAATCGATTCCAAATCTACTCCAGCGTTCAACATGGAGTAAGTGTAGATGGTATACTCGGGTGCTATTTTGTACAAAAACGAGTGTATATTGTCTGGATCCCGTGAGCTATAGTCGGCCATTCGCTTCAAGTTTTGAAGTTCGCGTTCGAACCGTTTTCTTCGAATACCATTGGTCATACCGATGTCTACCTGTAGGTTCTCTTCTGCCAGCTGTAGCAGCAAGTCTCCATCGACCTTCGAATCGAAGAAATGCTGCTCGTATTCGGAGAACCCTATCTGCTTGACCCATTCTCGGACATCCTCCGTATTCCACAGTGGAACCTGTTGCGATAGTTTGTGCGGAACTTCTTCACCGATAAGCCGTAAGGCCTGGGCTGCGAACTTCGATGCGATTGCATTTGGCGAGCTAGCCACCCGAATCAACGGTTCGATGGCCCCGATTTCTTTGAAAATATTTGTGTTTCCTTGCTCTTTCTTGATACCCGCCTCCATGCAGAAATGGAATGCCGCCAGGTTACGCGCTTCTTCCCGTTTCGAGCTTAGTACCGGTACAAGTCTCTCTAACCAATGTTTGCTCTGACCGTGAGCATGAGCCAAATTGGATTTGGCAAACTCGGACGGATTGTGAGAAGTGACAAACGGTTCCACAAGATTTAGCGTGCCGGATTTGATTACTTCGGCTTCTATTTCTTTGTTTGCTACGAGCACTACAATAGCTAGGCAAGCATAGTACTTAATGTTTTCGTCGTGGTGAAATGCTAGTGGGAATAACCACGATGGAACCTTACGGTTTATCATAGCTTCTTGGTTCTCCGCTCCACCGTATAGCGATAAATTTGCCAATGCTCCAGCACAATGCCTCAATGTTTCTACATCATTCTTTCTGCACTCGAACAATACCGCATCTAAACCACCCAGCCTAATCACATTTGAACAGGTATCTTCATTGTGCTTAAACAAGTGCTCCAGGATTCCCGTTCCAACCCGGGAATGGTCAGTTGCATTGTTTCTCGTGCACACACAGGCAACGTTAACCACTTTGTCGAGCCCATTTTTCACCACGTGGGAGCGATTCTCTGTGGTCAAACACTGTTCCAACAGTCGGGCCGAGGAAAACTGAACATCGGAGTCACTGTCGACGCAGTTTTTCATTAGGATATCGAGTCCTCCTGTTTTGCGCAAAGTTTCACACAGGCTAGCTCCCAATTCATGGCCATGAGTTGGTACAGCCCAGGCACGTCGTATGATCTCATTCATCGTGTTTAGTAAATTTGGTGCTTTTTTCATTTGCTCCGAATGCTGTAGGTTTTCAACGTATGTCGTAAGGTGATTCGAGTACTTGTGGATAGTACCTTCGATTTCGGCCGGATTGCTTCCCAGCCGCTCCAGATCTTCGAACGACGGAAATTCGTCACCAAGGCCCATAGTACCGTTCATCGACGTGGAATGGGTGCTCATTTGCGAAGACGACGTTACCATACTGTGGGACGTGAACTTGGACTGTGTAGCTGCTGATACGTGCTTCTCCTGATTGAATATTCCAGTCGATGACACTGTCTGCCGTTGCTGTGCCTGTGCTACGGCCTTCTTCTCCGCACTGAAAATAAAACGTAGTTAGCAGGCCGTATAAAACTTATGCGTTAGGCTTCCCGAGTGCTCGACGCCACTCCTAACCGAGCCGAGATAAAAATATTACTAACCTGAAGTGATCGCTCTGCACTTTGACGCTATGCGCTGCAATATTATTGGCTTCGGCTTGCTGAAAGTCACCCATTTTTAGAGATCGTGCTTCCTAGAATGATAACAAAGCATACGACAAGTATTAGTTTACGGACAAACAACAACTAACTCGCTAGTAAGGCTGTGGTTGGTGAAATCGTGACGAAATAGTTACACCATCGGCAACGGGCAAACGTTTGTCGTTGCCCATCATCGCTTCGGTCAGTCTGGAACACGAAAGACCACGCTCGAGTATGTGCATTTTCGTAACCACTCGAACTGGAGACGGCCACTTATCAATATACGTGAAACTCGGTGTCAAGTTGCGAGACTGTTTTAAGTAGCTATGAGGATTTAATTATACCTAGCGTGTAAGTTGCTGCAGGTAAACTATGTAAAACGGATTCGGGTGAAATGGTTTCTCATTTTGAGAGCATTTAAATACCGCGAACAGCTTCTACTAATTGTGAATAATTATATAATCGATAGAATTTATGGAAATTTAAGCTCGATGTGCAAGTACAATATCCTCTGAATACTGGCAACATTTGCCTTCTAAAGTGTAAGTCTATTTTAAAATAAATTGAATAAAATTTGTTGCGAAAACTGTGAAGTTACTGTATCACTAGCATTTTCATGTCAATCTTATACCTAGATTATAAATATTTGATCATTAATTGATAACGTATATTGATTGATAACGTATGTTTTCGTATGGTGATAGCAGGAAAATCGTTACTTAAGACAACACATATTTGGGGTTAAAAAAGGACGCTCACGAATCCAATGTGAGGAATCCTAGAGAATCTATGCGAATCGTATGTGTTCGTCCGGGTATAGTGGCGCAAATTGAAAAACCAAAAACATCGAGAGCATCGCGAAAATTGTCCCAGTTTTCAACGGATTTTCTTCATTCTTGCAGCGATCGACTGGAAACTTAGATTAGCGTCCAGCAGAATACGAAAAAAAAAGATTTTGTGATGGTAACTATTGTATTCTTAAAAAAAAAAAAATTAGAGCCTTATTGAATGCACGTTTAAACCAATCAGAGCTGAAAACGAGGTGAAACTCTCACAGCCAACACTAAAGTATACAAACGATATTTTCTATGCCATTTTCTAGTCTATAAGGCTCCTCTTCTACTGAAAGTTTCCCTCGAAAGACCTGGTATAAAAGGAAGCAAGCATATATTTCATCTTCATTTTCATTCCTAAGACGGTATCATACCGACGGTAACGTTTGGAAATTGCATTGGTGCTGAAGTATCAATCTATCTGTTTGCCGGTCTGAAATACTTCAGAGCTGCTTAAAGGCTGGTTACAGTAGACCTGATTTTTTTTCTCACCATCCGTAACTGGCTCTTGATAAAAAAAAACTCCTACCTGCTGTTAATTTCACTATTGAATATTTGGGTGGTTAGTACAAGCGACGATCGAAAGCTATTTTATTTCGAATATCTATCAAGTAGAAGCGGTAATATGAAAAGGAAATCAATACCTAATAATTTTGTCCATTTATACAATAAACTTTTGCGAACCTTTCGCTTCGAAATTGCATAGAAAACAAATCTAAAACTATTGTAATCCTATGTCGACCATGCGGTCGTGTCTTGGACACCACCCTTCTACTTTTGAAAATTTATTAGATTCATAAAAATTACTTAATCCCTTTTCAAATAGTAGGGTAAGGAAGGATGTTTTCGGCAGTGAATAAAATAGAATTTTCAGGGGTTATGAACAATCTACGAAACTATTTTTTCAGTATGGTAAACTGAGATGAGAAGAAGCATCTACATAAAATAAGCTTCGCAGGTTGTTCCTTGCCCGTGAGATTATATTTCAATCATTGCCAAAAACACCCTCGCTTACCCTAACATTTAGAAAGGGTTTAAGTTATCTTTATAAATCCATATTTCTGAACAAAGACAGGAGTGAGAAAAAGTTGTGTCTGAACTTTTATAGGAAAATATTGACAAAATTGAGTTAAAGATCTTACACTGAAAAAAAAATTATTCTAAAAATAAAAAGTGATTTTGAAAAATCAGTTATCTCAGTAGAGAAAATTTTTTTCTGACAAAAACTGTTTTATGACCTCCTGGAAGTACGGTTATGGCGAGAGTTAGAAAAAAGTTGACAAAACTTCTAAGAAATTGTCAGAACTTTCATTTAAAAATATTGAAGAAATTTAATTTAAGATTCCACATTGAAAAAAAAAAATAAAAACAAGAAGTAATTTTTAAAAAATCGATCATTATAGATTTTTTTCAAAATAAGCTTTTTCATAGACAATAAGTTGCCTAAAACTCCTCATTTTAATTTATTTTAATTTTATTCGATGGAATGAAAATTCATCAAATCTTAGAGTAAATGGGAAAGAGAAAGAGAAATTATGGTCATTTCATGTCTTTCTTATTTATACACATACCTAATGCACGTGTAGTGGATGTCCTCAATCACAATTCCACATGCAGATGTACTCTATTTCATACGAAATAATCGTTATATGAGTATGCTTTTTTGTCTGTAAATATCTGTGCAATCACAAGCCACAATACGCAACCGGCGCGACCGACGTAAACATGGCAAAATGAATGCAGTGTCATTTCGGAAATAGAAAAAATAGAATATCGGAAACAGAGCTTTAAAAACGTGCTTGAAAATAAGATTTTAATGGAGTCTCCTAATCAGTTGACTGGTTTTTCTTTTTGGTTCTCAGAAATTTATTTTATGTTTATTTTTGGACCTTTTCTGACAGAAGTAGATCAAGTCTGCAAGACCCTTCCGAATATAAAAATATTTTCCTTGTCTGTTGCTGGTAAAAAAGGCCAAAGTCGTACACCCTGTCTGAGTTGTTGGCGACAAATCGCCGTGCAAGATAAATAAGTCCGCCATTTTATTTTTTAATCAATTTTTGCCTTTCTCCTAGAAAGGTATAGCAATCACTGGAAAAACCGAAGGTATAAAAGTGGTCTCAATGGCCGAATGTCATATACCACTCGACTTCTTTCGACGAACTGAGCATTTTCTGTATGTATGTGTGTATGTGTGTGTGTGTATGTGCAACTTTTTTTTCTCACTCACTTTTTTCAGAGATGGCTGGACCAATTTTCATAAAATTAATTGCAAATGAAAGGTCTAGTTGCGCCATAGGTTGCTATTGAATTTCATTGTAATCGGATTTTTAGTTTAGAGGTTATGTATCAAAATGTTAAAATCACGAAACATCAATATCTCAGAAACCACACCACCGATTTTAATAAAACTGGTTTCAAATTATTGGGCTGTCTCCAAAACCCTTAACTTTTGAATTTCGTTATGATTGAACTTATGGTTCAAAAGTTATGTAAAGAAAAGTTATCCTGAGGTTGTTTGAACTCACTCATTTTTCTCAGTGATGGCTGAACCGATTTTCACAAAATTAGTATCAAATAAAAGGTCTAGTTGCCCCATAGGTTGGTATTAAATTTCATTGCAATCGGATTGTAACTGTGTCCGTTGTTCATAAAAATGTGAAATCACATAATGAAAGTAAACATATTGACTTTCTCCTAACGATCACTGGCTAATTAAAAGGTAGAAAAATGATTGAAATGGCCGAATGTCATATACTTCTCAACTCAGTTCGACGAATCGAGCATTTTTTGCATATATGCATGTATAGGTGTATATGTTTGTGTGTGAGTGTTTACGTGTGTATGTGCACCTTTCTTTCGCACCACTTTTCTCAGAGATGGTCTGACCGATTCTTTCTATCTTGGTGTCAAAAAAAAGGGTCTATTTGCCGCTTAGGTTGCTATTGAATTTCATTGTAATCAAACTTTTATTTTTGGCGCTGCGTTAGAATGTGAAAAACGCTCTTATATCTCAGAAGTTATGAACATAGTTGAATTCAAAGAAATGGGCTTTCAAACCCTCAAACAATGAATTTCATAATGTTCAAACATGTGGTTTAAAAGTTATAGAAAGAAACGAAAGGTATAAAAGTGCTCAAAAGGGCCGAATGTCGTATACCACTCGACTCAGTTCGCCGAGCTGAGTATTTTCTGCATGTGTGTGTAACGCTCTCCCAATCTCACTCAATTTTCTCAGTGGTGGCTGAATCGATTTCAATGAAATCAATTGCAAATGAAAGTTCTAGTTGCCCTATAAGACCCTATTGAATTTTATTTTAATCTGATTTCTAGTTTAGAGGTTATGTATCAAAATGTAAAAATCACGAAACATCAATATCTCAGAAACTACACAACCGATTTGAACAAAATTGGTTTCAAATGAACGGGCTACCTGAAAAACCCTTAACTTTTGAATTTCATAAAGATTGGACATATGATTCAAAAGTTATGAAAAGAAACGTGTTCTGAAGACTGTTCAATCTCACTCATGTTTCTCAGAGATGGCTGGACCGATTTTCATAAAATCAGTGACATATGGAAAGTCTTGTTGCCCCATAAGACCCTAATGATTTCTTTTGCGAACGGATTATTACTTTTCCTGTTATGTTTAAAAATGTGAAATCCAGCTGTGAAAAGAAACATATTCTGATGACTACTCGGGCTCACTCACTTTTCTCAGAGATGGTTGAGCCGCTTTCCACAGAAATAGTATCAAATGAAAGGTCTAGCTGCCTTATAACACCCTATTGAATTTTGCTGTAATCGGAATGTAACTTTGTCTGTAATGTATCGAAATGTGAAAATCACGAAACTTCATTATCTTAGAAACTACACAATAGATTTGAACAATATTGATATCGAATAAACGGGATAGTTAAGGTTTAACTGATGAATTATGATCGAACACGTGGTTTCAAAGTTTGGCTCCCCCATACGTTCCCTTTTCATTTGATTGTAATCAAACTTAAGCAACCGTTATGTTTTAAATTGTAAAACAACGAAAGTCTATTATCTCAAGTATTACACGACTTATTTGAACATAACTAGTGTCGTACAAACGAGTCATCTCTCAAACTTACAAATAACAAACTTCATAAAAATTTGATATACTTTTCAAAAGTTTTGTAAAGAAAAGAAATCCAAAGACTATTCAACACTATAGCTGCTTTGATCAATATATATGGCCTCAACATGATTTAAATGTGGTATCGTACTATTTGAACGTTCCCGATATCGCTCGTGATTAAATTGTTCGAAATTAAGAGTCTTTTCTTATATTTCGCTATTTCTGAAGCACTAACATTACGTCAAATTTCATATTTTATACTTTAATTACAACATCAATATTTTAGAACCCAAAGAGTGAATATACCTTTTTGGATTTAAGCATTCATGTAAATCTATTTTTACAAATAATAAGTTTGAATGAGAAAGGCTGAGTCTAATTTAGGTTAAAAATTAAAAAAAAAATTTAAAAAAAATAAGAAAATCCATATGGTTTTTAAGCCACTGATGAAGAGACCCCCTTAATGAATATTACCAACAGCCCCACTAACATTGTTGGTCACCTCTTCCTCTTATATGCAGTAAGTAAGTGATGAATCAAAGTAATTTAGCATTTCATAGTGTACATGATAGCTGGTGTAAAAATATGCCAAAAACTTTGAATGCAAACGTGAGCAAAATGTGTGAAGACCAATTTTTACTGGTAATGTATAGGGGAAACTACACCTACACCAACAATTTGTTTACGTTCGAGCTGAACCATCAAGAATCAAAAATCTTTTATCCGTTTTTGTGCGTAGAAGCTGTGATGATTTCAGAATCAATAAAGAACACGAAAAAGTAACTAACTGTGACTAGGTAAAGTTTCATCCCTCCAACACAGCAAAATTTGGTAACTCTAAGCTATTTCTCATCACTTTGTCCCATTATTTTTCCAGTTTCGTATGTATAATTGGTAGGACCCCAAATGAATTTATAAAATCGTTGTAGGATTTTAAATGTGAAAATAGATACTTTTAATGGCAGTTTCAAAAGAGTTAAAATCTGCTTGGAAGACTTTTCCTTGTCAGTTTAAATGTTCTTAAAAAACTACCTAGAAGCTTGAACGCTAAATCATCGCGGTTAAAGGTGTGAACTTTGAATGTTTTATGCAAATATTCAATAAATAATTAACACTTCTTCCAGCGGAATGTCACGTAATTTGAGTTCAATCGGCCTTTGAAACCCTTTGCGTTTGTTATTCATTACTCAATAGTATTTTTTCCCTCTCATCATGTCACTTAAGTTCACCCCAACAGGCGCCCCAGCTTGATCCAATCCTAGGAAAATGCCAAAGCATAACCTTGCTGTGGAACGCACCCAGATGCTAGGAACTCGTAACTCTAAGAAGCTATTTCGCCACTAACGACTAAATAGTTGAACCCATTTAAACATTAGGTTACTGGTTATGGTATTTTTCTTCGCGTTGGTCTTTGTGCGCGGGGTATTTTTAAAAACTGCCAATCTTAATACTGTCGGGGTTATTTTTGAGTAGTTAGTTTGAGTATCTAAAAACGTCCATAATTATTTTGACAGCCACAGGCTGACGTACATCAGCGGATGAGCGATTGTTGTGGGACTGCGACGACTTTTGAGCGACGTGTTCCAGAGAACCCTTACCTTGACCCTCTCGATCGGTATTTCGAATGTGGTGCGTACACTTTGCGGTGTTGTTGCAAGTGGGCTATCCGCAAGAACGATTCGCGGACTGGTGACGGGACTGCTGACGTGTAAAGAGATTCCATTCTTGTGCTGTGTGGGACTGGTGGCGGTTGGCGTTTGTGGGGGCGGAGGCGATAGCGGAAACTCTACGATTGGACTAGGCGTGCGGGTCGGAACAAAATCCGATTGGCCCGTTGAACGGAATATCCCCTTCCTGACAGGCCACGGCGCTTGACTACTCATAGTCTGCTGCGTGTTGTGTAATGCCACACCAATCAGTAAATCAGTTTATTCACCACTTGAACACTGTTATTATACTTTCCATATATTAGATTCGTTCTGACAAGGCACTGATAATCACCAGCTTCGCGCACATTTTAATTGCCATCACATCGCTAATATTACTTAATATGGGAAGCTCCCGGGATTTCTTCGGCCGGCAATTAAATGCAACTGCGTCACGTCGACGTGCTCCGCACAAATTCGCACACGGGCTTTAATTAATTCACTGCGAATGTGTTTTCGGAAGTACAAAATTGTTGCAAAATACAATTTTCGCCGAATAAGTGGCGACCACGGCGATGCTAGAGAAGAAACTGTGAATGTGGCACGTTGTGCTGTCGGTCCTTTCCCCCGATGCGCTGCTGTCCGAGAGCGAGCCAATACACACACCAGGTCTCCCACCGACTCGTGAGAATTTTCACTTCACAAGAGGACACGATCACGCACGATCAAAACAATTGACCGCTAGGAGACGGAGGACGCAGCAGGAGCGGAATGGGGGAAAACCGCTGCCAACGATATACATACAGTTTCTTACATATGGCCGATTTTCAATCATCTATTTTCTGGTGGTTTGTACGCGACAGAAAAGTCGTTGGAGTGTGGGTGGCAAGGAAAAACTGCTGCTTGTGTACTCACTCTGGCAGCGTGCTTCAGTGTTTGTAGAACGGTTTGAGCTAGAAGATAAGGTTAGCGTAATATGAAATTACTGATTGTTAGTGTATTTATTGACTACCGAATACAACTTCGCTGGCAGACGGAACGTGCTCTTTGCCAGTTTGGAGGTGCTCATCTTTTCACAAAAGAACATGTGAATTTTGTTGAAGTTAGTAAAACTTTGCATTTAAATACAAAAAACACATGTTTCACTTCGCAGCACGAGGCTCTTGTTGGAAACTACACTCGAACACGTTATCAACTATTCGATCGGAAATTTTCGCAAATATCGGCCACAAATAAAACATCACTCAATCAATTTGCGTCATTTGGTTGCCAACCATTGACCAAGCCTGGATATGTTTCCGGCTGTACACTAATCGACATTACGCAGATGGTAGACCAGGGCAGCAAATTATATAGAATCAATGATTAAATCTTTTCACTATTGGTTGATGTTTCAAGCAAATTTTTGTTAGCAAAACCTAGTCAAACCTATTCTCGCGCGTCTGTGGTTTTCCAAACTGTCTCGGCTGGTGAAAACCTTGAGAACTAAACACGGGATGAGAAATGCCAGGTGCACTTGAGTCGATACGGCTGACTGGTAGTAGATACGAGCACGACTGATTCAGAAAAGTGTGTTTCACTAAGTTCAGTGTTTTCTTTTCGGCGCTCTTGACATTGAAATAACGGTTTGCAAAAATCCGACGGAGAGGACATCGCTTCTATTTTTATGCGAATAAGTTAAATGATTAATCGCATTAATCATGCTTAAAGCTTCTGGGTGCATTTTTTTCGCATGATTGCAAAGCTTTGTACGTTGGAAAAAAAACTTAAACTGGGGCATTAAATAAAACTAAAATATTCCCTGCTCATGATGGTTTGCTTTTTGTTTTGTGCTAGCTATATTAGCCATCGTATTCAAGATGAAAAATAGCTTATTCGATCGAAACATCAATCGTTTCCACTGTTTACCAACCGCATACATACGCAAAGTAAAAGACAAATATTTCCGAAAACCAACACGTCACCTCGCTTGATTAGAACTCGTCTACAAACCGCATCGACTGCGTATAAATGCAAAAAACCTGCTACTCCGTTTATATTGACCAAACAAATAATACGAAATTGGACATTTTTGAAAAATCGCCCATACCCGTGTGCCATGGCTGCTGATGGTAACTGTTGGTATTGGTTGTAGGTTTTTTCTGAAGAGACCCCGCCTGGTTGCTGATAGGTTTGACCTTTGCAGTAACTGTAAAGTATGCTTCGCATGTACCGTAAAATGGTCACTACTGGTTCTAGGAATTAGTGTCGCGTAAATTACATAACGCCCAAGGATCATTGCGGTACGTCACGAGAAAATTAGCTAGCGAAGCAACTTGCCAATAGGAGTTTTTCACGCTTTATTTCCCGCACAACTTCTGTCATGTAGATTATTTTGCCAACATCACTTTAGTTTTGCGTACTCTTTTGCACTTGGTATGATAAAAGTAGTTTGTACAACGAATGCTCATATGTCACTAAAACGTCTTTCTCCAGAAGGACGTAACGGTCAATCAATCGAGTTCCTAGTGCGCAGGAACAGGATGTGTCAGCGAACTCAGTCTCCGGTGTAAAGTTGTTGTTCGATTTTTTTACCGGCTGGCGTAAGGAACCATAACCATATATTTTGTCACACAATAGTTTTAAAACTCCTCAGAGATTCTGGACAATAAATTATCCATAAAATTTAAGCGTATGCTTTGGCAAAAGAGGCATCATTAACATTGTGGCCTACCCTTTTGGAGCTTTGCGTTGTTGCTTTGCGGATGGGAAAACTGGCACGATAACATATTTGAAACATGAATGAGTCATCCACCAGCGTGGCATCGCGAGCATAACCACCAGACGACCTTGACAGGGAGGTGTGTTTAGACGAAATTCCTTAACATAAGCATATATGTACGGAGAGAGTATGAGCGGTGAATCATCTGCTGAAGTGCGCTTTGGAAATTCGCAAAGTGGATCGTTAATTGGTTACGAGAATGAGTCATGGCTGAAATGATTCTCTTCTGGGAGCTGTGTTTTTATGCTAGCATCCTGAATCATGCACAAATGAAAACTACTAATTTAAATTTTAGGGTAGAACAAAAATTGGTACCCATTTCGTCACGATAATATCTGGACTGTATAGTAATTTTTCTATATACCTTCAACAAAGCGCCCTTTTCCTCCGTTTTGAGTCCGTCCACTTCCATCTTATTGCTCATTGCCGCTAGAGCGGCTTCCTCCTGGTACTGCACGTCGCCTGCATGGAGCTTTTTCATTTGAGCCGAGTTCAGCGTCGCTTGTTCACTGCTGAAACCGTCCGTAACCACCTTGGTCTTCGATTCGGATGTCATCTGTTTCTGTTCGAACTTCACCGTGTCAACGGCTCCATTCATCACGTGACCATTCTGCAGACTTCCAGTTGGTTTCATCATCAGCATGGAGTTCATTTCTCCGTCCGAATCGGGATGCGTCACTTGGTAGTCTGAACTAGGGTCATCCAGGCTGTCCATCGAGGATCGGAGTCTGTTGAAGAATGAAAAGGTTGAGTTACTTTTCAGTAGGAGATAAACGTTGTTATGGTAGTTATATCGGACTGAATTCTAAATTTGTTATAGATACAGCAATTGAACTCTAAAGTTCGAGTTGAACGTGCCCATATAAAAATTCCATTTCAAAAAATAGTATGAACAATAATGATAGATCTAAAATCGGTCTTAATTTTAGGATTCTTAAGGAATTTGTACCGATAGCCAAAAACGTACTTAGATTGTATGTTTGGAAGCGGGATTTTCAAGCATAATTCCCTAATTTACTGAATTATTGTATCTTTGTGTTGTTCATTGAGAAAAAATTTCACTATCATTGATGATGTTTTGTTTGGAGATTCTCGTAGTCCTCCTAAACCAATCCCTTGGAGAAAAATCTTTTTTTTTTAATTCTTTAAAGCTGTCAAACCGAAAAACAATTATGACAACCAACGCTCGATCCAGTATTTTCAAAAGAGTAGAGAAAATCAGTCTTGGAATTTGAACATTTTTAGTGAGATTAGTGAGTCATATTAACTAGTTATCGTAGCCCTAGTAAGGTATATATCGAATATGAATTACTACGAATAATCGGTATGGACCTAAGCGAGCGAAAAAGGACAACGATTATTGGAAACACGGTACTGAGAATGTAAGGACGCTGTTCGGATTGGCATGTGTAGGTATCCTGGCCAGAGAAATGATGAAGGTGAATGTGGAGGTCGCAGCTATCTAGAAGGTGTGGTGGCTAGAAAGAGGAGAACATGAAATCCAGGCAATCCTATTGCGGACACTTCATTTTAGTACCACATCTACTACACAGTGGCGGCGTCAAAGCAGCAAGAGGAGACAGGTTCGTCATAATTGAGAAACAGATATTTTTCCTGTTTGGACTCATCACTGCGACCAGAGACATTTGATCTGTGGTGATAGTGCCCTGGTGTTTTCACCTGGGCTCACTGCTGACAACGATACCAGCAGAGAAATACACCGGCGCATTATGGCAGAAAATCGTGCATATTTTGGTCTTCGGAGGACGCTCCGGTCGTGTAGAATTCGTCGCCGCACCGAGTTAACCATCTATAAGACGCTGATCAGCCGGTAGTCCTCTCTACGGGCATGAGACATGGATAATGCTTGTGGAGGACCAACGTGCCCTTGCGCGGTCTTCGAGCGTAAGGTGTTGCGTATCCGCACAACAAAATGGCCTTATTCTACTAAGATTCGAAACTACGACCACCCGCTCGTCAAAGCGGACTCTGTAACCTTAGGGAGTGTCGTTAGGGGCTATCCACATTCAACGTGGACAGATTGGTGCCGCCCCTTAATTGGTAGAGAGTACACTCTACTACAAGCGATAATGGCCTAAGGCTTATCAATTTTGCTGCACCCACAGGCATGACTATCAGATAGATTCTGTAGCACTTATTTTGAACGCCGGAATATTCGAAAGCACACCTGAATGCGCCCAAATGCGGTGGCTTGCTCTCAGATCGACCATTTTCTGAGTGATGATCGGCAGCTTTCAGACTTTACAGATTTAAGGTCGTTTAGAAAAACAATCGTTGACTCAGATCATGCATGATCCGCGCCTGGTTGTCCAACGTATTTAAATCGAGGACAATTAGTAACATACAGCTGAACATTCAGGGTTTATCAATTGGAGGAGTGCCTTCAGAGTACTCTCAGAAAGTTGATGAGCAAGTTGGTGACATATTCACAGTACGATCAGCACCACAGCGCGAAAAGTGTTGGGTACAGGTTCGGAAATCATGTACAATAAGTGGTTTGACGCTGAGTGCCATCGAGTGACGGATAAGAAGAACCGCACCAGAGCTCACATGTTGCTTACAACTGTGACTCGTCAGAGCGGAGGGAGATATCGCACAACTGGAGCCATCGCCGGAAGAAACGTCAACATTTTAAGTGTGTTCTTGCGGAGACCGTGGGCTGCTTTTCCAGGTACGCTGTGAGGAGCTTTTACAAAAGGACTAACGGAATCAGGAATCGAAACGTGTCAGCCCCTGTCATGTGTCATGACAGGAAGAGGACAAATGATAAATCAGAGGTGGTCAGGCGTTGAAAACATTTTAGTGTACTGTTGAAGAAGAAGACAGAGGTGTCGAAAGGAGCTGAGGAGCTGCAAGGCAGCTTAGAAAGACGGTATTCCCGCCGAGCTTTTCAAAGCGATCAGCTGTGTTATCCATCGGACCATGCTGAAAGTAATGATGGTTTGGCACCATCATTACGAAGTCTCCATGCTCCTAGGTTAAGCGGACGATATCGTCATCATTTGCGTTAGCCGTAGAGTGGTGGAAGAGGCCTCTCAAGAGAGAAGCTGCGCTTGTCATAAACTCTGCCAAAACGAAGTACATGATGGCTAGAGGGTGCGTAGATAGTGTGGGAGTCCTTGAATCATTTGAAGTAGTCGACGATTTTTTTTACCTGAGTATGAGTGCGACAATGAGATTAGCCGTGAGTTAAAGAGGGCGTGTAGCGGTCGCAAATAGGACCTTCTATGGATTGCGTAACCAGCTGCGGCCTGCAGCCTGCAAACCCGTACAAGTACTCTATAAAACACTAATTCTCCCGGTGGCCCTCAATGGCAATGGAGCATGGATCCTGAAATAGGCTGATCGGCGAGCTCTAAGTTACCAATTACGGAGCGAAAGAAGTCTTTCTGCCCGACCTGCGTATTTGCATCCATCTCCAACTGGGAAATGACGTTTGGTGCAGACGCATTAACCATTAAGTCGGATATAGTCAAGCGGATAGTACACAGCAGGCTTCAGTGGACTGGGCATGTAGCTAGAATACCGAAAGAACGACCAGCAAAAAAGAATATTTAGCCGTTGACTTCGGGGTAGAACCCGCTCTTGTTAAATGGGCGCTGTCGACGAGGATGCCCACGTAACAGATGTTAGAGGCGACTGGAGGATAGCAGCCCAAGATCACACGACGGCATGACGTCGTATTCTGGATTCGGCACGTGATCGATAATCATTCTGTCGCCGCAAAAGTAAATTGGGTTAGTGAGTCTTATCAAAACAAAACGCCCAATTTGTTGTGTCGTTTACCGCGACGGATTGGTTCCATAACTTCAATCACACACAAAGGTAGTGTAATACAATAAGTCGAGTTATGGAGGAATCATTTCATAAAAGTGAGCTTTCGACAACGACGTATAAGTAAAAACATCTTCTTGTGGGTGTTTATAGTATCAAAATAAATAATCGAATAATTCTTGAGGACTGCTCAATAGATGACGATCTAGTTGTTACTATTTCTATGTGGAAACCTCTAACAACCTGCACCTTGTCTAGAAAAATGTTTTACGTCGATTGGATTTGATTGAATATTCAGTGAAAAAATAATGTTTAGTTTCAACCCAATGATTCACCAATATGGAATTTCCTCTGCATTTAACTGAACAAAATTAGACAACAAATTAGAATATGAGTATGATACATGTGATTAGTTTGCTATGCGGATATTCAGCAATTTGAAGATCGATTACCTTTTTTGCAGTTCGCCCAAATTGGACGAACTGTTGGTGATGGCCAGCTTCTTCATCTGGCTCGATGACGATGACGATGACATCATGGACGATGATGAGGTGGAAATCTGGGAGGCACTCGTGTGACCCATCATGTTCTTCATTTCGGCCATCGAGTTTTGCATTTCGCCGAGGCCCTGTTTGACCGCGGCCGCCGACGAAGTGGCCGACGACGACGACGTGGAGGACGACGATGTGAGGGAGGAAGACATGTGCTGCAGCCGCTGGGTCGAGGAGGTTTTGGCCATTCGTGACGTGGTAGTACTAGATGAGGAGGACACCTTTGAGCTTTTGCTGCTGGAGCTGCTGCTGTTCAGGAGCTGTAAGTGTAGAAAGCGAAGATCCTATGAACTTTCCGCAAAAACCAATTATTCGCGCTTAGAATGTTTATTTGGTACCCGATGACATCCAATCACTGAATGCATAAATTTAATTTTATGAATAATTAATAATGTATTTAGTTTTTTTTATAAATAATGGCATTTTCATTACCCACGAATAGTTACAGCTATTATTCTTTTTATTGGCAGGAGGCAAAAATGGCATTCATTAACTGCCTTCGGTAATACTCAACGAGCGCTGCATTCTTGCTTTTGACGTTAACGATCAACACCGGCACATTCAATATATAAAAACGATATTCATACCTAAAACTTAGCAATTGTTGATCATTCAAAGTTACTTTCATTGAGAATGTATCCAAAACATTCCAATTTATTGTGATCGATTACACAAATAAACCAAATTTTGTTTTACTACAACATTCAAATTTATCCTAAAATCAAGATAAACTCTTCTGCTGCAGAACAGAAAGATACATTTTATTGACCGACTTTGTGCCGTTGATTTTTATTACACAAACACTCCTCCAGTGCCGGACGCTGCAAAGCGGTCTGGTTTCTTCTACGCCCAAAGTGACAACACCCGGATGCTTGTTTTCCTGGCAACGGTCCGTGGGTGGACGACACTTTCGGTCAGTTCAAACCGTTCGTTCTCGCGCACATGCAATTAATATTTTTAAGCTTTTCGCGTTGCCTTTTATAAATAGTGTTTTCGTTAGTGAGATTTCTGCGAATTTACCTTTTCATTGTGTATATTTTTTCTCACTTAAAAAATTCGATTCGCTTTAAGTCTCTTCGAGTGCACACGATTTATAACGGTCTGGCAATTGCGGCGTAATTTTCGTTTAATTTCACTTATTCGAATGTAGCTTTGCTTCGTATCCTCATGTTAAAAAAAAGTTCGATTATTTCAAGTTCAAATTGCTCAAAGGTTTTGTGTGATGTCGGTCGTTCGGTCGTTGTACAAGTACTGGCTCCTAGATGAATAATATTCGCAAACCTACCAGGATTCAGCAGATAGTCTCTGTCCACCGCTGTGGAGCGGAGCGGAAAACGTGTCACGACCACGACACTATCGTGAGAGAAAGAATCAGTTGACAAATATCATTTCAACAGTTTCCCGCCGATGTTTTTCCCAGGCGCACAACAGCAATTGAGAGTTTTTACGAACTCGTGTGTTGAGTCGGCAACATCCTTTTATAATCCAGTTAAACTTGATGAGTTCGACGACATTCGTAATTTAAGTAATTTTGCATAATTTTGCATACTTGTTATCTCAAATATATCTAGATGTCTTCTTAAAAAAATCCGAAAGATTTTTTTATATTTTTTTGAATTTTTACTACGCAAAAAAACTAGATCTAGAGCATTTCTTAAAATCCGTCCATACGTTGTTATACCGGCACTTTTTTGCTTTGATTTTTGATTTTCACATTTTTGTACCGAAACCCAAGGTGGTACTGGCACTGGCTGTGTCAATTGGCATAAAATCCCTCAATTGGAACATTTTTTTCTTCGAAAGATCATGGTAATTTTTTTGAGACTTCTGGATTTTTTTTTGTTTAATTCAGTAAAACTGCAATTTTTAGTGCAATTAATGTTTCAATTGAAAAAATACTCTTACATCGCCTTATTGTTAAAACCTATTAAGTGTTGTTTTCTCTCAGCGAAACGAAATCACAACATCATCGCATATGTGTTATGAAATGGGCATTTTCATTTTTCTCCGAAATAAAAAACGCGATGAATATGATCTTGACAGTAGTTTTTCGTGGAAAAGAGCAACAAACGTTTCACAGAATACAGTTAAGTTCAGCAGAGTGTGTGAGTTCGGGAAAACCATACTGCTTGTGCCATACCGGGTGTCTCTGTTGTGGTACGGGTGAGGTGACGTATTTATTCTTAACTCTTTTCATTTTAGATACCCCAAAAACACATACCGAGCTGAAATGGGGAATTTCTTCAACACGTGCATGATTTTTAGATGTTCAACAAATGACTTATGTAATCGGCCTTGGACCATACGTCGAATGTCGTAATACGAACGATCCGAGCGTACTTGGCACTGTTAGTGATGCAAAAGTGTATACGTACTCTATTTATTTCGAATTTAATCATCTGTGAAACAGATCGACGTGAGTAATCGAGTGGATCTAATTATTTATAACAAAATGCAAGGAGTCTATTTGAATGCTACCTTACAATTGTTATGTGTATCCACTAGGAATAAACCGTTTGACTAAACATAAACATGTTTTGAAAATAGGTCCTATTGGCGGAGCTCACATACTCAGTTATTGCTGTGAATTTAAGTAGTGCAATTTATCCGCTAGTCGTAATTAAACGACGACGGGGAGCTTACCTCTTGCGCGGTGGCAGCCATCGTGGAAGTCGTTCCCGCGGTGACGGTGCCTGCCGTCGTTGATGATGCATTTACGTTGAACAGCGACTGGCCGACGCGTGTTGGAGGCGTAGGTGGACCGATAGTTGCAGCAACCGTGCTACCCGGTTCGGTCAGATCGGACATCTGTAAAAGGAAACCAGAGAGAACACAGATTCAAATATAAATCATTCGGTAACGATCGTAATGGGTGCTGCTGCGTTCAGCGGGAGGCGACGGTACGGAAACGTATGATTACCATTGTTTTGCGTGTGCCGAGGCGACGTTTTGCATATTGAAGGTGCTTAATTGGATAGGGTATATTAAATTGCGATTTACTTATGATCGTCCAAATGTGTTATTAGTGAAGTGGCGTGATAGTGATTGATCGATTTGGTTTATTTTATTTTGATTCGTGTGAGTGTCTGAACAGCAATAAACACATACCTTTTTCTTAAATTTTGAATTCTAAATAGCTCTTTTTTGGTAAGAATTGTGCTCTAAGTACATAATCTAAACTAAAAACAAGTCAAATTTTATTGACACCTTTCACAAAATCCTTCACGAAGATTTGGTATAGTTTTTGTGTCAGGTCAAATATAAAGTTGACTTCTTGTTGCTCTCTTTCTCTGAAAGTTCTGTTAAAAGCGTTTGTTTTACTACCTCCATTAAAATCCATTAAATAAATGATTTGTTAGCGAATTTCCTTGCTGGCATTCGAAGGCGTTTTCAAACAAATGTACCTTTAAAAAAAACTGTGAGCTTCTGGGGTACAGTGTTGCTTTCAGTTCGAGTTATTTCTCTTTCTTATTGTAGTAACACATAGTTCTTCGGAGTAGATAACATGCGTTTTAGGTTAGGCAGGATGCCAAAAAACAACGCGATAATCTCAAACAACTTTTCGTTTCCAATGCTTAAATAATATTCTACTTGTCCGTGAATATAGTGCATCCTCAATAACTGTTTCAGCCTATATGTGGACTGGAATATGTTCCTTGCTTAATTTTGCAAAAATAAAAAATAAAAAATAAAAAATAAAAAATAATTTATATTTATATTTATATTTATATTTATATTTATATTTATATTTATATTTATATTTATATTTATATTTATATTTATATTCATATTTATATTTATATTTATATTTATATTTATATTTATATTTATATTTATATTTATATTTATATTTATATTTATATTTATATTTATATTTATATTTATATTTATATTTATAATTATAATTATATTTATATTTATATTTATATTTATATTTATATTTATATTTATATTTATATTTATATTTATATTTATATTTATATTTATATTTATATTTATATTTATATTTATATTTATATTTATATTTATATTTATATTTATATTTATATTTATATTTATATTTATATTTATATTTATATTTATATTTATATTTATATTTATATTTATATTTATATTTATATTTATATTTATATTTATATTTATATTTATATTTATATTTATATTTATATTTATATTTATATTTATATTTATATTTATATTTATATTTATATTTATATTTATATTTATATTTATATTTATATTTATATTTATATTTATATTTATATTTATATTTATATTTATATTTATATTTATATTTATATTTATATTTATATTTATATTTATATTTATATTTATATTTATATTTATATTTATATTTATATTTATATTTATATTTATATTTATATTTATATTTATATTTATATTTATATTTATATTTATATTTATATTTATATTTATATTTATATTTATATTTATATTTATATTTATATTTATATTTATATTTATATTTATATTTATATTTATATTTATATTTATATTTATATTTATATTTATATTTATATTTATATTTATATTTATATTTATATTTATATTTATATTTATATTTATATTTATATTTATATTTATATTAATATTTATATTTATATTTATATTTATATTTATATTTATATTTATATTTATATTTATATTTATACTTATATTTATATTTATATTTATATTTATAATTATATTTATATTTATATTTATATTTATATTTATATTTATATTTATATTTATATTTATATTTATATTTATATTTATATTTATATTTATATTTATATTTATATTTATATTTATATTTATATTTATATTTATATTTATATTTATATTTATATTTATATTTATATTTATATTTATATTTATATTTATATTTATATTTATATTTATATTTATATTTATATTTATATTTATATTTATATTTATATTTATATTTATATTTATATTTATATTTATATTTATATTTATATTTATATTTATATTTATATTTATATTTATATTTATATTTATATTTATATTTAAATTTATATTTATATTTATATTTATATTTATATTTATATTTATATTTATATTTATATTTATATTTATATTTATATTTATATTTATATTTATATTTATATTTATATTTATATTTATATTTATATTTATATTTATATTTATATTTATATTTATATTTATATTTATATTTATATTTATATTTATATTTATATTTATATTTATATTTATATTTATATTTATATTTATATTTATATTTATATTTATATTTATATTTATATTTATATTTATATTTATATTTATATTTATATTTATATTTATATTTATATTTATATTTATATTTATATTTATATTTATATTTATATTTATATTTATATTTATATTTATATTTATATTTATATTTATATTTATATTTATATTTATATTTATATTTATATTTATATTTATATTTATATTTATATTTATATTTATATTTATATTTATATTTATATTTATATTTATATTTATATTTATATTTATATTTATATTTATATTTATATTTATATTTATATTTATATTTATATTTATATTTATATTTATATTTATATTTATATTTATATTTATATTTATATTTATATTTATATTTATATTTATATTTATATTTATATTTATATTTATATTTATATTTATATTTATATTTATATTTATATTTATATTTATATTTATATTTATATTTATATTTATATTTATATTTATATTTATATTTATATTTATATTTATATTTATATTTATATTTATATTTATATTTATATTTATATTTATATTTATATTTATATTTATATTTATATTTATATTTATATTTATATTTATATTTATATTTATATTTATATTTATATTTATATTTATATTTATATTTATATTTATATTTATATTTATATTTATATTTATATTTATATTTATATTTATATTTATATTTATATTTATATTTATATTTATATTTATATTTATATTTATATTTATATTTATATTTATATTTATATTTATATTTATATTTATATTTATATTTATATTTATATTTATATTTATATTTATATTTATATTTATATTTTTATTTTTATTTTTATTTATATTTATATTTATATTTATATTTATATTTATATTTATATTTATATTTATATTTATATTTATATATATATTTATATTTATATTTATATTTATATTTATATTTATATTTATATTTATATTTATATTTATATTTTTATTTATATTTATATTTATATTTATATTTATATTTATATTTATATTTATATTTATATTTATATTTATATTTATATTTATATTTATATTTATATTTATATTTATATTTATATTTATATTTATATTTATATTTATATTTATATTTATATTTATATTTATATTTATATTTATATTTATATTTATATTTATATTTATATTTATATTTATATTTATATTTATATTTATATTTATATTTATATTTATATTTAAATTTATATTTATATTTATATTTATATTTATATTTATATTTATATTTATATTTATATTTATATTTATATTTATATTTATATTTATATTTATATTTATATTTATATTTATATTTATATTTATATTTATATTTATATTTATATTTATATTTATATTTATATTTATATTTATATTTATATTTATATTTATATTTATATTTATATTTATATTTATATTTATATTTATATTTATATTTATATTTATATTTATATTTTTATTTATATTTATATTTATATTTATATTTATATTTATATTTATATTTATATTTATATTTATATTTATATTTATATTTATATTTATATTTATATTTATATTTATATTTATATTTATATTTATATTTATATTTATATTTATATTTATATTTATATTTATATTTATATTTATATTTAAATTTATATTTAAATTTATATTTATATTCATATTTATATTTATATTTATATTTATATTTATATTTATATTTATATTTATATTTATATTTATATTTATATTTATATTTATATTTATATTTATATTTATATTTATATTTATATTTATATTTATATTTATATTTATATTTATATTTATATTTATATTTATATTTATATTTATATTTATATTTATATTTATATTTATATTTATATTTATATTTATATTTATATTTATATTTATATTTATATTTATATTTATATTTATATTTATATTTATATTTATATTTATATTTATATTTATATTTATATTTATATTTATATTTATATTTATATTTATATTTATATTTATATTTATATTTATATTTATATTTATATTTATATTTATATTTATATTTATATTTATATTTATATTTATATTTATATTTATATTTATATTTATATTTATATTTATATTTATATTTATATTTATATTTATATTTATATTTATATTTATATTTATATTTATATTTATATTTATATTTATATTTATATTTATATTTATATTTATATTTATATTTATATTTATATTTATATTTATATTTATATTTATATTTATATTTATATTATATTTATATTTATATTTATATTTATATTTATATTTATATTTATATTTATATTTATATTTATATTTATATTTATATTTATATTTATATTTATATTTATATTTATATTTATATTTATATTTATATTTATATTTATATTTATATTTATATTTATATTTATATTTATATTTATATTTATATTTATATTTATATTTATATTTATATTTATATTTATATTTATATTTATATTTATATTTATATTTATATTTATATTTATATTTATATTTATATTTATATTTATATTTATATTTATATTTATATTTATATTTATATTTATATTTATATTTATATTTATATTTATATTTATATTTATATTTATATTTATATTTATATTTATATTTATATTTATATTTATATTTATATTTATATTTATATTTATATTTATATTTATATTTATATTTATATTTATATTTATATTTATATTTATATTTATATTTATATTTATATTTATATTTATATTTATATTTATATTTATATTTATATTTATATTTATATTTATATTTATATTTATATTTATATTTATATTTATATTTATATTTATATTTATATTTATATTTATATTTATATTTATATTTATATTTATATTTATATTTATATTTATATTTATATTTATATTTATATTTATATTTATATTTATATTTATATTTATATTTATATTTATATTTATATTTATATTTATATTTATATTTATATTTATATTTATATTTATATTTATATTTATATTTATATTTATATTTATGTTTATATTTATATTTATATTTATATTTATATTTATATTTATATTTATATTTATATTTATATTTATATTTATATTTATATTTATTTTTATATTTATATTTATATTTATATTTATATTTATATTTATATTTATATTTATATTTATATTTTCTAAAATGACTGTGAAATATACTTTTATCTAATTCATTCATTGGCAAATTATAATGAGGGAAATTTTCTCTTAAGCCTCAAAATTATTTGATTTTGTTGTAGTCTTAGTGTTTGTTTTTCGATTGCGACCAGAACAACTATTAACAACGATAATTAAACGTTTCGTTTTTACTCCCATTCTGTCGTCTTCGAGACTCCTCCTTCTCTGAAAGTTTGTCTCCAAAGTCTGGTATAAAAGGTAGCAAACAGAAATTTTAACTTCATTTCTATTCCTAAGCCAGCACGATAAGGTTTGGTCATGGTAAAGAAATTCATCTCGTGCTCCAATTCCCGGTAGGCGAAATTCATTCATTCATTCGAAGTTCTGAATTATGAGTTGAGCTAGTTTTGAACGAAAACGACAGTAGGTATGCCAATTTCGTGACAGTTCATTGTTTATTCGTTTTGTAAAGTGACTGCGAACCAATCAAAGATGCTGTATTTTCCTATTATGGCGCTAGCAGCTCCTAATAGTAAATAGCATCCCGTAGTAAACTAACAAGTGACATGTGGAAAACTCATTTCTACTACTAAAATTGAGAATATGTGGTCGAAACGACAACAATTGTTTACAATTTTCACATAGTTCGTAATGGGTGCTGCTGCGTTCAGCGGGAGGCGACGGTACGGAAACGTATGATTACCATTGTTTTGCGTGTGCCGCGGCGACGTTTTGCATATTGAAGGTGCTTAATTGGATAGGGTATATTAAATTGCGATTTACCTATGATCGTCCAAATGTGTTATTAGTGAAGTGGCGTGATAGTGATTGATCGATTTGGTTTATTTTATTTTGATTCGTGTGAGTGTCTGAACAGCAATAAACACATACCTTTTTCTTAAATTTTGAATTCTAAATAGCTCTTTTTTGGTAAGAATTGTGCTCTAAGTACATAATCTAAACTAAAAACAAGTCAAATTTTATTGACACCTTTCACAAAATCCTTCACGAAGATTTGGTATAGTTTTTGTGTCAGGTCAAATATAAAGTTGACTTCTTGTTGCTCTCTTTCTCTGAAAGTTCTGTTAAAAGCGTTTGTTTTACTACCTCCATTAAAATCCATTAAATAAATGATTTGTTAGCGAATTTCCTTGCTGGCATTCGAAGGCGTTTTCAAACAAATGTACCTTTAAAAAAACTGTGAGCTTCTGGGGTACAGTGTTGCTTTCAGTTCGAGTTATTTCTCTTTCTTATTGTAGTAACACATAGTTCTTCGGAGTAGATAACATGCGTTTTAGGTTAGGCAGGATGCCAAAAAACAACGCGATAATCTCAAACAACTTTTCGTTTCCAATGCTTAAATAGTATTCTACTTGTCCGTGAATATAGTGCATCCTCAATAACTGTTTCAGCCTATATGTGGACTGGAATATGTTCCTTGCTTAATTTTGCAAAAATAAAAAATAAAAAATAAAAAATAAAAAATAATTTATATTTATATTTATATTTATATTTATATTTATATTTATATTTATATTTATATTTATATTTATATTTATATTTATATTTATATTTATATTTATATTTATATTTATATTCATATTCATATTTATATTCATATTTATATTTATATTTATATTTATATTTATATTTATATTTATATTTATATTTATATTTATATTTATATTTATATTTATATTTATATTTATATTTATATTTATATTTATATTTATATTTATATTTATATTTATATTTATATTTATATTTATATTTATATTTATATTTATATTTATATTTATATTTATATTTATATTTATATTTATATTTATATTTATATTTATATTTATATTTATATTTATATTTATATTTATATTTATATTTATATTTATATTTATATTTATATTTATATTTATATTTATATTTATATTTATATTTATATTTATGTTTATATTTATATTTATATTTATATTTATATTTATATTTATATTTATATTTATATTTATATTTATATTCATATTTATATTTATATTTATATTTATATTTATATTTATTTTATATTTATATTTATATTTATATTTATATTTATATTTATATTTATATTTATATTTATATTTATATTTATATTTATATTTATATTTATATTTATATTTATATTTATATTTATATTTATATTTATATTTATATTTATATTTATATTTATATTTATATTTATATTTATATTTATATTTATATTTATATTTATATTTATATTTATATTTATATTTATATTTATATTTATATTTATATTTATATTTATATTTATATTTATATTTATATTTATATTTATATTTATATTTATATTTATATTTATATTTATATTTATATTTATATTTATATTTATATTTATATTTATATTTATATTTATATTTATATTTATATTTATATTTATATTTATATTTATATTTATATTTATATTTATATTTATATTTATATTTATATTTATATTTATATTTATATTTATATTTATATTTATATTTATATTTATATTTATATTTATATTTATATTTATATTTATACTTATATTTATATTTATGTTTATATTTATAATTATATTTATATTTATATTTATATTTATATTTATATTTATATTTAAATTTATATTTATATTTATATTTATATTTATATTTATATTTATATTTATATTTATATTTATATTTATATTTATATTTATATTTATATTTATATTTATATTTATATTTATATTTATATTTATATTTATATTTATATTTATATTTATATTTATATTTATATTTAAATTTATGTTTATATTTATATTTATATTTATATTTATATTTATATTTATATTTATATTTATATTTATATTTATATTTATATTTATATTTATATTTATATTTATATTTATATTTATATTTATATTTATATTTATATTTATATTTATATTTATATTTATATTTATATTTATATTTATATTTATATTTATATTTATATTTATATTTATATTTATATTTATATTTATATTTATATTTATATTTATATTTATATTTATATTTATATCTATATTTATACTTATATTTATATTTATATTTATATTTATATTTATATTTATATTTATATTTATATTTATATTTATATTTATATTTATATTTATATTTATATTTATATTTATATTTATATTTATATTTATATTTATATTTATATTTATATTTATATTTATATTTATATTTATATTTATATTTATATTTATATTTATATTTATATTTATATTTATATTTATTTTTATATTTATATTTATATTTATATTTATATTTATATTTATATTTATATTTATATTTATATTTATATTTATATTTATATTTATATTTATATTTATATTTATATTTATATTTATATTTATATTTATATTTATATTTATATTTATATTTATATTTATATTTATATTTATATTTATATTTATATTTATATTTATATTTATATTTATATTTATATTTATATTTATATTTTTATTTATATTTATATTCATATTTATATTTATATTTATATTTATATTTATATTTATATTTATATTTATATTTATATTTTCTAAAATGACTGTGAAATATACTTTTATCTAATTCATTCATTGGCAAATTATAATGAGGGAAATTTTCTCTTAAGCCTCAAAATTATTTGATTTTGTTGTAGTCTTAGTGTTTGTTTTTCGATTGCGACCAGAACAACTATTAACAACGATAATTAAACGTTTCGTTTTTACTCCCATTCTGTCGTCTTCGAGACTCCTCCTTCTCTGAAAGTTTGTCTCCAAAGTCTGGTATAAAAGGTAGCAAACAGAAATTTTAACTTCATTTCTATTCCTAAGCCAGCACGATAAGGTTTGGTCATGGTAAAGAAATTCATCTCGTGCTCCAATTCCCGGTAGGCGAAATTCATTCATTCATTCGAAGTTCTGAATTATGAGTTGAGCTAGTTTTGAACGAAAACGACAGTAGGTATGCCAATTTCGTGACAGTTCATTGTTTATTCGTTTTGTAAAGTGACTGCGAACCAATCAAAGATGCTGTATTTTCCTATTATGGCGCTAGCAGCTCCTAATAGTAAAAAGCATCCCGTAGTAAACTAACAAGTGACATGTGGAAAACTCATTTCTACTACTAAAATTGAGAATATGTGGTCGAAACGACAACAATTGTTTACAATTTTCACATAGTTGGAGACCTGCTTGTATTACGGTTCTCCCCCCATAGACGAAAGATCCAAAATCTAGTGCTGTGGAAGATGATTTACAACCACCAGTGCTGCTGGTCGATCCAGTTCCCAATAAGTCATCCTCTTGTCAATTACTTAACTGCGAAGGCAATTACAATCTATTAATGAAATAAAATATAAAATATATGTAATAGTGTTCATATGTCACCGTTTGTACCAGAACACACAAAATAAAATTTTAATAAATATTAGTAAATAATTACCCCTCACAAAACATCCCCCCATATAAAAGAAAAAAAATGTCCTTGTTAGAGCTACTTTCATTTACTTTTCTGGCATTAAAGGTCATTGGTCGATCGAGAATATTCAGGACAAGAAGCACCCGTTTTTCCATTCATCTCAACGTTCCTCATAGCAAAAGTCACAACATTTTCCGCTAAAAGCAATCCGAAACAAATTATTTTGCGTAGAGAAAAATAAATGAAAGCATTTTCTGCTCAATCGTCATCGATGTAAAATTGTCAGATTAATGAATAGTAAAATTCCAAATAATTTTTTAACTATAACCTGAAATTAACGAATATCACCCAGAAAAACAATCAGATTTTTGTGTCGTATTTGTAATATAATATTTTTATATCGAAAATTAAATCACTGGACAAAAGAAAAATTTTTTAGGGACTGGTAAAAATAATAAAAAGACATCGCGAAAATAGCCCGATATGCTGGCAGCCGAAACATTCAGCTGTGCCGGTGTGTGCATTTTGCTGCTGCCGGTATTTGCTCAAGCTTACTCGTAATCTTCATGCACTATACTAGTGACGCTGTACTCTTCTTTAATGGTTTTGTGCATTGAATAAAAAATAAATTGTTTTCGTCAACTTCTGCTGACGTGTCTAGCTCTAGCTAGTAGAACAACAACAACCCATCGCTTACAAAGTCAAATCTGTGGTGGAGAAGAAAGGTAGTGATTAGTTGTTTAGTTTGATTTAGGCTGACACTGAGAGTTGCGCCTGATATTTATAGGGTGGACAGTGGATTTCCAGTTTCAAATACCCGGTTATCAATTAACGTTTTTCCCGGTTTTCAAAATTGCAAAAATAAATAAGTACAACAACGTTAATTTATTGATGAAACACATTTTTGACTTTCAAAAATTAAGCACTGGTCCAAATAAACTGTTTAACTAAAGCGATTTGCTGTTTCTGACATTCTGCTCTTTCTGGTTAAGGTTTTCGGCATTTGGTAGAGTCAGTTTCTGCTTTTCCAAGCCTTCATAATATTTTCTCGTAAATGTTCAATTTTATTCAGAATCATTTTGGCTGCTTCTGAGCTTCGGAACAATTCCTTGAAATCATTTTCTATCATTTCAAACCTTGAGAAATTTTATTTATTATTATTAAGCTAAATTACGAATTTCAAGCATAATTAAATTTATAATATTAATCTAAATATTATTTAGAAATAAAATATAAAACATTTCCATTAAGGGGTTATATACCTTTTTGGTCGATAAAAATGAGGGAAGTTTGAATTTATTTTTAAGTGCATAGCACCATTTTCCTTGCATCAAAGTGGTATTTTTCTGAAAGTAAAGTTTATCAACAACAAGAAAATAAGTTTGATTTTGAGATATACCAATTATTATTTGAGTAATGGCCGTTTCCCCGAAACGCTATTTTTTTTTGCAGAGGCTTGCGGTGATCCTGATAGAGACTCAGCGGATCAACCGAAATCAAAAAACTCATATTATTTCATTAGTTTAGAAGTGTGCCGGGTCCTTGAACGATCGCTTGTATGAGTATTTTGTTTTCAGTGCAAACGGGAACGTTTTTCCCAAAAAATGCACGTTTTGTGCGCAAAAAATTGCATGAAAAATTTTTTTGCGGCAAAATGTAACGGCATGTTTCAAGAAGCGATCGTTCAAGGACCGGTAAATTTCATAACGAAAATTTAAAAAAAAGATGAAGGAAATCGGTTCAGTAGTTTTCCCGCAATCAGGATCACGGCAAAGTCATTTCCCAGAAAAAACTATTCCGAGATAATCGCGTGTAAAGTTTCAAGTTTAGCTTATGCGGCCGTGGCGAGGCGCGTTGCAAATCGCTCTAACTTACTTCCTATTGCTCAGATCTTCATGAAAATTTGTGGAAATGTTCTCAAGATGTTGTATTTAAAAATAATGTAATAAATTTTTTTCCGGTTTTTTTGCAAACTAGTAAGGTATATAATCCCTAAAGGGAGTATTCGAAAAGGACGTTTTTTTTGTTTGTTTCTAATTGAATTTTTAAAAAGAATTAGATCAGTTTTAAGGATAGGATTTAAATTTGTTTTTATTTTGTCTGTTATAGCCTCAAGATTTTTTAAGGAACTTTTTTAGGCTCAGTTCTAGATTGGCTTGATAATATTAATAGGTTTAATTTACTCTTTTCATCTTCCTTACGTTTCATGTTTCCAGGTTTATTTAAGAATATGTCTTGTTGGTTTGGAGGAGTAACAATTGAAAATAAAGCTTTTGCATTCTTAAGCCTGCAAATTAATATTTCATAAATTTGGAAGTAATTTACAATTATTTTCGTTACTTTTGGACTTTCGAAACACTAATTCTTTGAAATCTTTATATGACATGTCAGGCCGTAAGGTATTTTCTAAATTCATTTCAACGGACCGGCGCAACCAGCTTTACTTCTTCATGCGATGGAAGGCATGATTCCCAAGATTTGCCGCCTCAGATAATCTCCCGGTGTCAGCTAGGATTGAATCTAGACCAGTTTGGGGTTTGGGTTGGTTGTGAGTGGATCACGCAGCCCCACATCCATCGACTCCAATGCCGGCGTTAGGATTCAAACCCAGAGTACCAGCGTGGTTGACGTAGACGTTACCAAGTACGCTAGGCCGACGCCTTTGTTGCAATTTTAAGTTTAGGATATTTTTTCATAGTTAAGTTTTTCGTCCCTCTTGAGGTCAATATATATTTTTTAGCAATTTAATGCCAAAGTATTATATTAACTACTAGCTGAATGTACCCGGCCTTGCTCATGTACAAATTTCTGCTTTTTCTATAATTTTCTATATTTTCATATATTTTTTCCAACTCATCATTTCAAATAATATTTCTATTTTTGTTACAAACTTGCTTATATACCACCTTTTTCGTTTCTTCATCAGGAACTGAAGTGAATGAATTTGCAGGTGAGCCAACCCTCGAGCAAGCGACATGTAATGAACCGCGGGAAAACACGGCGGTCTATAATCTACCTCACATTGTTCAATGGATCGTCCCTGTGACGCCTTGTTTCGTTGCAAAGTTTCGGGGGGTTGATATTTCTTTGCAATATGATTGAAGATCCTTTTTTGCAATCGATGCGGAGACATTCCAGCTGGGTCGAGTGAGTTCAAAATTCCGTTGGAAAACTTGATGGCCTTATCAGCATCTTCGACGGTATCGATTATTACACTGAAATTACATAATCAATAGCCTGAGCTCAACACTGATAGCGAAAATTATTGCTTGCTTTGTCTTCTCGTTTTACTTTTTTGTGTGAACAATATCAATATCATCTCTATAGTTAAACATCAGTCTTCATGAATTAATTAACAATTTGAAGATAAGGGGACTATCTCCACATTTTTCTCAAGTTTTGAATCACTCCCAATGCAGAAAAACAACCCTTACTATACCAAACGAATATTTTTTTTTTCTTGAATTTGAAAATAGCATTGGACACCCGTTGTCATTTTCTCAACATAGTTATCTTTCTAGAGATTTCGTCATGATTTAACCATTTTACTCAGTTTCACACAGTTTGACAGAAAGCAGAAATCGTGAAATTGATTTCAAAACAACGTTTCAATATAACGTCCAAGCATTCTTCTGTATTTTAGTAACCTTTCAAGAAAATGTAATCCGCCATGTACGATTTAAAAATTTGCGCCGGACATGAATATTTGGATTCTGGACGTCATCTTGATATCGAAAATATACATATTAGCATATATTCAAGGAGGGCATGAAAGTTATCGTACTTTTTCAAAAAGTTCCCATAGGGCACTAAAAGAGCTGACTTTCTTATAAATTCCCTTGTTGATTGTTGCGCCTTCCTCTTTTCGACATCATGTTCCGGTTCCTGGATATCAACCTCTGGCCATGACCGCCTGAGGGCATGAAAGTTATCGTACACTTTCACAAAGTTCCCATAATGCACTAAAAGACCAAACTTTCTTATAAACTAAGACCCCCTCCTTCTTTTTAACATCATGTCTCGGTCTCTGGAAATCAATTTCCGGCCTCCAGACATGACCAAAGGCCTAAAAACTATCGTATTCATTCAGAAAGTTCACATAATGCATGAAAACTGATTTTTTGATCAATTAAGACCCCCTCCTTCTTTGGGGGTTGCACCTCCCTCTTCCCAATATTTCAATGACCACTTCCTCTGTTCAAAGACGCATGCCAAGTTTGGTTGAAATCGGTACAGTCATTCGAGAGTTATGCTGGAACATACATACACACAAAACTTTTTTTCAAATGAATAGCTGGATTTCAAAAGCTCTTATCAAATTTTTATTGATTAATTTTTTTGACCATCGGCAACTTTTCCAAGCATATTTTTCATCTGAAACGCTAGATTGGGCTCTCCGTTATCAAATCATGCATGAAATATGTCAAGAAATCGATCCAAAAACGGATCAAAGTAGGTGGAATGTTTTGAAACACTTCTCTAGAACCATTTGCAAGAAAGCCGATTTTCGGCTGCAAACAGACGTCACTACGTTTCAAAAAAGAGCCAATATTTAGAAATACATGATCGATTCTCGTATGACAACGTCGTTCCAATTCCGAAAATACCCGTATTGCCAAGTAGGTATATAATTCAATTATTAATTTTCGCAGATTTCCAGAAACCGGAATCCAAGTTTCAAAGTATCGTCAGACACCGATAACCGGTGCTTAAGAGTCATTTTTGCTTCGAAAATACCAATATGGGGGGGTTTGTGAACGTTTTCCACAGTTTTAAATGGCTTCTCAGAAACCGGAAGTTGTCATCTTGGATTGAAAATGGCATCGAACATCATGTTTCGGTCTCTGGACATCAACTTCCGGCCTCCAAATATGACCAAGAACCCGAAAATCATCGAATTTTGATGAAAGGTTTCCATTATGTATGAAAATTTATTACTTTTGACCCCCTCTTTCTTTATGGGTGACCCCTCCCTCTATTTAATATTTCTATGACCACTTCCTTTGTACAAAGAATACGTGTGCAAAGTATGGTGGAAATTGGTTTAGGCATTCAAGAGTTATGCTGGAACATACATACATACAAAACGTGTCTTTTATATAAATAGAAGATTGTTTAAATCCAACATAATGGTTTGGTATTGAAATTCCCGGTTTTTCTAAATTCATTTTCAAATTCCCACGTTTTTCCCGGTTCACTGGCCAGCCTCTCTATGATAGCTTTGATTAGTCGAAATGCGGTTTCACAAAGCTCTACATTTTGCAGTAGCACAACAGTTAAAGTCACGCAATCAAAATTTTCCGCATTTTGGTGTACGCACAGTTAATATGCTAATGGATCACTGTAATAATGAAGGAAACCGGTTGGAAAGTGACTGTATTTTAAGCATTTGCAAGTAGACAATTTTCGTGACGCTGTCGATGTTTTCGTTTCTTTTTATTTCGCATCCCTATGTTGCCGACAGCCGTTATTCTACGTCAAAAATGTCAAATTCTGTAATCCGAGTGAAAAAATGATGATGAATTTAATGAATATTACACGTCATTTCGGCAATTAGCATAGTTCGTAACATTTCCGCTCCCCAGCATCATGTCGCGTGTTGGGGTTTATCGCTGGAGGCAAGGTTTTACTAACTTAGCATTCTATAATTTATAATAAAAATTCATTAAGTTTTTTTTATCTTTCAATGTATTTTTTCCTGAAAACACGTTTGAATTCTTATTTTGTTGTTTTCGACGTTTTTTGTGTCGGATGTGTTGTTTTCGATTTATCATAAAAAGTTACTATTGATAAAAAGTGCAACCTTAAGTGGCGAATATTTGGGTGAAATTATAAAGGACAAAATATTAATATCATTTATTAAGAAGATTATTACATTATTTTTCACGAAAATTATTAAATTACTAATAACGATTTAAGCAGCAGTGTTGAAATTGTTTTTTTAATACATCTTTACATGACACACTGATTAATCAGGCATGTGTCTTTCACTCAACACTTTACGAGATGCATTAGGACAAACACTTAACTATGGAACAAGAATGTAGATGATGAAATCAACGAGCATTGCATCGTTTTTTTCTGTTGCATGCTAAAAAATCCAAACGGCACTACAACGGTTTTGTCGATTGCTTTTTGCAGCAAACGAGTCTTTTTGATAAGAATCAGCCGCCGCTCGTTGAAGATGTTGAGTCAATTAACAAAAAATGTCGACGTCTGAAATATACGAGTCGCATTCATAAAGTTTTCTATACTTTTGTTAAAATATAATAGAGAATGAATTCACTATCTAAGAAAGGAAATTCCATGCCATTCCTGAGCAAAGAAAAAGCCATTAGAAGTGCCTCTACAACCTTTATTTTTCATGTTTAGTTTTCAATCAGAATTTTAGATGTCTGAGTCTTCGACGAGGTGACACATCTCAATAGAATGTTGGGAATAAATAAATAAGGTTGTATATCACGGCAATGAGGCCATACCTTTTTTTCTCTTGAAAAATTTAACATCACACTGAGCAAAACAACAAAGTGTTTCCTAAAAAAAAAAACAACGGAGCGCCAACCAGAATGCCCGCTTGTTTGCATTCAAGAGTTTGCCCGGTATGTTTGAGGCTTATTTTAATAACACAATTGAAATCGATGTTCCCAGCTGAGCAGACTGGTCGCTCGTTGAGAACTAGTTGCAATATGTAGATTTTTTTTCCTCAAAAGAGCTTGTTTAAAATTCTTGCTGTGTGGGCGCAAGAACAAACCGATGCGGTTGGCATTTGTTGACGCTGTTGTTGATGGACACGTTTTCAAGTGCCAGCAACTGGCAGAATATGGAATTAGTTTTACACCATTCCAAAATTCAGTGTCAACTGTTCGGCTTACCAACACATTCGAATAATGATTTCACAACGGTCGGTTGAGGAGTTAAATGGATTAAAAATTTTGTTCAGGGATTTTTGTCAGTCAATGAAATTATCGAAATCTATCAATAAACAAACCGCATCGGAAATAGAAACAAGTGGACGTAAACCAGTATTGAAATTCTTGAAAATCGTAATTGTTTCTAAATGACGAATAATGAGTGCTGATAGAAAATAAGCGTTATCAAAACGCTGTTGTTATCAGCTGATATCGGTAATTACGAAGTGATTGCTACGAAAAATCAGCGTAAATGTTTACTTTCAGGTTTTAATCTCGAGGGCGCGTGAAGTATGTCCATAATATAAAACCGACAATCATCAATGTTTTGCTTTATTGTTGTGTTGAATGTTTGTGATTGCAAATTGTTTAAGTGCTATATTTGTTTAGCGGTATATGCAGGTGTTCTTCTCCTGTAGAATTTCAGAAGTAAGGACGGCTGAATTTTTTGCAATTCCTAATAATAACAATGCACTCTATAATTACATGTGATGGAGGCGCTCTGTATAAAGTGCAAATTTAAATTGATGGAGCCGCACGATCAGTTTTCTTCTGCATAGTACTAAAAGTTGAAATGGCACTTCTGGCATATGATTACCGATTATTTTTTTGCGGTTAGGACGGAAAAACCTATCGGTTATGGATGCTATTCAGTTTTACGTATTTTCGCTGATTAATTAATTTAGAAGGTTTCCGTTAAGAATAATAAGCTAAAATACAGGAACGATTTACTTCACTACACAAAAACACGTAAACTTGATATTTCTAAACTGCTGGTAAAGTAGGTAAGGCAAGCAAAATATTTTTATTTCAACTCGTGTTTGACTGTTCCTTTCCACACATTACAAGTCAGTAGGGTTTCCTACATAACCTTTTTGACATGCCCGTTGATAACAACCTGTCTGTGAGCACGTCAGCGCGAGTAGAAGACTTTGTTATTAGTTTCATTTGTATTTTCTCGCAGAAATTAATTTCTTTGGACATAATAGCTGAACAACAAATAACATGGATGTTTTAGTTAGACGATAGACCCTGTGGCCATACTTTTTCCCGGCAGAGAAGGTGCCGTTATTGGAGCACAGTAATGGCTCATTAATTGTCCATTTAACTCTTTAACACTGTACCGGAAATGCCATACGTGCCTGTACTTGTTTCAGACTCTTTTTGCTCTGCTGATAGCCTCAACCGCGTGCATGGGTATTTTTGCATATATATGGAGCACGCCTGCTGTCGCCTGCGCTCAATTTCACGGTGAATATCAGTACACTGTATAATGGTCAGTTGAACTAATAAAAATTATATCATTCATTCAATGAGGATAGTTTCTCCGGAATTGCAACTGATGCGCGGCGCGTGATCAATGATTGCGCAACTGTAAGCCACTCATAAAAAGAAGCTCCTTTTTTGCATTTCGGGCTCCCGAAACTCATGTATAGTGAGTCATGCAGGTCAGCATCCCACTCGATGATTCTAAGTACTACGGATGTGTGAGGCGCTAGAGCTTTAGTTGGATAACAACTATCGTGAGTCATTCAGGGATTGCTGATTGCTAAATAATTTTTCTCGTCAAATTTGTTTCACTAGGAGAAAGTTGATTAATATTACGACAATATGAATTTTTAGCGTAATAACGCATTTGCCTCAACAAGTTATGATGAGTATAAGGACTTTTATTTCGATGCTCAAAATAAAACAATGAGATTAGAAGTTTTTTATTACATTGTGCATCTAGAGAGCAGAGAACATTTTTTAAATAAAAAAATTGAAATTTTAATCGACGTTTTCTTTTAATCCTGATGATATACCAAAAGGGCTGCAAATTGCTAAAGGCGGAGTTACAGCAAAACACTTTACCATGTAATAAAATTTGTAAACAGCGTTGTGCACTTTGAAAAAAAAAAAAACTCCCTCAGAGGTTACTTGCAAATTGAGCTAACGAGTTCAAATATTTCTTGTTAGAAATATTGTAGGGATGCATTTTACAACGATTAGGTATAACGGATAGTGTTCAATAACATGAAGTAATGCTCTACATTATTGGTTATAGTCAAGCAATGATAAAAAGTATTGTCATTTAAATATAGTACAAGTTAAAATAAAAAAAAAAGTGCGATGAATTCATAAAAGCGTATGACTGGGTTAAAATGGTAGTCCAAAGTCAATTACGAGTGAATTAATAACATTCCATTAGTTGGTCTAGATGTGATATATAAGAACAATCAATTACATTACACAAAAACACGCTCTAACGGCAGCGATTATCAGCTGTTCGAACAAAAATGAATAAATACCATAAAACATACGGGGTTAAGCTACGTGAGCAACGGAACATAAGGCATGATGAGAATGGTCGCCGTTTATCACTGTGGCGTGTTAGTTACAGACCATTTGACAATAATTCAACATCAAAACGCGAACAAAGTTGTTCACTTTTTTTTTTATTTTGCGCATAAGCTATTGTTTGGTTCCCACAAAACAAAGGAAAAAATAAATATTCACGAACCGATTTGAAAAAGTCCTTCCGCGCACTCTTCAGGGAACTCCTTCTCATTATTCAGATTTGGGGCAATAATTCAGCCTCTTTGTCGTTGCTTCCAACGCGTAATCCGTAACAATTCTACTGCTTTACTTGTGTCAGGTTCTAATTGTTAGTCTACTCAGTGCGGTCTAAATTGAAAAAATTATCGTGGTTCGAAGCGTCAATTTTTGTTTAGTATTTAAGTGATGAGAGTTCTTACGTTCAGCTGCTAAATTCCTTTCGAACACTTGTACACTTTACAACGAAAATGCATTGGATACTTTGTCACAGCTTTCGCAGCAGGTAGTACATAACTTTCCAATTTATTTCGACACGGCGTGCGGTTAACTCTGCACAACATTCACAAACGGTTCTCTTTAGTACACGCACAAAAACGAACGAGAAACATACATTGAATTATTTTTCATACGAAAAATTTGCTATCTTATCACGTAGCGGTCAGTGGGACAAGCTAATGTATGATTGGGGAACACACCGCGGCATGTCAGTAATTGCGCAAAAAATGTCGCTTTTGTCTACAAGTCAGGACCACAGGCGGCGATAAGCTTCCTTTTCGTAGTTACTAACCGTAGTCAAATTATGCCAAATTTCCGCTAAGTTTCATTTGAACTACAAGAAACTTTTTGTACATCATATTCTAGATTAAAATGTTTATACAAATTTTGCGGAATATGAATAAAACTAAAGAAAGCTTTTTAATTCGCATACCATATTTAGCGATTCGCTTGGATTGATTTGTATTTCGAATCTCCATATTGGATAGCACACAAATATTGAACCGAGCTGAGTTGTTTGGAATTACCCCTACAACTATAACGTCACGCCACCGGTGGCCCAACAACATTAGCTTCTATCCCGTTCAACTTGCACCACCGTCGCAACAGTAAATACGCACCACACGAAATCGACTGACGTTCTTTCAGCGCTGAAGTTACCACCTTCGCAAGCCTGTTTTTTCATTCATACGTTGTGCGAGGCAGAGTCTAACTTGCAGCTCTCCTATTTTTACTTCCCCTACGTATGCGGCTTTATCTGGATTAACCCATTCGTAAATCAACAACTCACTCAATGATTGAAAAACGAAATAAGGTATATACACACAATGTCAATTCATTTTTCTTGGCACAAACTTCTTTTGTATAGTTTTAGCTATGAAATCAATAAAACAAAGGAGCAAGCATAGACTTCCTCCCAATTCCAGTTTTCATGCTGTTAATGCAAGTATCTGCACTGGAGCCGTGATTTCTGGCCTTTGATTTTAATTTACGTTTAAAACAATGCGATACTTAGTGGTACCACGTTAAATCGCGGTTCGACGCGGCGGTAGCTCTATTCTTCCTGGTCGTCAAGCAAACCGCTACCAAAACACACACGGAAGCTAGCTAGGCTGGTCGTTATTTTCACACGATACAGCACGGACGGAACGGTCGATTTGAGCACGAACTTTAGATTCGAAACGCAATCTAGAGGCTTCTATCGTCACACAAACGATGGTACCTGTTGGCCGCTTCGAGCAATACTAAGTGGCTACGCGATGCTGTCCTATGAACAACGCTTCTCGCGGTTTGACAATGGTATTATAAAGTGTGCGCCACACTGTAGGTGCTTATTGCTGTTCGTCGCCGCGATGTGTTGTGGCGTAAAGTGCGACGCTTTTTATGTGCTCGTGTGGGACAAGGTACAATGGGTTGTGTAATGCTGTAGAGATAGTAATACAACCACATTGATACAGTGTACCCCCCCCCCCCCCGTTAACGGCGTCGGTCGACGGAAGCTGCACTGTCAGAATGTGATTTATGCTAAAATTGTACCTGGAACAACAACCCAATTGTTTGACATAAAAAGCCCAATACACCGGGGGTTACTGTAATTGCAAGAGATCTGTGGATGGTCGCAGGTATTTAGTTTCACACCCATTCGATTCTGAATTCCTTAGAAAGGGGAATAGCAACACTCTGATGGGAAGGAAGTAGACGACGTAGTAGCCTGCTCCCCATGCACACTGCGATGCGCGGATAGATGGTAACAGTCTTCAGCTTGCTTGGTGAGATTGGGTGCAAAAAACTGTCTAGTTCTGTTGGTGCCCACCCAGACTAAAAAAACTGGTTATACCCGGTATATGTGTCGCGTCGTCAACATACCGGCAAGCATGTTGGTGCATCAAACATCTACTGATAAACTTGTGGTAAAATGTATTCAATACTATTACAATTTAGTTTGTGTGTTTATTATTTATTTCAAATGCTTTTGTTTACTAGAAAAATACGCATATTGAATCGAATATCCACTTAGTTTTCTCTTTAAAAATTCAAAGACAATTCATTATTGTTGTCCGCAAGCTAATGAGTTTCATTTGAAATCAATGCGATCAGCTGGGATGTAGCTTTGCACACGCTTGGTACTTTTCAACGGCGGAGAAATTTTGTTCACTATTGTCGATTGTGTTTGAATTTATCTCGAAGGGGGCATGAAAACCGTTGTGGAAGTGCGCGGGTATATCCAATCATGTTAGTGTCCTCTACAAAAACGCACCCACGCACTTCAACAAGGATTTTTCGCGAGAATAATGCAATCAACAATATCTTATTTATAAAAGAGCGCATGTTATTAACATCAACTTTTCTAATAGTAACACTGGTCGTCATGAGCGAAAACAATACTGCCCTTATTAAACTTAAAACAGTTACCCTATAAAGATTATAGTTTTGACCATTCCTGTGGAATTTAGTGCCTCTAACCAGTGCAGAAATGCGTCAACTTACGTCAAAGTGTCGCATAGTTATTGCTCACCAAGTTCGTCGCTTCAACGTTATGTTTACGAGAAAACTCATTCAAGTCTATGAAAAAATGTCGATGGCTAGGGGCACCAAAACTCATAGGAATAGTTGAAAAGCAATAATCTCTCATTTTTCCAGTTTGATCTTTAGGGCTACACCTGTTTTTTCCACTGTAATTCATATAACTAATAGTTGAATAAATTATAAATAACTAAAAACAACTTTTGTTTGAAAATTAAAATAAATTGTAGTTGCAAAAGGATTTAACCGTGCTTTTGAAGAGTAAAAGTGTAGGGAAAATTGAACCGAACAAATCTCACATTGTCTTACAGAATTATCAGGGGCAACTCGTCCATAGGTGCAACCTGTGCAATGCACATGCGGACGTCAGGCAGAAAATGAATCTTAAATCCAAATTCCTGATCTTATTTTCTTATTTTGTAGTTTTATTTTTAAATAGTAACAAAGGGAATTACTTGCTTTTATTCGCGAATAAAATTGTAGTTACTTCCCCAAACTCTGATTTTTAGAACTTCTAGTTGAACAGGTAGGTTGAACAGCCACGAGTCGCCCCTGAGAATTATTTAGCCAACTCTCCTCAATCCCTGAACCGCATGTTGCAAAATGTTTTCAGGCATTTCATTCCAGAAATTCTTAAACTTATTCTTATAAAAACGCATACTTTGACATCAAAGAGATTATATGAATAATTTAGAAGTTATTAGTAAGTTATAATTAGAAGTTATTAACCCATGGAAATAAATCTACGTGAATGTGAACATGACCTGAATTTTTGAATTATCGCTGGCTAACACAAGTGCACTCCAGAAGCTCAAACCGGAAAAAAAATGAAAGATGATGGCTATTCAACCATTCTTGTGAATTTTAGTGTTCCTAGCCGCTAACTTTTTTTCCAGAGACTTAAATGAGTTTTCTCGTAAACATAACGTTAAAGCGATGAACCCGGCGAGCAATTACTATGCGACACTGTCACACTCTATCGCGTTTTGGTAATGGCTAGGGGCACTACAATTCATAGGATTGGTTGAATAGCTATTATCTTTCGTTTTTTCCGGTTTGAGCTTTTGGAATGCACTTTTTTTTATTTCATCGATCAATTTTATTCATCCAATTTCTTTGATGTCAAAGAATGAGTTATGTATATCGATAGTATATTTTAATTAATCTATGTTTGTTGCTGGAACACACATATCTAAAAAAACATATTTTCAAAAAAAAAAAAAACAAATCTTACAAACTTACTATTGAAATATCTCTAGAGGGATGCATTTTGAATGTTAGTCGCCAAGAGATTCGAAATTACTATTGAAATCATATTGCATCATTGGAATTAAATTTTTCTCGAGAATGTTGAAATTCAAGACACATCAGAATATCAGAAAAAAAAATTTAAAAAATTAAAATAATGCGGTGGAGTTTCAATCTAAAATATATTGACATTCTTTGAGGCTTTTCATATACTTCTGTCAATAAAACCAGTATTTGCAGAGTAATTGTAAAAGTTCACGATTTTGAGCTCTCGTACCACTGTGCAATATTTCAAATAATATGATAAATAGGATAGTAAATGTTAATGTAATGACTGATTGTCTGTACTTTATCTATTTGCATGATTCTGAGAATCCTACATTACTTTGTGTAGCTATTTTCAATCATTAAGTTCATTATGGTAATCTTTCTTAAAGCATCAATATCTGAGATTTGTCATGAATTTTTGTATCAAAATCTAATTATTCAAGGGAGTAAAATAACCTTTTTAGGAGTTTTTGTGTCTGTCTTGCGTAAAAGGATGAAATTATTTTATTGTGTTCGGAGAAAAAAAAACATCTTTATACTGTTATAGATGGTAGCTTATGTCTTGCTTAGATAAGTTTTGATGTTAGTAATAGCTTTTCTCCGAAACCTATTAATAAAAAGAATGGCATCAAGAATTCGGTTTTGTTATTAAATCTCACTGCCCTCAAGGTAATTTTAAAATTGTTCAACTTGGATAAATTACTATGCAACATGGGCTAAAAAGTGTTTGGTCTACCAAAGAAAAAACTATATTTTTTATGTAAGAACTGATTTTATTCTTCGCTATACTCTCAATTTGATGCCCATTACGTAGTGCTGCGCGTCAAATCCATTAGAATAGTCGCTTGTTTTCAAATCTACCTCTCCATTAGGGGTTGTCAAAGAGCAACGATTTAAATCAAGGAAACAGGCAATAATCGCTTGGGGTCAATTTGGTGATTACGGAGGGCGATAAACCAGTTCGTAGTGCAATTCCTTAAATTTATCTGTCGTTTCGCGAGGATAAAGAGCGGGAGCGTTGTCTTGGTGAAATTGTACTTTTTTTGTTCGCCATATGCTTTGACTTCCTATCGATCGATTAGAAAAAATACTGGCCAATACTTTACAGGCTAATTGTTGAGTTACAAGCGCGGCTGTCGACTGCTGATTGCACACCGGAGTGTATTAGTAGATCCTTCCTATTGCGCGTAATCAATATCAGATTCTCCTTCGAAGGCTGACACTCTTTGAAAGTTTGATACAATTGTTAAGAAATGCGGCACCCATCGCGCACACTATTTCTTTAGGTGTACGCATTCATAAATGATATGATCAACGTGTTCCTCTGAGATCCCTATGATCTTGACTTGACCGCTCGATTTCGGTTTGCGGTCATTTAGCACGATTTCTTGATTTTTTTCTGGGTAGTTTCCGACGTTACTGCCTCATTTAGCCTTCCTGAGAATGGTTCATGGTACAGGACGACGAAATTAAGCAAACCAAAACTTTACGGTTGAATTAGCTGGAGCAGGTGTTCCATTGCTTCGCTTGACGAGTTTTAAAACACGAAATTCACTTTTTACCATGTAACCAGAATAACAGAAGTAGCGGCACTTGAGAAATTCCGACAGCATTCTAGTTAATGTTGTGGCAATCGGGCATCCTCAAAGATTTTCGATTCACAACGCTATCTTTGTGACATGCCGAGAACTTTTTATTCCATGTAGTATTAATCGTCATTTTCACTTTTAAGTACTATGTTTTAAATTTATTAGTTTTTTTCCGGTTTTAGTGGTAAGAGCACAGTTACGAGTTGTAATAAGTTTTGATTAGAAATGAATGGTATAAAATCATAAGTAGGTACATACATTGGCAAATGATATAAAACGATAAATATTTCAGGCAAATATCTTTCGCACAAGTTATTTATACAACTTTGTGAAGATATAAAATTAGGGATTTATTTTATGCTTTTAGCATTAAACAATTTTTTATCTCAACTTTTCTGAGTACAGTATTTCTGCCGGATCGAAAAACCCATTGAGGTATTTGCAGCTTTTCCATAAACAATGTTGTATACGCACCAGGGTTGATATTTGTTGACACTCTTGAGTGAAAGTGAAAAAAGCATTCATAAACGTTATTTTTTTACAATCCTTTCAGAGTTCTCCCTTCCCGCTTCTTGCATGGAAGTGAACTGTCAAAACACCTCATTATATTTCATGCGATGAAAGCAAGACAACAAAATCAGTTTATCAGTTAACGAAGATTGTCAAGGCATCGGTCAGTGACAGTGAAAAAGTGTTTCGGTGAGGTTAATTTGGTTGAGTGGACTATTTGTTTTTCTTTTTCGCTTTGAAGTGAAGATCATTTGGTTGGATTTGTCGTCAAATTTTATTCCGTAATCGTGAACGATGTGCGCGATCTATTTCATCTGAGTATACAAGGACGAAAATCTAGTGTATCTGAAAGAGTGCTGCGATCATTGTAGGTGAAAATTGAAATTGATTGGCTGTAATTTTCGAAGAATTTTGCTGGGGAAAATGACTTTTATCAGCACTGATACGCACACAGTCATTCAAAATGACAACGAGACAATGGAAACTAACTTATTTCGCAATAGTGTAAGATTTCGATTGATACTACCCAATTCGCGAGCTCAAATTAAATTAATATGCATCCGGTTTGCGTTTGCCACGCTACAGCCAATTGTGACGACAATACGTAAATGAATAGACAGAACAAAACAAATCGCTTGAACGCAACCAATACAACCTCCGCTTGTCAAATGCCATGAATGAAATCCAACTTTGGCCGCGTGTTCTCACTTCGCCGTTTAATAGACACCCTTGTTTGGGTAACACATTAATACGGTTTTTTCGTGGAAGTCCTTGACAAGCTTTTGCGCGTTGCGTGGACCGGCGGATGCGTTGAAAAATGGAATGGAAGTGAAAACCCAAAAAAAACCGCTAATGAAGTTCGAAACTGTTTTGCTTGTTTCCAAGCCACGACGTCTTATGCGGTGTGGGCTGAAGCTAGAGAAGTGAATATGTTTCATTTTTTTGTAAACATATTTGCTCGGGAATTGTTTTTATGTAGCACTTTTGCACTAAAATTGTGAACCAATGCAACCAAACTGAAAACGGTAAAGAACCACTGTAAAAACAAATTCGACATTATCTTCACAGGTAAATATACAACCAAATTGTACGTCATTGGTTGTATCAATAATGTTTGGCACACCTGTGCCAACTCAAAACTGAGATTAGAAATTCATTTTTTAAATCACCGCAAATTCCGCCCATATTGTTGCCGAAATGAAAGCATAAACATAGGAGGCAGACGGCTTCCGTCAGACCATCCTTTGTTTAGTGTTTGTTTTGGTTCATCATCACGGCAAGCAACTCACAACACAGGCCAAATGTCCTCAACACACTCATACGGGTGCAGTATAAATTCACTGACCTGTTCTGTGTTGGTTGTATTTTTTATGGCAACCAACACTCTCAAACCAGCTGTTTCTTGCTTCTAGGTACGGCAGCAAAAGCCCGGCATCACACGATCGCGTGACTCTTTTAGATTTGAAATGATAGGTTACTTATTTCCCCCTTTATTTTGTTCGAAGGTAATTCTCAGTAGAGAAAAACAAAAAAGTCATTTGTTAGAGCGTATGAATATTTATTCTCGAAAGTAACTCAAAATCATCTGTCGAACACAATAATATTCTCATCCTAAGAAACGTTAACCTTTTTTATAGCATAGTCGATAAGGAAGAAAAGTTATTTTTAACTTGACTAGGCTGACGATGTACGGGTGCGTTATTTAAAAAGAATTACTCTTGCTGCCCGCCCGCCTGTGGATATAATTATTATATTCGTTCTTTCTACTAATCAGTCTCAGTATAACAGTTTTTGCGATTATCATCGGGAGAAGTTACCCCCTCACGCTAGATTTGGTTGTTCATCATTGTAGAAAAGAAGATAATAATTTATACACAGGATATTCAACACACAAAAGTTGAGTTTCGAACCATTGACAGACAGTTAATGGCCAAGAAAAATCCAGACACGTACCAATCGGCTCTATAAGCTTTGTTAATCGAAACATTAAAAAGGTTTGGGAGACTATGTGATACATAAAAGTAATCATAAAAATTACTACTGTCAGATCAAGGAAAATCATGGAACCACGGGCGCGCGATCCCTTCATAGTTAATAGAGATATTTTATAAAATGTTCTCTTATTAGTCTTGATTCATCATTCAGTAGTAGTAGAAAAACCCTCGTGCGAATAATAGATCAACGAGTTACGAACTCACGACATGGCACATTCCAATCGGAATGCTTTGTCGAAGTGACTAACAGTGGTGAAGATTTTAACAGACATGTTAGGCTACATAAAATACGAAAGTTGATCACAACTCACCTTACGCCGGGGAAACAGGAACTGCGACCTGAGCGTCGCTACCGATGGTCCGGAACGGTTGATGACCATTTTAGATTGCGTTTAGTGATGCAATTGCGAGAGCAAAATTGGTAATCTGCCTTCACTGATGATAAATACTGGTGTGTGCTTTCTTTTTAGCTTTGCTGCGAGAACCTTTTCTTCACTTGCAATGTGATAACGGTTGACACTAAAGGGCACTAGGCGGAAATTGGTAATGAACCTTTTCCTTGGGTTTTACCTGCTGTTTGTAGAAGGTATTTCGAAGGAGTTGTAAACGGAACTGCAATTTGTATAGATAAAAACGACCGACAGGCCGGAAGAACAGGTAAGAAAATAACAGTTTTACGTCAATCGAATTCAAACGGTGCACAATTAATAACCTTTTTTCTGCTGAGTGAATTTTTTATATGGCCTAGGTTTGGCTCAGTCTGCTGATAGTATGAGCAAACCAAATTTCAAACAAGAATTGGCGCCATGAAACATGAACACGCGATACATTCGTCAAATTTCACAAGATATTACAAGTAAATAGCGGAACATTTTATCGCCAAAACTCTGAAAATAAGCTTCGAACGCCATTAAAATGCTGCTCGTGCGTCATTACTAATGGAGCGGGGTGCTGTGCGGGGCCAGTTTCGAGCAGCAGATGTTGATTTTGGAGTAAATTTTCCCGGTCCTCTTGACCGGTTTAGAATCGGCAAAAAAAAACAACATTACCGATGGAATATGTGCCGCTGGCTGACGAACCTAAACACGTAAATGTAGATTCGCTTGGACTTTGGAAATCGCAGAGCAGCACACAGTAAGCAGTACGATTGATGATTTCCGAGAAAAAAATCAGCAATCAGTTTGTGGGTGTGTAGAGATGTTTTTACGTAATCTTGTTGTTGTTTGGCATAGAAGTGAATGGAACATGCTTCATGTATTTGAATTTCAAAAATACAGTTTTGCACAATGGAAATAAATAATAACAAAAGTGAGATGCTGACTAGCAAAGTAAACTATTTGCAATTGTGATAAGCAATTATTTGAAAGGCTTCAGTCTTTGAATGGCCTAAGTCACAAACGAAGGTCCTGTAAATGGTTTTCGAAATTTTCAAGGTAGACTCAATGTGTTGCGAAGTACTGTTATAAAAAGTTGCGATAACTTAATCAATATTCCCGTAGTCATATCGCAGTTTGTATACGCAATATGGGTAACCAACTCACTTTATTTTGATTCACCTTCTGAACTTGGCAACTTTAAATACTTTTCATTTCACACAAATTACAGTTTCACAAAACCTTTTGCCAGGCTACTTTCTCCACCGTGAATACAGCCGTTCACATTTTGGCAACGAATCTCGTATAAGTACTTCCAGAGCTTCTCGCTCGTTCACTTTCGCTGCAGTTAATTTTCTTCAATATTGAGAATCCGTATTCTCGTGTCCACAGCGCACAACTTCACTAAATCCGTTCACTTTCAACGAGCGTCGTCGACAGGGCGATATAAATCATGCAACTTTGCGATGAAAATAACCGCTTGTTTCTACACTGAGATGTCACACAAATTGGCCGCCACAGACTTTATGGTTTGGTAATTAAAAAATTAACACGTCGTTTTTTATCGTTTCAATAATAATACAATTATTTTCTCGAGTATATTGAACTCGGTACGCATGCGGTTTTTGAAAGAAAACACTACTAACCGGGCTGACATGTAATAAAGATTGACAGAATAACCCCTTGAGTTTCGCTGGGTTATCAATTTCGTGTAGTTCCCTGCGTTGCGCGCACTGGACTGCGCCAGAGGCTCCGGTTATAAGACGATAGATCGTTTCAAGTTGTCTACATACAACTACAGTTTCATGATTTACCGCGTCGGGGCATCCGGTTGTGTGCGAAACAAAATAGCTGAAACTGTTGCGCTGATTACACTCGGATGAATGAGGCACTCAATTCACACTCAAACGCGAGTAGGGATTTCATTCATGTCATAGTCGGGTGCACGGGGGTGGTGGTTTTTGGGGTTTGGGCAAACCTTCAAAAGGGGGAAGATGAACCCTTTTCACAAGAGAGTTTGTAAAAAACCTTTATATAAAATTTATAATTATTGCAAAGTTTACAACAACGGGCTTACAGGAAAGAATTAAATTAATATATTGTGAGCTTTGTCAGGAATGATAACAATAGTTAAATACGCTAGGAAATATGAAGCTTTGTTTTTATTCAAATCATGAATTTTCCAGTGCACTGGTGATCGCATGCTAGTAACGATCATAAATTCATACATTATTAGAGTCGAATATTTTTAGTATATTTTAGGCACTCGCTTAAAAATATTTAGAAGTTCAAAAAGTTTAAAAATTGGCTTACGTCAGAAATCTTTGACGCATAACTCAGATGTTAAAACATTGTAGAGTTTATAAAACCCAACCTTCCCCACCAACGAAAATCCTGCGCACGACTATGATTTAAGTACCTACCTGTTGTTACTGTAGGTTTGCAAATAAAATGGGGTTTATTTTGCTGAATCAATTACTATTAGGGATAGATACCAGGTAATAGTTTTCTTTGTGACTTAAATCGCTCCTCACTTGAACCCCACTAATTAGGTAATCTGAAGCTCATAGTTCTGTTGATATTGGTTGTTAGTCAGTATGAGTTTCAATTGGCATCACTGCAATTCAAGATCGGCACTCAGCTGTAGCGGATGCCGGCTATGTTTGTATGTTTATTTTTCCTGACAGAGAGAACGATCGAGGGTGTGTTGGAGGATCGCTCAGACACATAAATATCCGAGGGTAGACATGCTGCACACACTCATATTGTTCATTCACCCAAAGAAATCTACTCCTTCCTTCTACCACATACAAGATCATATGCTGAAGGTTAAGGTGCGGTTGCATTGAGGTTCTTTACATGCTGAACAGCGAAATGTGTGATCTTGGAGCAGTTGACCGGTTTTTGTATACATTACATGTAAAGTTTAATTTTTTCGAGCGGTCTTGGGTCCGGCCGTTGGTGCGTAGGATTGGTTTCGCCCACATTCTGGCTCGACATCGCTAGAGTGGAATACTACACGTTAATTATGGACTTTGCACATGAAAACAGAGAATAAAGTACTGATGGTGTTAACCAATTTTGTCGTAATATCAACTAAGTATTAGCACTATGTTGTAATCTTTTGATTTCTAGCGTTCAACTTTATTTATGTCATAATATCTAGCCAAATGGAGTGCAGAGGGCTTAACAAAATAAATTCAATTTTTTCGTTGAAGTAAAATATCTTTTCTCAAATTCCAGAGAGAATGATATGGTTTGAGTCTCTCACTGGCTTTGTTACCCAAGCCAGCACACGTACCTGCAGCACCTCTCAATCACAACAAGTATCGTGCTGAATCATCTTTCGCTGGCTGGCGAACCCTCAATTCGTTTCACCGGTACGATTCGCGGAAAGCGACGTTACTCATCCACTATCGTGCAAAAGTTGAGCCACGCGACTTACAGACAGGTCACTTGATAGCACTCTGTTATGATCCAGATTAGAGTGGAACGGTGTTGTCATGCGTAGTTGAATTTTGCAGTGTGACGTAAGAGGAAATTCGCTTTCTTTTTACCGAGAACTGAACGTTGAATTCACTGGAAAGTGCTGACAACATCTGGTTGATTTGAAATGTTTGTAACTTATGGAGAAGTTTTGTTTACACTTAGCACTTATTACTCTGTCAATTCTTTAACAATAACCCGTCATGTAAAAATAACAGTGGATGATATAAGCGAAAAAAATGTTGCATTTAATATCAAAATAGTTTTAAGTCTATGAAAAGTTATCTATGCTAGAGGCATCAGAATTCACAGGAATGGTTAAAAAGCTATAATCTTTATTTTTCCAGGTTGAGTTTTAACGCAAAACCTTTGTTTACCAGTGTAATCATTTATGTTATTTTTCAGTATTTCGATTAAAATCGAATATTTTTTTCTGTTGGGATTCGAACCACTGTGGCTATTATTTTGGTCTAAAATCGAACATTACAAAACAACTAATTTTAGATTGATGTATCGTGTATTCAATATCATAACTCTTGTACCAAACCAAATTTTGAGTTTCCTTTAACTTCCAGCAATTTTTCAAATCAGCAATTTAATAAAAAATAAAATCACGCATGAATGTCGCTTCAAAGTTAACAAGACGAGAACACTTTTATGACTTATGTTAACAATACCAAGGACGAGAATGCTTAAAAGGGTTTAATGAACAATTTTACTGTTGTTGTGTCAGTTTTATCGATGACTTCTTTTTCGGCAATTAGTTGAAAAGGTTGTTAATAAGACACGATCGCACGGTTAACGTAGAATTACGACAGACTGTCTTATGTCAATGTACTTCTTACAATAGGTTTAGGAATGCACTCGACTGGGGTTAATCAACTTGATGCTGTGAAGCAGTTGATTTCAGCAATAATTTTCTTTCAATTCTCTCTATCAACAAATGATTCGTATCCTTGACGAGAAACGCTGTTTAATTCAATTGAAGTCATTCGAAAATAATGTTGAAGGTTGCTGAAACCAGTGCAGCAAATTTTCGACACTGTAAACGAAAATGACAAAAACCGCATATTCACTGAAAGTCCAGTCATTAAAAGAAATGAGACGTCTGATTTATTATCGAAATTATTTGATTTGAGCCAATTCATTGCATGAAGTCGATGAACTTCATAAGCATCTACATTCTCAATCGCATAAACATCGCTAAAGCAACACAGAGTTGTGCGAAATCACAGAAATGCTGCTCCCACTGTCAACTGATTGGAGCTGAAAGTCTCTTTCATTGAAAATTGAAATTCAAAGATTTCAATTTCAACTGAAAATCCTTTCATGACAGTGAAAGTTTGCAGCGCTAGCTGAAACACAGTTGTAGGTAGAGTACCCACTTCGTCGTCAAAAGAAAAAAAAGCTAGGGTGGAACTGAGTGACACTCGATGAAATTGTTATGCCTAATATCAATTTTTTTATTAGAGGTGAAAACGCATTTTTATTATATATGTGGCCGTTCTTAAAAGGAATCGATGCTATCTTTCCTGTTTCCATCGCGAGCAGAACAGCTTTAGTAATCGGCAGAACACATCTCTGAACAATAGTGACCATTACGCATCAGACGATGAATGCGACATGCCGGAATGAACGGGACATTGTCTGTTCGTAGATTTTGCCTAATTTATTTAGTAACTTGCAAACTTGCTTGAACGGAATAGCGATGTGACGGTGAGCAAACGGAATAGCGATGGGATGATGAAAACCCCGAGTGATGCCTACGGAGAGAACTTACTTATATTTCTGCATACTAGCTTCTATATGTAACTACTGAGAGTTATACTTCCGGTGGGCGAGCAATTGTGCACTCGAGCGAGCAAAACAACAACAACAACAAATCGTTTGTATACTTTAGTCAAATCGTTTGTATACTTTAGTGTCGGCTGTGTTGGGGAATAAAAAGTGGAAAAATATGCTTACGTAATTATTGAACGGCCCCATAGTCATAAACGAAACACGGGAAAACACTTTCCGTTTTCTAACAGTCTTCTAGATATCATCGATTTTGAAACTGGCTATTTAACTTTGAAACCATAAAAATATTAACCATTTGAACTCTTTAAAAGTACCTGTGAATACTGAAGAGTACATTCGTCTGTAAAGTTTAAAGTTCCCAGTATAGTTATAAAAAAGTGTAATTGATAATTTAGTTTGGATACCAATTACGAAGTTTCGAAGAATATATTGTTGTGGTATTAAACTGTTTCCAACCACCGCCATCTTGAAAAATAAATCTATTTCTGTAGTAATTATTTGAAACTGCTATTTTTGCCATCCCATCTGACGGGACACAGTTGCTTTTTAGACAGGGAAATCCACGATTGTACAGCAATAGTAAAAGAGTTGTTTTTATGTTACTTACAACCAAACTAACGATAACCTTTGTTGTATTTCAAGTTTGGCAAGGAATGGTCAGTAATAAATAATTTCATTTAATGTTTCACTATTTGATCGTTGCCGGCCTTTCTGACAACGATTCCCAAGAACACTGACCTGATTACAAATTAGGTTGTACATTTGCAAATGTAAACAAATCGAATGAGCACTTTATTTTTCTATGCCAACCCCACACACGATTTGTTTGTTTATATATGCAGATAGAACCTTTTACTCAGTTCCACTTAACAGCAGTCGATTAAACAGAAAAGGTCTGTCAATAAACACTCAGTGATGTTTTATTGTTTCAAGAGATATTCTATAAATAGAACACTCCCTAAGACTGCGATGGGAACTTGTCTCAGTTCCCAGAAGTGTACTCTGATAACATTTGTCATGCAACCATGATTCTTATCAGCGGTGAGGTGATATAATAAAGAATTTAAAGTACATTATATGACATGATCAAAAAGCATCCGATAGCCATTCCATTATATAGTGATATCACTCATTTTATCGTGAATCTAGCTTTTTACTACCTGTGCATTTCTCCTTACTTAGTCACTTTGGTGGAAAACTACTGAATTTGGTTGTTTTTCTGGCAATTGTTGCAAAATCGTTCGGTAATAACTATTTGATTTAATTTTATTTGCGCTATCGTTATAGAAAGTGGAAAAAAACGCCGACAAAACATTATTATCAACAGTGTGCAACAAAGTTCATGTTATTCGCTTCAGACACGGCGATATTTCTATGAATCATCAACTTCGAATGTTTGGATTATTCCTAGATCGATGTAGTGGTATGGAATTCCCAGCCGGTTCGTTTACATTCCACTATATTCGTGTCCCCATTGGCAACAAGTAAACATTGGCCGGTTAAGTTTGCATACACGACGGATTCATTCACGACCGTGGCAAACGCGACGGCGACAACGACGACGCACGATTTCAGGAGCTCCGCGCAACAATACTTCAGGCTCGACAATCGCAACCGGTATACACCTTTCGTTCGGACGAGTTCTCGAATTGTACCGGCGTGCATACAAATATCTACCAGATGACAAATTAAATTAATTGTGGCAAATTTACCGCATGAATGATCGTGGTTGGGTTTGCTCTCTAGAAGAGTACCATGTAATAGTTATCATTCAGCGACACGTTCAGCGACGATCGTTGGCTCTTCGCATCGCACTGGATGAGTGTTTTGCATTCATATCGCACGCGGAATCAATGAACCCTGTTTGTGTTTTTCAACGGAGCAGTGCTAATAAGTGATAGTCGCTTATCGAGGATTACGATAGTGAGCTTGATGAAACATTGCATTTAAAGAGGTTTTTCACTTGATATTCTGTGAAAAACGTTTTGCAACACCATGTCGAAATCATCTCTCGTACTTCAATTATTGGCTTAATATTAAGTATACGGAAACATTACGCCAAGGTTATAGGTTTGAATTTATTGAAAGGAATCAATGTCCACGGTTATGTGGTAATCGAAGGGACTGTACATTTTGCAAGTTTCACATGACGTCCAGTTGTCGAATTCCGTTCCGTTTATTAACCCTCTAGTGCCCAGTGCCGCTTTTAGACGGTCTTCAGTTGAACCTCTAAAATTAACTTGGGCACTAGAGGGTTAATGTACTTCGGGATAGTGCTGTCTTTCTCGCTTTGCAACCATTGTTTAGTTAACCCATCTGTGTTAAATCGTTATTAGAATGATTATCTCTACTTAATTGATTTTTTGCTAGAGACTCAGTACAAACCTCAGGGTAATAATGTGTTTTAAGAAATAAAACATCATTCAACGTACTCAATTTTATTGTCAACGGTTTGATCAGTTAAAACGTTTGATTTTGCATTTGAAAGGTTCTGTTGAGTACTCATTATAGTAAATTAGTATTGAGGTTAACTTGTGAAATTCACTTTTTAAAGTCGACCGGTTTCGAGCATTATTATGCTCATCTACAAGACGAGACCCGATGTCTAAATCATAGTTGCCTTCCTGCAGTCGTACGCGACTGCATGCCGGCGTACAACAGCGTCTGACCTGGAGCTGATGGCTGAATCATGAAATGCTGTATCCCGCCAAGCGCGGATAAAATTCTTCCGTCCGCTCATTGGAAGGCATAGCCTCCATTCGTCAACCATCGAAAACGGTCTGAGACTGACAAACTTCGCCGTGGCCAGAAGAATGGCCATATGTAGCTGTAAATCGACGATTGCAACCAGGTGGAGTAGTCAGCCTATACACCAGAGAGACGCCGAGACACTCACCGTTAAGGCAACTGTCAACATCAAAACGGGCGATCTGTATAATTTTGCATTGCCGTTATCCGTTTTGATGTTGACAGTTGCCTTAACGGTGAGTGTCTTGTCATTTCTCATATCTATAGGTTCACTAAGGTGGAGGGAGCACTTTCAGGCGCTATTAAACAGTGAAGAGCCAGAGGAGCAACACATGAGAAGGTTAAAAGGGGATAAGTGAGCTGAAAAACGGCAAGGCTACTGGGAAGAATGTCCTGAGATCGATATTTGACGGTAAATTAGAAGATGGAGTGTGGCGCAGGCGCATGAATCACGTGCTGTACCTGTTATACAAAAATGCTGATATAGTGAAGGCTTCAGTGGGCTGAACATGTAGCCAGAATGCCTGACGAGAGAGTCGCCAAAAGTATCTTCAGCAGAGAACGAGGAGAAGCCGACGACTCCGTGGTAGGCCTCGTACACGGTAGATGTGCGCGATGGATGAAGATGCACGATCTGCTGGTGTACGAGGTGACTGGAGAACGGTTGCCGAAGACAAAAGAAACTGGTTATCTTTAATTTGTTCGGCTCTAGACCGGTAAACGGTCCGTTGGCCAACAAAGTAAAGTACAGGGAAGTAACCATACCCGAGATACTACAAATGTTATGTTTCAAGATTCTAAACGAACCAAGCTCAGTTGATACTTTATATGTTGTCTTTTACAATGTTATCACGAAAATACGATTAAAAGTTCGAGCAGTTTTATACCATTAAATTAGGGTTAGAGTAGTAGTACAATTTTGCAACGCAAATTTTTAATACATAAATTTATTGACTTAAAAGCAATTTTAATCCAATTAATTTTTGCGTATTACTTGGAACGTGGATCAGAAATTTCTCAAAAGTGGAAGAGTAAATCAATGTTGATGGGTTCCTGTCCTGTAAACATTTATGAAAAGTAGATGAGTTCTTTGAAATTAAATGCGTATACGAAACTTGGCACTGCTTTTTCTTCTGTAAAAAATCCATCAACAGATTTGGTACTTACAGACCAAAGTCATGTATGTAGTGAATTGATCTCACATGCTTTGACTTTGATTCTGCCTATCTTCCAATACCTTTTTCTTTATCACATGAATCAGTTTTAAACCCTATGAGCTCTGTTTTTGATTATCACAAGGCCAATTGGTCGGCGTGCGACCAGACCGAGCCAAGCGCCATTTTCTCAAAAATTGAGTTATTGGCACCAGTGGATGTGCAAACTGATGATCTATGTTCCATTAAAGAATGAAATCATTTGAACAGTTCATAACCGTGTTATAGTAAAAAATCTCTGTTGCACTTTGTAAAAAGAACGAAATTGTGTTCGACCAGAGTGAACCATAAACACAGACATGGTATCTAAATGAAGCAATTGTTTGTGATAAAAAAGTTAACTTCGCGCTTTATTTCAATCAGTAACTGATTTCTCCGCTTCGGACAGCTCGTTTATACGACTGTCATCAGAATTAGAGAAATAAACAGCCAGGTGGTTTTTGTAGAGCCGAATTTCGTTTCAATGGGCATATCACTTTTTTTCAAGATCTTGTTGAGCCAGACCGAACCAAGTGAATTTTATTTCCATTTGATATTTTTCAAATAATATTAATTTTTTTCTTGTAACAAACGTCAGGACTGGGTCAATATACGTTAAATCAATAAAATTAGACAATGCCCGCTTCAAAATACCAGAGCATTTCATATTGATACTATCTTAACATTTAGCACTTGGTGCGCTTTGGCGCCAGGAAATAGAGCAACAGAAATAAAGCTTTGCTTGTCTATCAGCTGTATAATTTCTGATACAGATTGGACTAAGAGACAAAGCAGCGTTGATATCTATGTATTACGTTTGACTAGTGAGAAAAATTAGCTTGTTTAATAGACAAGTTGATATGTTGTAGTAAATACGTTTGACCAGACCGAACTGAAGACCAACTTTTAAAATTTTTTTTCGACCAGAGTGAACTGAGTGCATAAGTGTCAACAATAAAAACCAAATATTTAATCAATTATTGCTATTTTTCGTGTATTAATGATTTAAGGACAATCATTAAGCTCTGTTTATTACATGTTTGCATTGAAATCACGATAAGTTCAAACACGATTAATTTATGGGTGGTCAAACTTCAAATGCTTATTACTCAAAACAATGTGTTTGGCGCTTGGCTCGGTCTGGTCGCACGCCGACCAATTGGGAAAGTTATAAAACTCATATTGAGAGTAATTTCAACAATGAGCTGGATTTGCAAAACGAAGTGAATATTGATTCCGCTTTAGAAGCCCCAAAATGTGCAATTATTGATGCCAGGAGTTACTCGGTCCCAAAGGCTCAAGTGAAATTTGATTCACCAATAATTGACGAAAATCTTCAACGTTTGAAAAATGTCCGCAGACGTCAATATCAACGTTCTCGTGTCCCTGATTAAACACAGATTTACTCTTCTGAGAAATCAAAATTTTGAGACTAAAGTTGAAAAATTGAAATCATATTCAACACCCTTTTGGAAGCTGTCGAAGATTATTAAGAAACCTTCAAAGCCTATTCCAGTTTTAAAAGATGCTGAACGTTTTCTTGTATCCAATGAACAAAAGGCTCAAAGACATGCTCAGCAGTTTGAGAGTGTTCAAAATTCAAATTTGAATTTTGTGAGTCCAATTGAAAATGAAATCACATGTCAATTTGGTTTAATTTCTTCCCAGGATTTTTTACCCGCAGAAATAATTCAAACTAACTTGAATGAAATTAAATCAATTATTAAAAATTTCAAAAATTTGAAAGCACCTGGTGACGATGGAATCTTTAACATATTATTCAAACATCTCCCTGAGAGCACAATGGAATTTTTAGTAAAATTTTTCAATAGTTGCTTCTAAATTGCATATTTTCCCAAATTATGGAGAAATGCAAAAATAACTCTAATTTTAAAGCCGGATAAAAATCCAGTTGAGGTTTCAAGTTATTCAATTTTTGCAGATGAACAGTTTGAATTTCGTCATGGGCATTACTATTACAGAGTTACTTCTACGATACGAGCTAACAAATCTGAAGGTTAATCCACTGGAGCTGCTCTTTTAGATTTAGAAAAAGCATTCGACAGTGTTTGGCATAAAGGTTTGATTGCGAAATTGTAAACTTTCAATTTTCCAATTTTCCTAATCAAAAAAATTATCTTAATGATCGAACTCTGCAGATTGTCTAACAGAAACCAAAATCGGATAGATTACCTGTCAGAGCAGGTGTGCCTCAAGGTTAAGTCTCGGGTCCAGTCCTATGCAACATTTTTACCTCAGATCTTCCTGATTTGCCTCCAGGATGCACAAAGTCATTGTTCTGCGATGACTCAAGCATTTCCGTAAAAGGAAAAGGTCTTAGTGTCATATGCAGTCGATTGCAGAAAAGTTTAGATATTTTTTCTTCCTACTTGCGAAAGTGGAAAATTTCTCTCAATGCTTCTAAAACTCAAATGATAATTTTTCCCCAAAAGACTAGGGCTTCTTTTCTGAAGCCAAACAATAATCATGTTATCAAGATGAATGGGGTTATTTTAAGTTGGTCTGACAAGGTCAAGTACTTGAGACCAGTGCTTGAGAAGGGATCGAAATTTGATTGTGACTGCGATGAATGCACATGCTTTTTTCGTTTGAATTGAACGGCAGAAACGATCGGGCGAACGAAAAAAAGTTTTTCTCTTTCTCTCGTGTGACGATTTTTTTTTCTAACGATAGCGACCGCAGTTTCGGAGAAGTCGATTTTAAAACTCTCTCGCTCGATCATTTGAATTTATGTTGAACGGAGCAAACTAGAGTATGATCGGCAGCATGTGGCGTGTTTTATTTTCGTTTCTCTCGTTCTCGACTGGTTCTTGACTGGCTGTCTGAACGGTCAAAAAACGGTCGATGAATGCTTTTTCGCTGCATCGGATGGGATTGGGGCACTGCTTACAGATGCACGTTATTTTTTGGTGGAGAAGTTTGTTGTTGTTGTTGTTGTTGATGTTTAGCGATAATTGCTCGAGGACAAATGAGGTGGAGATATAGTTTGAATATTTCTTCATGCGAAATGCTGAAGTCCGTCGTTGTTATGCGTCGCAAAGCGCCGACAGGCACAAGTAGTGTTTTTACTTCTGCCTACGCGGCTAGCATTATACCATATGTTGCGTTGCGCGCGGCTGTAATTTATATTTTTCCGAAGCTTATTCAGATTCTTGCTTCGCTTATATCATTGGCCCAACAGATAAGCCGATATATACTCTATTCTTTTTATATCCATCGTTATCAGTAGGCTAATTTTTCAGTCAATTTTTTTTTCTGATTCGTTATGCATAAATAGTGGAAAAAGACAATCCTTATGCCCTGACAAATCACGTTCTACAATTGAGTTGATAGTTTTGTGATGTATTGGTTGATAACCGTCTTACAAACTGTGTTTTTTTAGATGCAAAAAATTAAAGGTAGATTGCAAATTAGCAGAAACATTAGAGGCCACCTAAATTGAATTGTTGAAACTAGCTCAATTTTAGTTGTGAGTTGTTAGTTGTTTCTGGTACCCAGGAGCGGATTAAGGCGAAGGCGAAGCAGGCGGACTTCAAAATTGATGTTTGATGCATGAATAGGATCATCAACAATGCATGGAGAACACTATCAATGTATAACGAAAAAGAATTTCCCGCATACAAATTGACCTGAAAAATTAGCCTCCTGATAACTATTGAATTCAAAAGTATCTATCTGTTAGGCCGATGATATAAAGGTCGGATTCGATTATATAGAGACTCGATTTTATGTTGACTCGATTATATGTATATGATTCTATTATATATAATTTCAAACTCGATTATACTGCCGTTCCAAGCATAGTTGTCCCAGCGTGCATAAGAACGGCAGTATATATTGTAGCAAAAAAATTTTTTTTAAATTTCAAATGTGATCTAGAGCGAACGTTTCGTAAGAGAACATCCAGAAAATACGTTACGCTCGATAGAAAGGGAAAAAAATAAAAAATAATTAAAAACAATGAAAAATTTTGGTTTTTTGGTTTTTGGAATTTAAAAATTAAAAGAAATTGAAAAACCCTAAATAAAATTACCTTAATAAAAAAATTTCAAAAATAAAAAAAAAAGAAATTAAAAAAATTTAGGAACAAACGAATAATTTGAAAATTTTAAAAAATTTGAGAAATTAAAAACAAACGAGTTGACAAATCAATATATACTGATCTAACTTTTTCTTTCCATTTGACACCAGGAAAAACTACAAGAATAACTACAAGATATATGTATAATTTTCATAAGAACTGTGTTTTCTGACTTTTAGGGGGATGAGTCAAAAATAAAATTCTTCCTATTTATTCGAAAATAATAAAACATTCATGTAAAATGAATAAAATACATTTTTTCTCTGATTAGATTATATATAAAATTCGATTATATATAGTGGAAAAAAATCAGAGACTATATATAATCGAGTGTGACCTGTACTTAGCGACGCGAAAATCTAAATTAGCTTCGGACAAAGTACATCACCGCACAGTGGGGAATCGCTGGCCATCGACCCAAAATTGAATATGTGAATTTCATTTCAATTATATTCTTCCTATAGTTGTATACTATTGAAGTGACAGGATCCAAATTTTTAGAGCATTACGACAAAATTTGAATTTTCTATGATTTTTCAAAGTGTACTGAGTCAGCGTTTTTCTTGAAAAAAAAAAATGCAATGTTGCGAAATTTGCTGGAGCCCCAAGAGTAACTTGAATCTTGATGACGTCTAAGTAAAAGTTGTCTATAAAATAGTGGAGAATAAATCCTAATCATTGGATAATGTATAATCCTCATCATTGGAGAATGTATATATGTATAAATTGACGGAATCAAAAAATTACGTATTTTTTTTTAAAACAGCGTTTAAAGTTTGAACGGCAGGGTTTGGCACTATTGGCACTAGTTTTAAAAGATAGCTTGGAAAAAATGCCTTCAAATGCATCTAGTCCGATCTTGCGCAGAGTACCTTTCTTTCGAAGAGAAACAACGAGTGTTCGGCACATGTCGGATTTCAAAAATGTAAATGTGAATTGTACACTGCAAACCGTCTACATAATAACAAATGGCTCATATTAGTCTGATAAAAACAACGTTTTCGAACAAGTTTCAGTATAATTAATCACACTATTTGCATATTTACAAGTTTAACTGATCTATATTTCGATAATTTACGAAGTATCAAAAACTAGTCATTGTTTATGTTTTGGATCACCAGCACTGACTACCAAAATCATGTTTTAAGTTTATATCATACCAGTCACATGTAATAAACCATGACATAATACATCACCTGCTAATTTCTACAGAGCAAATAGTGAATAGTTATTTTGACGTTAGAAACTGCATTTTGAAAACCCTTCTTGAAGATATTAAAACTGTATTGAAAATGAACACAAAAATAAAGATGAAGGTGAAAGTGAATGGAAAAAAATGCAAATGGAAAAAAATGCGAATGCGATAAAAAGTCTTAAGTAATTTTCAACACGAAGCATATTTTTCATTTTTTTTTCTTTTTCTTGATAACTGATTAATATTTAATGTTTTTTATGGCATATGGAAGTCTTTCAAGCATCATGCATTTTTTTCCAAAAGATTGAAGCCGACGTAAAATTTTCCTCATATAATATATATATATATATATATATATATATATATATATATATATATATATATATATATATATATATATATATATATATAAAACATGAAATTCTCCCTGGCGTCAAAAATACGCATTTTCATGCAAAAATAATATCAAATTCGTACTCAGCGTCCCAAAATTATATAAAAACCATGTATTTTCCATGATTTGAAGATAATTTTTCGCTTGGCCAGCATTTGTATGGAGCCGCCCCACTGTGCACCGCCGCGACGCGAGCTGCGCAACATAAAGTGCTAGCCGCGTTGGCAGATGTAACTACACTACTCATGTCCAAACGCGATGCTTTGATTTCCATGGATGCTTTGAGAGATGTATGAAGAATTAATGAAACAGCTTCAACACCTTACTTTTCCATAATCGCTAAACATTAACAACAACAACAACAAAAACAAGCGCCTCCAGCCACCAAAACGCTGTAACAGAACATACGCATCAGAAGCATACAGCGACTGCCGGTCAAATGAATTTTTTTCCGGTCGTTCATTGCCACTAAAAATCAATGGATATTGAACAAAAGGAAAATGCGAAAAAAATCGTCATAAAGTAGTGCGAACAGGATTGCGAGGATTCTACACTAGAGATGAAAAGAGATGATCGTAATGCCCGTTCGTTTTATTTTGCAATCGGAAAACGAAATTGAACGCGACAGCTCGGAGAGACGAACGGTGTACGAAGTCTCGCACAAAACGGATAAGATGAAATTGAATGACTGATATTTTTGTGTTCGGTAGAAAAAAGGATTGATCAGAGCACTGCTTGAGACTAATTTACGATAAAAAACTTATTTTCAAAGAGCACATTGAGAGTATACAAGCAAAGTGCATCAAATATACGAGATGTTTATATCCTCTCATTAATAGAAATTCCAAACTTTGTTTGAAGAATAAACTTTTTATTTACAAATAAATTTTTAGACCAGAAGAAAACGCTTCAAAGGATTCAGAATAAAATTCTGAAAACGATTTTGAAGCGTCCTCCTTGGTTTGGTACACTCGAAATACATAGACTTACTGGTGTTTAAACATTAGAAGCTATGTCAAATAAAATTATTAACAATTTCCGACAAAAACCATTGCAATCCTCAATTGCTACGATAAGCTACGATATAGCCAATAAGTTAGCTAATTAGCAATTAAGTTAGTGGTAAGTTTACTTCCCTTTTTTGACAAGTAGGTTCAAATCCCTATGATTAATAAGTCCTAATTGCGAAAGCAAACAAATCCTAATAATTAAAATTACGATTTTTCTAACAGTGTTGAGAAGTAACCATTTGTGATTGGACACACATACTCATTATTTACTAATATTTATCATAAATACTTAAACTACTAACAACCCCCCTTATTTAAAAAAAAAAACATTAGAAACATATAAAAAATAGAGCAGATTGGAGAACATCTTGTACCTACTTCTAAGCCATTTTGCCGTAAGATGACAAGTAAATTTGGAATTCAATAAAAAATGAATATGAAATTATTACAATTTTGTCTGTACTAAGATGTACCTGTACTAAGATGTAGATGTAAGATGAAGGGACTCCTTCACAATTTTGGGTCTGCTACAATTATGGGTCACTTTTACGAAAATATGTCTATTCTCATGAAACTGAGCAATCTTCATTAGCCATGGTTGTAACCTTATTTGTACGAACGGCACAAAAAATAATAATTTTCCCGGTACATGAAGTGTAATAATGTTACATTTCGCGGTGCACAATTGTGGGTCAGTCCATTTTGACTATTTTTATTACTTTTGCATGGTAATGCATCAAGATTGAATAAAATAACTTATCATCAAGTTTTTACAACAATAAAATACCTTTTGTGATGTATTTTGACGATTCTATCGACTTAATGATTCTGAAAGCCAAAAGTGACTCAGAATTGTGTCTTTTGCTATGTAAGTAATATCTTTCTTCCCAACCGATTTACACACATCAGCTGCAGTGAAACTAATTGTTGATCGAAAGTCTGATGTGTACTTCCGATACAGGGATAGATAGTAAAACATAAGTCCTAGTTGATAACTTCTCGATTTTATATTTATTTTTGTACCTTCAGACGACACGTTGACTAACCCACTTAACTATCCAGGTACAATTAAATTAACTTCATTATAAGGATATTAAGAATCCGCTCCTTTGAATGAATGTACAAATGACTTACCATTCGTGGAAGTCGACGAACTTCTCGGGCTCCTCCTTCCGAAGATCTTCTCAATTTGCACCGGGTAGGAGCAATTTGTATGTGATTTTCCATATTTCAACACTCTCTCGGCTGGGTCGCGTAAAATATCAGAAAACAAATTTAGGACTCACTCATCAATTCAACCTTTTTTGGTTGAGTGATCCGCATCCCAAACATTGTGTTAAAAAACTGGATCGAAGTTTTGTTTACTCAGATGAAATAACTGTTTGTTTCTATCAACTGACTGTGCGTAGTTTATTCTGCTGAAACGTGCGTGGTTTATTCTGCTGATACGTCCAGAGCTCTACCAAATGCTGCTTCGAGTGCATGTTCGTACGCACAAAAGGATCCTTTCATCGTGCAGTTAGATTTCCGCGTCATAACATGAGAACCAACAATACCAAAGTAATAAAATTGCTCGTTTCCCTTCTGGAAAACCAAGCATCACTAAACCATGTTATGCACGTGTAGTAAACTATGGAGCAGCTTCTAATAAATGAACAATGATTTTTCAAAACTAATCACGACCGTTGAATTGAACGACGAATTCCTACACGCTGTGTAAAATTTGTGAATAGTTTCGCTTTGTCTCAGTGTTCCCTCTGTAGGAAATAATCACTTCGTATAGAGAAACGAACCGGTTTGTTCCATTTGTTTCGTGTGCGGCTGAAGAGTACGTCGCGATCGCGAAGCAACTTACTCAAGCGCGGCTCGAACCGGGACTAAACCTGCAGTAGCCGCAAATCATTATATGAATAGTGTTGTTTTTTCTCGCTCCATACTGACTTAACGGCCAAGTGCTCTGCGTTCCCTGGTGGCCGGTCAGAACAACCCGCTCACGGCACACCGCCATCACAACTTTCCCTTACCGGTTTTAAGCCTGTATCAGACTAACCGTTGCAGCGGTCAACCGCTACCGTTCCGTTCTTTTTCGACCAATCAGAACACAGCGGTCGACCGTCGCTTGTTGTTGTTGCAAAAAATAGAATCTTTTCTATTTTTGCCGCTGACCGTTCCCAACGGTTGCCGGCTGCTGTCATTGACATGGCGAAGGCAAACGAATCTCTTCACACCTACACAAGATCACATACAGCGACTTGACAAATGAAAATGTGTGCTTCTCTTTTTGGCACACACGACAGCCAGTCAAAACATTGATAGCACCGGCAACGCCGTTCCGTTTCTTTTTCGACCAATCAGAACACAGCGGTCGACCGTCGCTTGTTGTTGTTGCAAAAAATAGAATCTTTTCTATTTTTGCCGCCGACCGTTCCCAACGGTTGCCGGCTGCTGTCATTGACATGGCGAAGGCAAACGAATCTCACATACAGAGACTTGACAAATGAAAATGTGTGCTTCTCTTTTTGGCACACACGACAGCCAGTCAAAACATTGATAGCACCGGCAACGCTGGTTGGCGATGTCAATTTTCGACCAACGCACACTGGCAAAAATGAATCCAAATTCCCACTAATTAAAAGCCGCTGGGCTGGATACCTTAAATATAGCATTTCTTATGTAAAATTGGCCAATAAATCGATAGGTGATATTTTCATTCTGTGCAGGGCACGGGAAAGGGTCTATATTTCCAAAAATACGCAAAAATATGATGAAAAGAGGCGAAAAAGACCATTTCCCGTGCCCTGTCCAAAATGAAACCATCGCCAATCAATTTGTTGATCAATTTTACATAAGAAATGCTGTATTTAAGGTATCCAGCCCAGCGGTTTTTAATTAGTGGGAATTTGGATTCATTTTTGCCAGTGTGCGTTGGTCGAAAATTGACATCGCCAACCAGCGTTGCCGGTGCTATCAATGTTTTGACTGGCTGTCGTGTGTGCCAAAAAGAGAAGCACACATTTTCATTTGTCAAGTCTCTGTATGTGATCTTGTGTTGGTGTGAAGAGATTCGTTTGCCTTCGCCATGTCAATGACAGCAGCCGGCAACCGTTGGGAACGGTCGGCGGCAAAAATAGAAAAGATTCTATTTTTTGCAACAACAACAAGCGACGGTCGACCGCTGTGTTCTAATTGGTCGAAAAAGAACGGAACGGTAGCGGTTGACCGCTGCAACGGTTAGTCTGATACAGGCTTTAGGCAGATGCGAATAACCGGGCGGCCCAGACAATCCGGACTGTTAGTGGAAGAGGCAATATTTGTGTACACTGGTTCGATTCAAATAATAGAGGAATTATCCTAGAAGCAGATCAGCAAGTCTGTACTGCTCCCACCATCTGAACCCAAGTTATTGGTGAAATTCGTATAGCTCTAGATGTTAGTACGTGAAATGAAAATACATACCACGTTACTTCTAGTGTACATGGCTTCTTCTGCTAAATTTTCAAAAGAGTAGCGCCAAGATATACCATGAATTTTATTGACGGTGCGAGAAAAAAGTTAGTATGTACCTTGCCTTCTGAGTGAACTTTGGCTCTATCAAGTCAACTAAAGGTTGAACGATTTTTCTCACCGTTACTTGTACTGAAGTTGAATGCATAAATGAATAAAAAGATTATGTTCGCAAAAAAAAAATAATCAAGTGCACGATTGGATTACTTTAGATATGAAATGTTTGGTGTCAACCATCCAAAGTTGTCTAAAGAAGTTGTTCCAACAAATAATTCCAAAAGTGAGAACTTGACATGTGCAACAAATATTTAGTTAATATTGCATTACTTTTTCTACTGATGTAAAAATCAACAACTCTTTCGCTGTTCCTGGTTTTCATTGCTTTGCCATTCATCTTCCAGCTGCGTATTGAGCTTTTGTTTTCGTTTCGAAAACCCCTCTCGAGTTTTACGCTTTCCCGTTGAAGTTGTTACTTTACCACGCAAATTTTTCGCCCGCACAGACCTGAGATGAGCATGGTTTTTAAGCGGAATATTAGCTGCAAGGTTTATACTAACCTTGCTTGTTTGGCAGGTGGGCGATTCCCTTGAAGTAAACGAAACAGACACTGGCTTTTTTGTCGGTCTGGTCGGCCGTGTTTTGTCCCAAGCATTCAGTGTTTCGTTGGGTCAAACTGCGTTAATTGCAATAATTTAAATACAGATTTTGTAGTGAAATGTGTTGAGTGTGGCGAGCTACACATCAGAGGAATGCATTACGTTTATTATATTGAGAAAGAACTCCGTTCTGTCTGGATTGTCCATGTTATCAGAGTATATTTTTAATTTTTCAACTATTCAGCTGATATTTTGTTTCATATCAATAAAATACTGCGCATTCCTTGTCTGTTTTTACCGGTTAATTTTTTTCGTCTGTCGCGTTTCACACGGAAAGAGTAATTTTTTATCTCTGTACGATTATACATTATATTCCTAGAACTTGTGATGGTTCTTTGCCATCTCTGCCATTGTGGTATACTCGAAAAGTTAATCGGACTTCCAAAAAACCATGATGATATAAAAATTCAACCTTCTGCAGTAATCAACACATCGGTAGGATGTGACATGCAAATCTCATTAATTAGGAGTTTTGTTATCTAAAAACAATTTGCGCATAAATCCGATTATTTCCAAATTGAATGCATTCAATAAATTTTACGAATTTTTACATACGAAATTCTATTGTATTGTATTTATATTATAGATAGATATGTTCAATTCGAAAAATATAAAAATATATCAATATATTATAAACCCAGATTTCCAGTTAACGTTTTGCAGAAAGATTTAATCCTGCGTCAAAATACCGTTTTTCATTACTTTCCAAGTAACACGGTTATTCTTTAATAAGTATATGTAACTGATTTATGACTTAAAAATAACGCAAACAGCGCAAGGGGCGGAGCCAATATAAAACATATATTTTACTTTGAATGAATTGTTCACACAACTTATATAAAAGAACTTTATATCGATAATAATATTTTTGATCTGCGCTGTATTTGATGAAGAACAGATAGTTCACACCACCAAACACACTTACAACTGTTTTCATCATATTTGCTACCGTTGTCCGTCTAATATAATATATACTCAAGAAAAAAGTCGGTTATAATCCTATTATTAAACAGTTTTAACTACAATTTGTAACGTATATACAACTTCAAGCTATAATTATGATGTATAACATCAATTCGAGTGGGCTAAAACCTAATGTTTTTCTTGCAATTTATTTATAACTTGTTTATAACTTGATGTCGAAGGTGTTACTTGGGTTATTACTAATATTATGGAAACGAAGTCGCTGGTTAGCTATGCCGTGTAACATTAGTCTAAAGAAATAAAATCGAGAGAGTGAGGTGAGGTATTATCTTCTTTTCAAGTTTTTCCAACGTGTGGCGAAGCATTGTCATGCTGCAGAATATGTTTTGTCATGACCCAGCCAGTGACCGATGCAGAATTCAAAACAGTTGATAAAAGCTTACTGAGGGGCATTGTTGAGCTACATATTTCGATTGTAGAGTCGTACAACTGAAACAGCCCAGGTAATGTAGAAAAGTATAGCTACAATGCCTTGAATTGTTCTTTAAAATATTTTGAAGGCTATTACAACTTTCCAATTTGGTTCAGTTTTATTCTAGAAAACTGAGTCACATCAGGTTTTATATTTTACAAACAACTTTCAAACGCAAACGTTCGATCAAGAACTTTCCTGAAACAGTGACAAACTTCATAACGTTGTTACTATCCCACCTCACAAATTAAATGAACAGCTTTACTTAATTAAAAAAATATAGAACTAATTCTTCGTCCAATTGCTCTGCATTTCCATAACATAAATCACACGTGCTAACTAGAACTAACTATTGATTCCAAGGAATTCAATTCATTTGAAAAATCGACTTTCCATACACACCACAACAGTATGTTATTCGATGGAAAACCATCAGAGCCGTACGCCGCGAGCGCAAGTGGCACACTAGCTGACACAGACACCGCAACGACATTTGGCATATTGGCAATAAATCATCCGATTTACTTTGTCGGGTTCGCAACCGTGCTGGGACGCGGCATTGGCGGCTCTACCATACTCCTGTTGAATGCAATATATTCTGCTTCAATCATTTTAAGCATTCATCAAAATCAGTTTATGTGAAGTGCAGTAAAATATATGGGTTTTGCCACTATCTGCGTTCGTTTCCTGGGACGTTCAATTCACAGGCAATAATCGATGCATCATAAAGCGCGAGAAGGTTTAACTGTATGACTTGGACCACTTGAAAAGTTTATTACTATTAATACAACATGCTTAATGATTCAAATTAGGTGACTATGATGGTGCATTTTGTAGGACAACCCTTAATTGTCAGAGATACTAAAGCAGGAAATACCTATGCTGTTTGAGAGAAACTGGATACAACGAGAGCTATTGAAAATTCATTCAGATGCTTAAAAATTATGTGTGTCAACCAAACAATCATAAAATATTATCTATGAGTAAAGAAATGAACAACAATTCAATACGTTACTCATACGATACTAAAAGAAATGAGGTAAAGTAATACGTAAAACTTTATTAGTTCAATTCTTCTTGCGAGATGTGGGTGTTGTTTCTGGCTGCAGCTAAGCGGAGGACAACAACGCTCCATAATGCTGGCCCTTACGATTGGCCGCGAGTTATCTTGGTTTCTCTAAAGCTTTAAAATGTAAGCCAACCTTGACATACAAAAACCACCTATAATCATCGTCTCCTTTTGCCTTCGAACTCTGTATGGTTTAAACTAGTCGAAGGGTCTGCGTTGTGGTGCAGTATTGACACTAGTAATAGCAACAACAGCACCAACAGCAAAAAACAACAATCAATTCATTTTGTTCAATATTACTCTCACGTCTTTTATAGACACCGTCTTTCTGCGCCTTTTAAGTAACATTACGAGAACGTTTCGCGGGACATTGGCATATGGGCAAATCATAGAGTATGACACAAATTTAGAATGTTTAAGTACACTTTACTTTGCCTGCAGTCGCAGAGTCTTGAGGACCATATAATTAGAATGGCATTTAGTGCGGTATAATTGAATAATTAAGTAAACAATAATTAAATTCAAATCAGCATTAACCTTCTCCATCGACCGGAATTTCCTCTATGGTGGTCCGCCTCTAAGTGAGCAGTACGTGACCGTTGTCAATATACATACATTGTTCGTTAACCGAAGTGAATTTGAACTAATCTTCTATACAATATTGGAATCAGTCGTCGGGCAATAGCTTGATTTTAAATAGTTTATTTGACACCGATCGTGTAATAGTTGTCAAGAAGTGTTTAAGGAAACATACCTCCTCGCACGCCTGAGGTTGGTAAAAGCCGTGTTGCAGTTGGGCTGGGCTAAGCCTCATTAAGCGTGCCATTGGCGAAATGCTTCCGGTACCGGGGCTGGATGTAGTATCACCTGGTGAATTACCGCCTGTAACCTCCATTAGCTGAGCCATCAGTGGGGAATGCTCTGGAAATGTGTAAACAAAGTTATAACGCTACGTTAGTATAAAAAAATTTACTTGAAGTTAATGCTGTAAATTCTGTACACTTTTGCTCTCTTAGCTATTTTTTTAATTACCAGGTAGACCCAAATAAGTTCGGTGATACTTACCTACTAGGATTCTAGGTAATCAGAATAAAGCTGAGCAATTCCGTAAAAAATGTCTCGATTTCAATATATTTTCAAATTGTCATTTTTGATTTGGCTGACACTTTGCACAGATGTTTCAGGGGTCGAAGATGTTATTTTTTGCTGTTAGTATTTTTTTAATCATGACTAATTTGTTAAAAAGGGTATTGGTAATTACAAACATTTCGAGAGCCAGAACGGTTGAGGTTTAGAGCCGACTTGATTTTTTTTTTCACGACTAATTTGTTGAAAAAAGTTTTTTTGTAAAAAGGGTACTGTTAATTACAAATATTTTTAAAGCAAAAACGGTTTGTTTGATCGGTGTGAAGTCTTCGCAAAAGTTGTAGATAATAATTTTTTATTTCTGAAATAATATACAAAAGAAGCTTTTTTCACAATGTATATTTTGTCAGAAAGAGAAAATTATTATCTACAGCTCCGCCAAAGACGTCACACCGATCAAACAAACTGTTCTGGTTCTAAAAATATTTGTAACTAGTTGGCCCGTAGTGGCTAGCCAATTTTGAAATGTATGTTGAACTAATAAATTTACTATAAATGCTGGAATTTATTCTAAAATGATTAACCTTCTTCAAAAAATCTAGCTTGGAATCAAGATTCAACTATGACAATTCGACAGTTCGATGTAGATGGTCAACGCTAATTTTAACTTAACTATTAACCTTAACTGTGAGAAACATCCTTCTGTCAGTATATCATGAAAACGCTTGGATTGGTTTTCATTTGAAAACGAATCAACAACTTCCCTCTCATACGGAGCCACTGCACAGAACTTTGTTTTTTAATAATTTATAAATTTAAACTGTATAACTTAAATAAGAGTCCAATTTTTGAACTGTATGATGTTAGGTTTCAAGTAAAACTTACAAAACAAATGTAATTGCGAAAAAAGTAACGGGTCGCAAAATAGTTGTCCATGAGAAAATACCGAACTCCAGAAAACATTCACACGTGCAAAAATTTGTCTCTGTACTTTTTGATAGTCATAGCAAAGCCTAGAATAACATGATACTGACGTCTCCTATTCATTATTGAATAGATAAAATCACTCTGAGATACTCCGATATAACCTCACACATGATCAATTTCGCGCATGAAAACTCTGTCCCCCATGTTCCATCATAGAGACCTTGTTCCTGGTGTTAAACCTGAAATGTGTGGTGCAAGCCTTAAATCTGTATGAGGGTGCCAACGGGAAATACACTAAAAACTTTTTTAGGCGGATTTCAACATTTACGCGTTTTTATACGCGAATTTCAGATTTTACGCAGATGGTTTAGAAAAGTCTTTTTTACGCGGTATGTTTTTAATAGTTTTCCATTTCCAAATTGCTTATTTAGAGTGTCCGATGAGTTTACTTAATCCAATTAGGCTGATACAAATTTCGAATTCTTTTTATGTCCAAGGTTATCAAAGCTAGCAGAGGGGGTGACAAAAAATAAATAACACAGAGACGAAAAAAAAAAGAAATATCTTTGATCAAAGTTTGTGTGCAAGTTATGACGTTTGTAACTTGCACTCAAATAAATGTTGAAAAATAACACTTTATTATTATTATTATTTATTTCGCTTGCCTCTAGACGACACTCTCGCTGTCACCTGACTTGTTTGTTGCTTAATTAAGCATTTATGCTGTCGAAAAACCAATGAAATGAACAAAACGGTTTGAGCTTTTTTTACCCTTCCAATATTCAAAATTTTTAAAGGGAAAGGTGACATAAACTGAAAATAAAATTTGTAACGGCCTTACTGAATATTCACTGATTTGGCCTAATCGTTTTATATTTTTTCTTGATATTGAGTTCGATTCGTAGGTGGAAATAATACTGCTGTTTATTGTTTTTCGATTTTATTTTCTAGCAGAAATGGTTAAAAAACTTTTAGCAAATGAAGTATATTTTGAACGCGAACTTCGGAATTTACGCGGTTTTTTACGCCGATTTCGGAATTTGTTTTGTTCTTCTTTTAGCACAAATCAACAAATGCATGGTTAATGAAAGGGTTTGCCTACTGTTAAATATATTCAGCGAATTTGAAGGACAGCAACTATGTTTGATTTTAGAAAAAAACCGAAAACTACATGGCGTTCAAACATCTAAAATAAAAACCGGTGATCTAATTTGACATCATGTTTCAAAAACAATGACAAATAGTGTCATCTTATTCTGTGTCTGTATTTATTAGGCAATGACGTAATATCTTATGATTTAATGTCGTTATGACTGGTGATATTTTCATATATCGGCAAGTGAATTATCACTTTTTCCGTACAGTTTAAATGTCGGGGTATAGTTGAAGGATCACGTTGGAGCACACAGTATTTTGGTCTTGTTTTGAATATCCTATGTTGTACTTGACTTTTTCATAGTCGGGTACTGTCTTGTGCCGGCACTCAATAACCTAATTTTGATGAAGCTGTATGATATTACAGGACTAATTGCATATGTAACTATAGATTGACGTTCATAATCAACAAATAGTGGTTTGGTTAATTTCAAATCTCTCTGACATGCTGAATATTTATGACACTACGTTCCTTTCACACCCCGAAATCATCTTCCTCTGTCTATACTGCCCATTATTCAAAAATTGGCTAATATGCCATTTTTACCAAAATCGAAAAAAAAAACAGTTTCTCGTGATGGTACACACCCTAAACAAGGTCCCTACGGAAGCCGATTGTCAAAAAATGCATTTGGGAGGGCAGCACACGTGAAACAATTTTGGCTAATATCCAAAATAATTGAGAAGTTGGCTAATTTCCAATATCCAATATGAACCTGTGGCATGTTCACGAACCAGTGTATTATTACTGAACTGTGTTTCTTCTAACTTTCGAAAGTGTATTGTAGCTTGGTGGTTACTGGCGACAGGTGAGCGATCGTAAGGCCCTTGTATCAAATTTGACTTTTTTCACGAACCCCATGATCAAAACGTGTGACTGTTTCCTTCTGTCATAAATTTTTACATTTAAAAAAATGATATTTAGCTCTTTGACTAGGAGTAATATTAATAAAGAGAAGATTCAGATTTCATTTTGGATTTGATGAGACAAAATAAGAAAGTGGATTGTGAGATTACCATGAATAATAATATTTTCGTTATATTATTACATTGCTGCACGTTACAATTGTCTCGTCGTCCTTTTCATCCTCACTTGTGCTTCCGTGATGTTTTATTAAATTTAAAACCATTTTCATCACCAACGAGTACGATATAATTCACATCGTATGGATATTAGCCAAATTGCATACCGTTTTGTCAACTGACCTTTCGTTTATAATTGGAGAAACGGCTACTGTGTTTAAAATACGTGGCGGAAGGAATTTTTCTACAGATTTCTCTGTTTCAACTCAACGGCAAGGTTCCAGCATATATGAAGGGTGATATACTCAATAAATAAGTTGTCATGAACAGTCAAAATATGTTGTACTGACAAAAAACTTTCAAATGCGTTTTTCTTGATTTGATGCCTATGGCATATCAGCCAATTTTTGAATTATGGGCAGTATAGCGAAACATTATATTCTTGGCGGTTTTTGTCGATGCAACTGGATCAGAATATTTACCCATGTGCGAATAATAACACGTGGGCCTAAAAAAGTTAAGACTCAGTTCACTCTGATTTCCTCACGCTTCAATGGGTCCGTCCCAGGCGAGAGGAGGTGTGTAGAGGACTAAACGCAATTAATGGTAACTTGTCGTCACGCTAGTAGTGTTTGCGTTTCCACACACAAAAAAATAACAAACTTTGGTGTACTTCAGGCTCATAGTTTGCTAGGAAAGAAGTCAATTTTAGTAACTTGCGTTTGGCGTGTGCGTGACCACTGACAGGTTACAAAACTTTATATATTCCGATTAACAAGACCCTTTTTACATAAACCCCCTTTTCACAAATTAGTCGTGATTAAAAAAATCAAGTTGTCGGAGAAAAGAATGCAAATAAGAAATGATATATTGCCTCTAACGTCACACCGTAAAGGTCCATGTGACGGTATCAGTAGTGGTAGCGTAAATCGAATGGTTGGAGGTGGATGCCTGAAAACGATTGCAGATTTAAAAGCACCTTTGCCTGAACGACACCACGAAAAGACAAACAACAATTTCAAAATACTGTGAATTCATTCCTGCAAGTCTTGAAAAATTCTATATTATTTTAGCAAAAATATAAAATCAAGAGAATTTGATAATAAAGCAAGAAACTTTACAGCTGAAATTTGTACGACACTGAAAAATAACCCTGAATGAATCATCCAAACCAAATCGATAAGCGAGTGAACTCCGCAAGTATTTTAATGTGGAAACCGATTAAGACTAGTACAGGTATCATGCAATTCACAAAGATTTATGACAATTGATTCCTACGTTTTATAGCACGTGATTAGAGCGCGAGCAACGATTATGAATTACTCCAAGAACTATTTTTTTTTTTCGATAAAACAAAAATTTCACTCGCGTGAATGAAAATCAGTGATTTGCATCTCGTTTCTAAGCGAAATGAAAGGCAATTCAATTTATAAATTTTATGTTTCCATTTCGCTTGATGAGCTCAAGATTACACACGTATTTTGAATGATAATTATAGTATATTGACATTATTGATCTTAAAACCACGTAAATAATGACATTAATATATTTTTCATTATAGCAAAATATTAGTACACACAATAGATTATTCAGATAATATCAAACAGTTATATGTGATGCGATGATATACAAGGGATTAACAATGTTTGATGTTTGATGAAGCAGTTTTCTTGTCTTAGCGCATTGCCCATTGCTTTTCTGGAAAAAAATCGAATATTGAATACCGTGTATATTGGCAAACAGTGTCATTTGCATATTAGAAGTTTTTCCATCCTTTGAATTCAACCCATGAGTATAATTTTTTTTTCGAACTGAATTTCTATTTTTAACAACGGCTTTTTCTCGTTAACACGCAAATTCATTAAGCAGACAGTATGTAAAGTAGAAAAAGAACGAAAAATAAGCGAACTGGAAATATGATACAGATTTGGAAAAATATACCGCATCCCGACGGGACTGCGGTATATTTTTCCAAATCTGTATTATATTTCCAGTTCGCTTATTTTTCGTTCTTTCTCTACTTTACATACTGTCTGCTTAATGAACTTGCGTGTTAACGGGAAAAAGCCGTTGTTAAAAATAGAAATTCAGTTCGAAAAATCCAGCCGTACGGAGCACCTTCCGTAGTTGTGTCGCACTTGCAAGCACGACGCAGACTGAATTTGGTCTCGATCACACAGGTCTATAAGAGTTATCAGCATCAACTGACTCTGCTGTGTGTGATGAGACATTCCTTTCAGTCTATAAATGCTTGCACAGCAGTGTGTGTAGTTAGGGATGAGCAATAGAATAAGTCGACAGCGGAATGTGATACGATATAGATTGTGGAACAGTACCACCGTCCCCCGTAGTTAAATTGGTCAAAACACCATGCCGGAGACAGGGAGATTGCGGGTTCATGTCCCTTCGGGATGCGGTATATTTTTCCAAATCTGTATCATATTTCCAGTTCGCTTATTTTTCGTTCTTTCTCTACTTTACATACTGTCTGCTTAATGAACCCATGAGTATAAATCTCCATGAATCTACACCAATAACTTAACGTAACCATTACATCTGAAACATTCATCCAAACTGTTTAAGGACAAAGAAAGAATTGTATTATATCGATCGTATATTTCAATAAATCTATGTTTGTTGCTGGAGAACTACAACTCACTTACTTCAGCAGCCCAGATCTGGTGTGGCTCGGAGAGTATCAAAAGTTTTCTTCCACTCTCCTCGGTCCTGGGCTGCTCCCTGTGCCAATTTCCTAGGCGTATCGACACTCGCAGATCCATTTCAACCTGGTCAAGCTACCTAGCACGTTAGACGTCTCTGTTTCTGGCGCCGCACAGTGTTTTATTTTGCTGATTTCGTGCGAAAAATTAATAGCGTTTTCAAATTTGATTTTAGTGATATACTTTATTCGGAAAAGTTTTTATGTATTTTATTGTGCATCTTTTAAAATGTACGATTTAGTGATTAATTCACCTAGAAGTGATATGGAAAATTTATTTTTTCAGGACAGCGAGATAGACAGCTAGTGTCTTCAGAAAAGTTGTGGCAAATGGTTTCACTAGCAACTTTGTCGAAGGTGTCGGATTTCTATTGTGTTAAAAAAGATATTAAAAGTTTTATATGCAATGTTCACCCAAATCATAATTTTAAATATAACTTTTTTCCTGGATTATCTACATATTTTATAACTTCTGCAAAATTATTAACCAAACAGAAATACACCTTTTTGCTGAACATTTGATCTAGCTATGGTTCAAAATAAAAAAGTTACTCAACCTTCAACGGTTTTTCAAGGGTTGGTTTAACTTCAAATTACTCAGCCGTACGCAAAAATACGCAGATAACTTTATGATTTTCTGAAAGCATGTCTATTCTACTTCCAAAAGAATATAAAAGCATTTGTCTAATAGAGTCTTTTCGATTGTTTCAATGAAAAAAATCTTTTGCATGAAAATTCTGGCTTTGTCAAATGACTTTTTTATTTCTAAATATAGCGTTTTGCAATATTCAGCAAAAATATAAATCCAATAAAATCGCGTAATTTTCTAGAAGGTCATAAAAATATAGAAAATCATGGGAAAGAGTTATAACAAAGAATATGAATTTTTGGTCAAAGTTCAACGCATGACATCATCTAAAGTGAATCAAAAATCGTATTTTTTCAGTTTATTCTTCGTTTTCTTCTCCACTGTCTTGTTCGAATTGAACGAGAAGATTTTTAGCATCTTCTGACAATTCTTTCGTATTAAGTTTTGGCCAACCTCGAGCTTCCGTCACCATTGGATCCGAAGAAACCAGCAACCAGTGCATGAGATCCTCATTCGCATTCTTTCTAGATATTTTTCGGGTGTGGTAATCTCGATATCTGTTACTTAAAAAATAAATCACCGAATGGATTAAGAACTTGAGTGAATGTTTACCGTTTCCACTCTTCGTTTTTTGCCTCTTGTGCTTCCTCCAACAGCTGTCCAATAGGGACCAAAAAGTGTTCGATAACCGCCGATCCGTGCATAAGTACTTTATGCACGCTCGACGGTAGCTAGTACCAAGGATACAATTGTGTTAATAAACGGGCTGTGTCTACACAGTAGCAGCCGAAAGCTTCAATATTAATTTCGCGACCTGATGCCATAACCTGCAATATAGCACTGCAGCGTTGGATGGCAACTTAGTTCAACCTGGTTATGTTGGCTACTTCTTCACTGCCGGTAACCGCAAGTCAGTCCCATCTGTAAAAATGTTAAAACGAGAAAACAGCTTCGAAAAATATTTCATTCACGCTTAGTTATCACTTATTTAAGATGAATTATTTTGACAATATTCAAGCTAAAATATAGCTTGCATACTAGCCTGCACTAATTACGTTTTAAAAACCATTGAAATAATTGATTTTATGATAAAAACCTTGAGTGTGACTGACTTGCCGTTACATTCTACACCGAAGAGAATAATAACCGCAAGTCAGTCACATTGCCATGCTGAAACTATAGTGCGTGTTGACGTGTTGTTATTCGTTGCAGTGGAAAACTGTCAATCCTTCGCTGTTAGGAAGTGTATGTCCATGAGAACCTTTTAAGAAATGTCGACGTTGGAAAATCTCATGATGTACGAAACCGATTAAAGCTTATCCGGTGAGGAAGCCGGGACTGCAGTTGGTTCATCCGACAACAAATGTCAAGATAATCCAAATCCATTTGAGGTTCGAGCATCACCTTTGGCGATTTCTTGGAACGATTCCCTGGATTCTGATGGAAGTTTTTTCGATACTCAAGATTTTGCGGATAGATCCACAAAGAAGCGAACCAAGAAAAAAAAAATGACTTGAATTCGTATTAGCAGAAAATTGCTCCACATAAATTCATCATCAATTCAAACTAAACAATAATCCCAATAATTGATAATTATTACTAGACAACTTATTTTCATCTAAACGGTCGTATCGAACTCTTTTTTACTCCCCATTCATTTTACTGTTGTATTATGCATGTTTTTTTTTTGTAAATCGGGACTGACTTTCGGTTATTTTTCTTCTGGGACTGACTTGCGGTTACTTTGCCTAATGTGACGATTCGACTTGGTATTGATTTCTACTTTTGTTGAACAAACCACTATTTTTTATCGGTACATCTGGAAATATACTCAAAGCTAGGCCAAAATACGATGCTAACTCAAAATTGACAAAACTACAGATGGGACTGACTTGCGGTTACCGGCAGTTCAGCTTTCTCAAAGAACCTGCGTGCTACGTTGCCTGTGTTGGATGTACCGCTTCCGCCTGCACGTGGTTTGTCTACGTGCAAGCCGAGCTCCACTTTGAACCTTTTCTTTGAATCGACTTTTTTCTTTTAAGCAATAATTCCTTGCTTTCGCCACGCGGAGACCACTTTTTAATTTCCAGCCGATACGCAACATTTAGGAAATATTCCAAAAATCTTATCCAAGCGTGAAGAGTACTTAGACCAAACTGGAACGTGCTTTCGTTTCCGAGTTATTTAAACTTTGTTTGTCTTTTTTCTCTCGCGACTAAACCAAGCATTTTTTGATAATTATCAACAGTTTATTTATAAAAACAGCCGCTCATAAGAATTCCGTAAGCTTCATAAACTCTGCAACGAAATTTAAAACAATCGATGAAGAAGACAGTAAAGACGAAAGTCAACTGTGACTAAAAATTCATATTTTTTCATTATAACTCTTTTCCATGATTTTCTATATTTTTATGACCCTCTAGAAAATTACGCGATTTTATTGGATTTATATTTTTGCTGAATATTGTAAAACGCTATATTTAGAAATAAAAAAGTTATTTGATAAAGTCAGAATTTTCATGCAAAAGACTTTTTTCATTGAAACAATCAAAAAGACTCTTTTAGACAAATGATTTTATATTCTTTTGGAAGTAGAATAGACATGCTTTCAGAAAATCATAAAGTTATCTGCGTATTTTTGCGTACGGCTGAGTAATTTGAAGTTAAACTAACCCTTGAAAAACCGTTAAAGGTTGAGTAACTTTTTTATTTTGAACCATAGCTAGATCAAATGTTCAGCAAAAAGGTGTATTTCTGTTTGGTTAATAATTCTGCAGAAGTTATAAAATATGTAGAAAATCCAGGAAAAAAGTTATATTTAAAATTATGATTTGGGTGAACATTGCATATAAAACTTTTTTTATCTTTTTTAACATAAGAGATAGAAATCCGACAACTTCGACAAAGTTGCTAGTGAAACCATTTTCCACAACTTTTCTGAAGACACTAGCTGTCTATCTCACTGTCTTGAAAAAATAAATTTTACATATCACTTCTAGGTGAATTAATCACTAAATCGTACATTTTCAAAGAAGCACAATAAAAAACATAAAAACTTTTCATGATAAAGTATATCACTCAAATCAAATTTGAAGACGCTATTAATTTTTCGCACGAAATCAGCAAAATAAAACACCGTGCGCCGGTGGGGTTTTTGAAGAGAACCAATTTTACCGCACTGTCGTCTGGCATGCTCGCGGCATGTCCGGTCCAACACAGCCTCCCGACCTTGCTCTAAATGGGTCTGCAGCTCGTGATTTATATGCCTGAGCCACTCTCCACTTTTGCGTGCACTCCACCAACTATTGTCCGCAACACTTTACGTTCAAATACGGCCAGTACGCGTATGTCCACCGTGAGCAGCGTCACGGTTTCAAGTCCACAGAAAACTTATGTTCCAATTAGGATTAATACAAACTCATCTAACACTTCGAGTTCATCGCCGTTCATGATCATCGTCCGTGAGAGGCGAATGTTGGGTTAACGTTTGCGGTAAAAAAAAATGGACAAAAATTGCCGATTTTTCATGGGTTTACCTCCAATCGCACTGACGAAACTACTCATGCATCATCAATCATAGTAACCCATGAGTTAGCAAAAAAAAAATTGACAGCTCTATCAGTCAAACTCTAACTGTGATGGCGAAAAAAGTGAAGCCACTCCGTTCAGAAGTGTGCGCGTTCAATGAACGGTACCCCGCCGCGTCAAAAACGGACATCGCGCGGCACTTTGTGGACGCCAGGTATGCCCGTTCCGGCATCTACAACATCTTGACACTATTGGACAACGATCATAGCATCGAAAAAAAGCCCGGTTCCGGACGGCCAACGACCCTGAGCGACAAGAAGCTTCAAAGGATGCTGAAGAGGAAGACCGAGGAAAAAGTGGCTGAATCGCTGCGTGCACTTGGCCGGGAGGTTGGTGCATGCGGTAAAACAGTGAAAAAGTATCTGGAAAACATGGCATTAGACTGGGACACGGTTATATGGGAAAAAAGCGATGGTGTTATATTTTCGCTCCCATGCACTTTTCGTGTTCCTTATGGATCCTATAACAACTGTGTAATTTTTCAGATCGATCGGTGAAACGCCCGATTTGCGCCCGATTTGCGCCCGATTTTTAAAGTTTCCATACGATTTTATATGGGAAAATTCACTTTTTCAAAACTTATTCTCTAGAAATTCCCAGTTGGGTCCTAAAAACATATCGATACATGATAGTTGTAGGAAATTTTCCTGGGAAAAACACTTCTGAAGACAGTAAGGCGCTACGATGCTTGTAGAAACAGCTATTCACCCCAAACTGATTGAATGTCTGACGGACGGCTCACCATTGAATTTTACTAGCAATACTGCTGCAGCATGCTGCTGTTGCAAATTCAACCATGTGATGAGAAATGATATCGCTTAAATTTATCTTGGAGGCTTCCCCAAAGATACTATGAGCAAAAATCACACTTTGAAAATTAATTCCACGCGAAATTATTTCTCATACTTAAGCAAGTCTACAATAGCAGCATGCAGTAGCAGTGTTGCTGGAAAATTTCAATTGTGAGCCGTCCGTCAGACATTCAATTAGTTTGGGTGAATAGCTGTTTCTACAAGCATCGTAGCGCCTTACGGTCTTCAGAAGAGTTTTTCCCAGGAAAATTTCCTACAACTATCATGTATCGATATATTTTTAGGACCTAACTGGGAATTTATAGAGAATAAGTTTTGAAAAAGTGAATTTTCCATATAAAATCGTATGGAAACTTCAAAAATCGGGCGTTTCACCGACCGATTTGAAAAGTTACACAGTTGTTATGGGACCCATAAGGAACACGAAAAGTGCATGGGAGCTAACATTTATTTTTTGTCCCACCCTAATGGACATACATGTCAGGGAGCGGCAGTCCCGTCCACTGGTCTCGGAGCTGCAGGCAACGACGCAGCGACAGCGGTCCTGAATCGCGATGTGGCAGTGGTGATGGACGACGAGACCTATCTCACCCTGGATGGCAACGACTGGCAGGGTATCTCGTATTTCACTTCTCCCACGAAGGAAGTGAGCTCCAAGGTGAAAGTTCCCCAAGAAGGTGCTGCTGTGGCTGACAATCAGCGAGAAGGTCAAAGTCGCTCTTCTTTCGCTCCGGGCTGGCCGTGGACGGGGAAATTTATAGTACGAAGTGCCTGCCAGAAGTTGTGCGTTCATCAAGAAATACCATAAGGGCGAAGACACGGTGTTCTGGCCAGATTTGGCGTCGGCTCACTACACGAAGCGATCGTTGGAGGAAATAGAGCAGCTGAATATCGATGTGGTACCGAAGTCGGCGAATCCACCCAACGTCCCCCAGCTGCATCCCATCGAGAATTCCTGGGCAAAATTGAAGCGCATGATCTATTCCAACAATTTTGTCGCGAAAACGGAGGAGGAATTAATAAAAAAATGAAGAAAGAGCTTAAAAACATGCCTACACGCATGTTTTCGTCCGCCATGGCGAATGTCCAGTTAACTGCCGGAAGGCCGCTCGCAAATAGGTTGATATAATTACCATAAATGGGAAATTTATCCAACTCAATTATCTGTCTTAGTTTTTTTTTCATCACCATCTGAAAAAAGTCAATTTTTCACCGCAAACGTTATCTCGACCCTCTACCTTTCATCTAGGTCCCTGGTTTTCGACGCGTCTTAATTTATAGTCCAACTCTCCTAGCCTCTGCACACTTTAAAGGGATTCGAGAGTGTCCCCGATAAGCACACGTGACATATCACTCGATCCAAGGTAGCTGTTCGAAACAAGAAACCAGCCGTGAATCCACTTTTAGTTCTAAGTAGATCAAAGCTACAATTTTATTAATAATTTTAGTAACTTAACCAAAAAAAAAAAATTTTACAAACTCACATTTAGTTTCTTCCTCCCTCCTGCGGATTTATTCGCCTTATTTTTCCCTAGCCGGCTCTCTTTCTCAAATCGACTCCAGATTTTCTATATTTTAAATTTTAAGATTTCAATGTTTTATTTTACTTTAGGTTAACGTTTTAGCTATCGACCTACTTTCACTCGTCAATCCTATAAATTCTCCCCCGCAAGGTTTTTAACTCGGTTTGTCCTGTCGTGCTGTTTTTATGTAACGTTATTTTAGTATTATATTTTAATTTGTTTTAATTTTAATACCTGATTAAGTTCCACTTAATTTTCGCAACTACCACCGATCCGAAATCCAAGAACTTGTAGGAAAACTATTTTAACTTTATTTGACTTTCACCTTTTTAACCTCTAACTAATAACTTCCTTCGTGATTAAGCAATTTTATCTAAATGATGTTTTTGATTGCCATCTCACTTGCTATCTGTCTGATCCCGTGACGCTTTGCTACCGTTTCCTGATCCCGTGACGCTTCGCTACCAACCCGTGACGCTATCATCCCTGTGGTAAACCCTACGGGTGGTCCAACGGTGTTGTCCCGAACATCCCCCGGCCCGTAACTCTGGTCCGGTCTATATTCGGCCCAGTGTTGCTGTCACTAATTTCCAACACCGCCAATGTTGTGGTTTCTCTTTTTATCAATCCCGTCTTGGTGCGAACCCACGCTTGTCGAATCCTTTCATCACTCAAGACAATTGGCTCCTCTACAATCCCCCTAACCCATGATTTCCTTGCGTTGCCGTCGGTAACATATACCAAATCTCCTGCCTTGAGAGGTCGGGATTCTTCGAACCATTTCGTTCTCTGATTTACTGATGGGATATATTCTTTTATCCAACGTGTCCACATTTCGTCCGCTATTTGTTGCGTTCGTTTATATGAGTCGCGCAGAGCTTCTGCTGGACGCGGGGGAGGGGGAACGCTACATGGTTCGTTGGGTGAAACCCCTCGCAAAAAGTGATTCGGTGTCAACGCATACGTTTCTCCAGATTGTTGAGACACATACGTGAGCGGGCGGGAGTTTATTATATCTTCTGCCTCAACGATACTGGTCTGCAAAATTTCGTCCGTGAGCCGCTTCCCTTCGTCAAGCACCGTCAACGCCTCCTTGACCGAACGCACCAGCCGCTCCCAAACACCACCCATATGTGGGGTCGCGGGTGGATTGAATGACCATCTGGTTTGTGCGTTCGTTAGCTCCTCTGCGCAATCTTTTGCGACATCATGGATGGTCTTTACCACTTCCTTACTAGCTCCTCGTAGATTTGTCCCGTTGTCCGAAAAGAACTCGGTTGGTGGACCTCGTCTACCCATAAACCGCCTAATCACCATCAAGCAAGACTGGGTCGTCAGCCCGTACGTGACTTCCACGTGTACAGCCCGCATCACTAGGCAAGTGAACAACGCGATCCATCTTTTTTCCACATGGCGATTCACTGTCACCTCGAATGGACCCAGATAGTCGACGCCGACGTGGCTAAACGGCCGAAGATACGGCGCAAGTCTCTGCACCGGTAGCGGTGCCATTCTGGGACATTGTGGTTTGTTCCGCTGAACTTTACACCACATGCATGACGAAGACACTCTTCGGACCAATGCATCAACCTTCGGTATTAAAAATTTTTGCTTCAACTCATTTTTTACCGTTTCGCGGTATCCATGGCCAAATTTTGAGTGATAATGATGGGCCAGCAATTTCGTTACTGCATTTTCAGCCGGCAAAATTATTGGGAACCGCAAATCGAATGGTAGATATTCCGCTCGTTCTGTTCGTCCCTCTATTCGGACCACATTGGTTTCATCCAAAAACGGCGATAACTTTTATAGACAGCTCGATTTTTCCAGGGAAAGCCACTCGGTGACTGGGCGGTCTTTGTTATGCATTAGCACCTTTAATTCAGGTCCGTATGAGTGCGCCCGTGCCATTCTAAGCAAGAGCGCTTCAGCTCTCTCGTACTCTTCTTGCTGGAAAGGAACACGTACACTCAAAACGTTTGCCATCCGTTCCAATATTTTTTTCTGACGGTCTGTGGCTCTTAAAGTCTCGATCGGCCGCTTTCTCACCTTTCGTCTACAATTAGACACAAATCTAATAACTGAAGCTACGGTTCGTACCAGCACGGTCCATTTCGAGAAGCGTAAAGGATCTATAATCTGGCCTGGCAAACATATGTCATGTAACAAAAGATGAACGCGTAGCTCCTCCGTAGTATTCGCTGGTGGCATGCATTTTTGTGGCCACTTTTCTTCCGATTGATACAGAAATGCGGGCCCTCGAACCCACGAGCTGTTTGAGCTTAAATCCAACTCATTTCCCCACTTTGTCAATTGATCCGCTATATTAAGCTTTGTCGGTACCCAATACCAATCGGTCAGCTTGGTTAAGCTGAGAATTTCTCCAATCCGAAATCCGACATATTGCTTATAGTTCCGCTGATCGGATCGAATCCAGGACAAAACTGTTTGCGCATCTGTCCAAATACATCGCTTGCCGATTGTGAGACTGTGATTTTCGCGTACTGTGCGTGTTAAACGTGCTCCCAGAACTGCTGCCTGGAGTTCCAATCGAGGAATAGATACCAGCTTCAAAGGTGCAACTTTAGCTCTACTCATTATTAGTGTGCACATAATTTCGCCTCGAACTACCGCACATAAAAAAGCCACGCATCCATAAGCCGTTTCGCTAGCATCCGTGAACACGTGGAGCTGGATATCATGTACCTCATCAGACCGCGCGTTTCCAAAGTAACTCCGGGAGATACGGAACGTCTCAATTTCTGGCAGCAGCTTTGTCCATTTTATCCATTTTCTGAAACATTCCCTATCTATCTTCTCATCCCAATCACAGCCCATCCGCCATATATCTTGGAGTAACATCCGCCCAAGAACTGTAAACGGTGACAAGAGACCCAGTGGATCAAATAACGACATGACAAAGCTAAGAACCATTCTTTTTGTCGGGCATAATTCATCTTGAAGAATCTTGCGAAACTCTGCTCTCGACGAGGTGGAAAATGAAAATTGATCCCGAAGAGGTTCCCAAACTATTCCCAAAACACGCTCAAACTCTGTGTTTTTATTTTTGTTGAAATGCACTGCTGCATTCTCACTTCGCTCTCCCATTTCCTCCAAGACGGTGTTAGAATTCGACACCCAGTTTCTAATGTTGAATCCTCCCTTAGAATGAATAAATTTCACAGCCTTAGCCCGATCGATCGCTTCAGCTACGGTGTCCGCACTATCATAATAGTCATCAACATAATGTCGATCGGCAATAGCTGCTGCTGCTTCCGGAAACTGTTCTGCGAACCGCCCTGCGTTCAAATTTTTGACGTATTGCGCTGAGCTCGGGGAGCACGTTGCGCCGAACGTGAGCACGTCCATCACGTACACTTGCAGCTCGTCATCGCTTGTCGAACGAAAAAGAAAACGTTGTGCAGATTTATCTTCATTTCTAACGCGAACCTGGTGATACATCTCCTCGATGTCTCCTCCGAACGCAACCGGCTTCTCTCTAAAGCGGCAAATTTCTTTCGGGAGGGATACAAGCATGTCTGGCCCTTTAAGTAGCTGTGTATTCAATGACACTCCCCGTACGCACGCTGCAGCATCCCAAACTAGGCGTACCTTTCCCGGTTTTCGCGGATTAACTACCACATTTAGTGGCAAATACCAAACTGCTGACGGTGGCGTTCCGGACAGTTCTTCCTTTGTGGCTTTGTGGGCATACCCCTTCGCCTGATAATCGTCTATCTGCTTACATACAATGTTTTTTGCACCTCATCTCGCTCTAACTTTTTTTCAAGAGCCTTTGCCCTTCGTACAGCCATTGGATAGTTGTCTGGAAACTGTCGTTCGCCCTTTCACCAAAGTAACCCCGTTACGAAACGATCTCCCACTTGTTTCGTAGTTTGTAGTTGTATCGCTTTTGCTCTTTGGTCTTCCAGTGATTCTGGAACAGCGAAGGTTGCAACTCCCGCCTCATCAAGGACATATTGCGCTCGCATCATATCGTGCAGTTCCTGATTGCTAACCGATTCTGTGACATGTAAATTGAGGAAAGTGGCCGCATTTTCCCTTTGCCTTATTTCTGGTCCGTAGACCGTCCATCCCAGTCTGGACTGGACTGCGATTGGTTCACCAAGTTGACCAATCCTTGACTCCTGCGGCGCGAACAAATGCAGATTATCCAGACCTATTAAAATGGCTGGTTCTTCTCCTACGTGGTCGGCTACTGGCAAACCTGCTAAATGCGGTAATCGTGTCGCTATTTCAGCAAACCGGAGACTCTGTTTCGGCAAAACCAGCTTGGATACTGTGCGGACATTTTCTAAAGCAAACTTATCGCTCGATCCCTGTGCAGAGAGCATTAAAGTAATTCTGCGCGAATCGTTCTCATACCGCTTAATGTCTCCCGTCCAGGTGACGATCAATGGTTCTGGTGCACCTCTTACCTTCAACTGATTGGCTACTGATTGTTCTATCAGCGTACTAGAGGATCCTTCATCCAAGAAAGCCAATGTTTTGACAACTATATTTCCTGCGTAGAGGGTCACAGGAACCATCCGAAAAATCAATGATCGACGACAATTTTCGTGTGCGTTACAGTTGACTTCCATTAGTCGAACCGATTCTTCCCTTCGATGCAGCAGCGTGTGGTTATTACCGTTGCACCCGCCGACTGTACAGCGTAGCTTAAATTTGCATCGACTGGTTCCATGATTATTTAAACAGAGAACGCAGAGCTTCAGCCTTTCTACAGCCCTCATCCGGTCTGTCAAGTTCATTCGTTTGAATTCATCACAAAACCTGAGTTTATGGTCGGTTCGTTTGCAAATCCAACACGGCTTGCCACCACCATCCGTTTGTGGTTGAGCCAGTGCCTTCTGCGCCGCCCCATGCATATGCACGAATTCTTTTCTCTTTGCACCCGCGCTCCCGCTGAGTTTAACTGGTTGAGCTTGTGGTAAATCCATGCAGTCGGAAACCTCTGATACATCCGATACCACCTCAGTCATAAAGTCGGTGAACAACCTTAACGGAGTACCGTTTCGTCCCCGCTTATACCGGACCCAATCCAGTTTGTAGTTAGTCGGTAGTTTTTCTACCAATTCCTGCACTAACATGGGGTTGTTTAAATGATCCGTTAATTGAGCAGCTTCTAAATGATCGCAAAGTTGCTTAACATTGATTCCAAAATGGATAAATGTTTTCAAATTGTCCGAGTCAGGGGCTTGTGTTTTTCGTACTTTCAATAACAATGCCCTCAGCAACTTTTCCGGCCTTCCGAAAAGTTTACGAAGGTCTTCTACGACATCTGGGACCGAGTCCGGGAGCACTAATCTACTTCTAACCGCTTCTAACGCATCCCCTTGCAGGCTGTCCTGCAACCTTATAAGGTTATCTAAATTTGTAAACCCGCACGCTAATGAACAAGGGCCAAACTTCAGGCTCACCCCTAAATGTTGGCAAATGTTTCGACACCACCTGCCGTGCCGCTAACTGATCTTTTGTTACTCTCGACTGCCTCGGCCCGTCTTGATTTAAAAGTTCGTCTTGCATTTCTAAAACACTAATTTGTATTATGTGAACACAAAAAGACATGTAGGCGCCCTGAAATAAATTGAAATACGAGTATGATGTTATGTGACGGTGTGTAACTAATCATGTTACTTTACCTATCAATCGTATAATAAATTATTAAGGATCATTCAGATAATGGTTATAGAGATAGTGATATAGGTACAAGTTCGCAAGTTGTGAAGATCGTGATCGATCGTTAATTGATTTTTGAAGGGATTTTTTCATCTTAGTAGAGAAGAAGAAAACATAAAGAACAAAACAATATCAAAATTCCAGATTGATAAAAACAGTAAAACAGGATGAAATCCAACTTTTCTTATTCAGTTTCAATTATTCTGGGATAAACATCTTCACTATCATTACAATGCTTGGTCACAATCTAAACTTACCTGGGCTTGCTGTTAAGCTGCTCATCGGTAATGATCCGCTACTGTCGAAACGCGAAATCAACTGCATACCGTCATCCATCTCGTCAAACTCACCGATCGCCTCGGGTAGAGTCATGCCAAAGCGGCCACCATTCGGCAGAGGACTTCCAACCACGAATTCTGGCGTGTGGATAAACGTCGACCCGCCAAACGGTTTGCTCATGGAGCTTACCGGTGCAGTGTTCGCTTGGCTTGAGCCCGAAATCTGATATCGCGCACTCGGTATGGATAACTTTAGTGGGATGCGCTTTGTTGGAGCACTCAAGCCATTATTATTGGCTCTTTGAGGAGTAGCAGAACCCAGCGGAGAAATATTTTCGTTCTGGTTGGCGGACATCTTTCCGACCACGCTACCGCGAAACGCAGTATCCGACATTTTCAACCCGTCGAAGGCACGCAGATATCCAACGCGATCCGATGTTAAATGTTTACATTTATTTTATCACCTTCGATCTGTTTTTGTTGAATATTCACGTTCGCAGAATCGCGATTGAAGAAGAAAAAAAAAGTCCGATGGTTCGTTTTGGCAATGTTGTGGTAGGAAAAAAAAAGTTTACGTTATCAACTCAGATACTTCTCGTCGCACAAGTAGATGCTAGACCAATTACTTTGTCTCACCGACGAATAACGATGTATATACTAAATGCATCCCAACATTGACAAAGCGTTTAGATAATGTAACTAATTTGAATATGAAATTTCCTCGGCCTGTTGCAGAATTCATTCCGGTCGACTACCTCGCAACAATATTTACAAACACCTTTCCACATGTACGAGAGTCGTTTTTACTATACCGGCTTGCTTGGTTTTCCGGTTTACTAAATATAGAATATCCGCGAAAAGTTCCGTGTGCCTCGTCGTCTCAAGTGTATGTGTGTTTTACTGCTTCAAACGTTAACTAAGGTTTCACTGTTTCAACTCTTTACTGCTCGTTATTGTGTGAATATTTTGAATAAATCGATCGTATTAGAAATTGTAAATCTTTTATTGAGTTTCTATTTAAATCTTAATTTGGGGGCAGGAATTTGTTCCTTCTCCTGTACATCATGAAGTGAAACTCAGTTCGCATTTTAAGAACAACTCTGACAAATCTGGCTTATATCGAATAGGTAATCTAATAGAGAGCTGCGTGAAAAATGTCACCGTGAACGCTACCGGGTTAATTACAATCAGCTGGGCCGCTACTTCGTTTTCAATGGTTTGGCATTCATCGTTGGGGATTTTTATTTAAAGTAAATATTTTCCAGACAGCCAAATATTTATCCATCTCCTATGCATGGGCCATAAATATTTTCCTTTACCAGAGGAATTGAAACGAATCAAACAAATGAAATGTGCTGAAAAAAATTGCGTCGAAAATACTGCGGCAGTCTGTCCAACTCTGTAATGCAGGAGTGAAAAAAACTCTAACATACGTCGAGACAATTCGACTTGATTTTTTGTTCTGCCACCAACAGAGATTTGATCATAAAAGCATTGTGGTGAGTTTGTTTGTATAATTTTAGAATGCTTTATTTATCTTCGCTGGTGAAGCTCCCAGTATCATTGGGTAATTCGGTTTGTATATTCTATATTGTAACAAAAAGCAACATGTTGTCAAAAATATATTCCTAGTGGAAACATTTCATTTGATACTCGGCAAACAAAGTAAGTATTATTTTTTTATGTTAAAATTTTTAGGCAAACACAAATGAAATATTATTTATTTCCAAATATTGTTAACCAAATAGTTAACAATAGAGATCTCGAAGATATTCGAAACGTTAAAAATGTGTAATGTTGAGAATGTAAACTATGTCAAGAAGGTCAAAAACATATGAGAACGTTTATATATATCAAAAATACCAAAACGTCAAACAACAAAAGTTAAAAAAAATAATGCCAGTTTTGGATATCCATGAAAAATATGAATTAGGAAATCAAACCATTGACATTTTTCTTATTACTAATTTCTCAGAGAATGAAGTCTGAAAAATACAGAAATGCGTTAAAAATCCATTGATGAATTGTGAATACAAAAGAATTAAGAGATTCGATTAACAGTATCATAACAATAATAAGTAGCAGAAAATTTTACATGACAACTCCTGACAATCTTTAATCTCCGGAATTTCCTATTAAAAATTTGAATATAATATGTGAAAAACAGTATTTTTTTCATTCTGTAAACTATTTAAAATTAATATAAAAGACAAACACAACACGCACTAATTGAACAGTTTCAGTCAGCATGTGAAAGTGGGACAATTAATGACAATAATGAAAGCAGACACTTATCTCCCAGTACGTATTTTCAAAGGAATCAATGCGATCACTCAGATGTAATTTATGCGTAAAAATATCTACATTGAATAATGGCTTGTTTGTTACCTTCAGCTTTAGTCTCGTGGGCAGTGACGTGAGTTGAAGCAAGCAGCCATGTGCTTGATGCTAACCCAAGTACTTTTAAGCTGTTTTATAGGTATACTAGCTGAATGTACCCGGCTTTGCTCGTGTAAAAAGTTCTGCTTTATCTATAAATTTCTATATTTCCATATATTTTTTCCAACCCATCATTTCAAATAATATTTCTATTTTAGTTATAAACTTGCTTATATACCACCTTTTTCGTTGATTAACAATTGATGCGGAGGTATTCCAGCTGGGTCGAATGAGTTCAAAAATTCCGTTGGAAAATGCATTGCCTTATCAGCATTTTCGACGGTATCGATTAACTTACAATAAACTCAAATTACACTGAAATTACATAATCAATAGCCTAAGCTGACCTCTGATAGTTAAAATTATTGCTTGCTATGTCTTCTCGTTTTACTTTTTTTGTGTAAACAATATCAATATCATCCTTATAGTTGAACATCAATATTCATGAATTAATAAACAATTTGAAGATACGGGGACTATCTCCAAATTTTCCTCAAGTTTTGAATAATTTCCAATGCAGAAAAACAACCCTCACTATACTAAACGTTCGGACACCAATTTTCGGTTTTGGGGAGTCAGCTCTGACCTGTGAACCTAATATCAGGGAGTATTTGAATATTTTTCTTCTCGAATTTGAAAATAGCGTTGTACACCCGTGGTCATTTTCTGAACATAATCCTCTTTCTACAAATATTGACATTATTTAACCATTTTACTCAGTTTTACACAGCTTGACAGAAAGCATAAATCGCGGAATCGATTTCAAAACGTTTCAATATTACGTCCAAGCCTTCTTCTGTATTCTAGTAACCTTTCCAGAAAATGTAATCCGCCATGTACGATTGAAAAATTTGCACCGGAGATAAATATTTGGATTCTGGACGTCATCCTGCTATCGAAAATATACATATTGCAGAGCATATATTCATGTTCCATAAAATTCTAAAACCGGAAGTCGCCATATTGAATTTTAAAAATGTCGTTGGACTTTTATTTTTTTGTTTCTAAAGGTCATCCTGGTTCCGGAAATACCAATGTTTGGAGGTTTGTAAACGTTTTTTACAGTTGTATACAGCTTCCCAGAAACCAAAAGTCGCTATCTTTGTTTTAGAAAAACATCGGACATCATACTCCGGTCCCTAGACATCAACTTCTGTCCATGACCGACCGAGGGCATGAAAGTTATCGTACCTTTTCAAAAAGTTCCCATAGGGCACTGAAAGACCTGACTTTCTTATCAATTAAGACCACCTCCCTCTTTGATAGCTGCCCCTTTCTCTTTTCGACATCATGTTCCGGTCTCTGGAAATCAATTTCCGGTCTTCAGACATGACCAAAGGCCTGAAAACTATCGCATTCATTAAGAAAGTTCCCATAATGCATGAAAAAAATTCATTTTCTGACCAATTAAGACCCCCTCCTCCTTTGGGGGTTGCTCCTTCCTCTTCCCAATATTTCTATGGCCACTTCCTCTGTATAAAGAACACGTATGCCAAGTTTGGTTAAAATTGGTACAGTCATTTAAGAGTTATGCTGTAACATACATACATACATACATACATACAAACAAACCTTTTTTTTAAATAAATAGCTGGATTTCAGGAGCTCTTTTCTTATTTGATCGATGCTATTAACCAAATTTTTATTCGGTAATAGTTGAGCTTCAGCAACTTTTCCAAACATATTTTTTGTCCAAAACGCTAGATTGGACTCTCCGTTATCAAATTATGCAAGAAATATGTCAAGAAATCGTTCCAAAAACGGATCAAAGCAGCTTGGATGTTTTGAAACACCTGTCTAGAAACATTTGCACGAAAACCGATTTTCGGCTGCAAACAGACGTCACTACGTTTAAAAAAAGGCCAATATTTGGAAATATATGATCGATTTTCGTATGACAACGTCATTCCGATTCCGAAAATACCCATATTGTCAAGTATATAATTCAATTATTGATTCTCGCAGGTTTCCGGAAACCAGAAGTCGGCAACCCAAGTTTCAAAGTATCGTCAGACACCGAGAACCGGTTCTTAGGACTCATTTTTGCTCCGAAATTACCAACATTGGGGGGTTTGTGAGCGTTTTCCACAGTTTTGAACGGCTTCCCAAAAACCGGAAGTTGCCATCTTGGATTGAATATGGCATCAAACATCATGTTCCGGTCTCTGGACATCAACTTCCGGTTTCCGAATATGACCAAGAGCCCGAAAATCATCAAATTTCAATGGAAGGTTTCCTTTATGTATTAAAAATTCATTACTTTTGACCCCCTCTTCTCTAAGGGTGACCCCTCTCCCTATCCAATATTTCTATGACCACTTCCTTTGTACAAAGAACACGTATGCTAAGTTTGGTTGAAATCGGTTCAGGCCTTCGAGAGTTATGCTGGAACATACATACATACAAAACTTCTCTTTTATATAAATAGAAGATAGATAGATAGATGTAGTTATTATTAGAACAGAAGCGACAGTTATCATGTACTAAAATGCTATAATGAATACCTCAACTTTAAATTACCACCCGGTCTCGATTTTAAGCAAATCAACTTTTCAATCAATCAATCTTTTATTAAATTTAGTCATATTGTTTTTATGTTAAAGTGGCTGTGACTCTGACACAACGAGTTTTCGTACATAGCTATCAACAACTCAATATGCAGTAAAAAGATCTACTGAGTTGCCACAAAGAGACAATCACTGCGACTTCAGTTTAAATCCTGTTACCAAACACGAACTCATGACGATGAAAGGTGTTTACAAATACTATTACAAATTCAAACCGAGGAAAAACTATTGCTGAACATGATAGCTCTCATGGGTTTTTTTAATTACAAATGGCAAATTTTGTAATGTAAAACACTAAACTTCGCGTCTTGTGAGAATTTCAGGCATTTTATGTAACACTCATCTGTCAGACCACACCTCTTTTCTCGCACTTTTCTTCTCATTTCGTCACTCTGTACAATTTCGTTGCACTTCAGCAACGTCGCTTTTCATTAATCACGTTTTTCAACTTGCACCCGGCACGTGATCGTGACATGATCGTCGTTTGATATATGACTCTAGCGCCGAGTGAATTATGTTCAAGATTTGAAATAGTCCCCATATTTCACCACCCGAAATCACCTGTACGACAATTTTTTTCGACGATTGTAGAGAAACTGAAAGTGATTGAATGCCTGAGCGATCAAGCTTTATCCGATTCCGATTCTTACACTGTTCCACACATTTGCGCCTAAACATCAATCATTACCACTATATACAATGTATATGAGCACGCGTGAAAATTTTCGCGATCCACTTGTATGTCGCGCCACAGCTAGACTGCTGCCATATTCAACGGCCCGCCGCGATGTTGGTCGCGCGATCGAACAGTCTTCTTGCGACCCTCGCCCATCGACTCTCCCGAATGGCAGTTCAGTGTCGACGCGGTGGAAATGCTTGTGTTCATAAAAACGGTTCGTAGCGGAATGCAATCATAATGCGAAGTAAATCAAAGAAAAAAAATACAATAAACAAATGCGTATACTAGCACAACAGCAGAGACAACAGCAGCAGAAGTGATGGTGGCATCGACAACCCCGACAACAGACCAGCTAGCATATATACCATAGAGTAGCGCCTGCGGAATCGGCTAAGCGAGTCTAGCAAAGCCGGCATGGAAGCTGCAAAACATGTTTTTTATTACTGACAACTAAAAGGGCACTACTGTATAACATCACGTGGGTTAACGTTGCAGCCAGCTTAATCAATAAAACAGCTTTATTGCAACTTCATTCTCACTGAAGTGGATTGATTGGTTCGACGTTTCTATCAAACGTGCTAGGAAAATTGGATAGGACTCCTCACGTTGAGCGGTTAGGTGACACAAAGGAAATGTTTGCTAAACGGGGTTAGAGGAAGGGCCATTGTCATCGTCAATTTGTTGGGGTCTTTCATCATTGGCGACATTGACTTAACCAATGCGTTTCCAATGTGCTAATTTCTTGAAAAAAAGACCAAGTTTTCGAGAATTTGATCTCACTAAAAAGTAAGCAAACCAATATAAAAATCAAATGTTTTCTTGTGAGAAACCTTCCGACTAGTGTATTTGGGAGATATTTGATTTGAATCTGTGGGAATTTTTACTTTATTTCTGCTCTTTTATTTCTAATGACAGAATGTTGAATCTGCGGTGAGAGTTCCCATAAATAAACTTTTTTCTGCAGTATGAGTTTAGGACGATTGTATTTTTGAGTTCAGATGTCTGAATTTTCTATCAAATTTAGAGCTTTTGAGTTGGTTTTTAAGGTTTATGCTCTAAGAAAAACTTAAAGTAGACTAAGAGGAATCCGTTCAATGGATTAGTAGACCGGTTCGGTTAGAAATCTAAGTTGTTTTTCTAATTTTTAATTGAGTTTCAATGTTCCATGAGGTAAATCTGTGGGCTGAGATGGATAACACTGGTCAACACAGGTGCACCTCAAAAGTTCAAACCGCAAAAAAATGAAAGATTATAGCTATTCAACCATTCCTGTGCATTTTGGTGTCCCTAGTCACAAACTTTTTTTCAGAAACTTAAATGAGTTTCCTCGTAAACATAACGTTGAAGCGACGAACCCGGCGAGCAGTTACTAAGCGAACTCTCACGTAAGTTGACGTGTTTTGGTAATGGCTAGGGGCATCAAAATGCATAGGAATGGTTGAATAGCAATAATCTTTAATTTTTCTCCGGTTTGAGCTTTTGGGTGCATCTTTTGTCGACCATGGAACAACCTCTCTATTTTTTCGTGTCTAATGGTTTCGAACGCAACTAAATTCTTTCTCGAAGATGAAACTGATTTAAAATAGGTTTGGTTAATTATCAAAGTTGTGTTACTGCAATGAGGCTTAATCAGGTGCGGAAGATAATTTAAAACGTCTTGCTTGAAACGAATAAAAACGCAGAACTCCAAAGCCAGAGAAGAAGCAGCATGGTGAATTGTTTATTTTTTGAGGTTTTTTTAGCATTTTATAGCAAGTTTAAATGCATTTCGGCCGAAAATGTATTCAGCACTGTTCTAGAATACGGAATACCACATTCCAAATCACAATCGCCTATTTTTATTGATCTGCATCACAAACCAAAATAAAAAATGGTATGTATTGATTTATTTATGTAATAAAATATCTATTCAGAATTAATATTGTGTGTTCTACCACGAATGGTGACATTTCAACACTATTATTAGCTTTCGCAGTTAAGTTAATGTAATTGTAGGAAAATTATTAAGCCTACTTGTCAAGGAGAAAAAAAAGGAATAAAACGAAACTTAAAATAAACTTAAAATAAACTGAAAACTATCTTACTGACTATAAAGTGAGCTAATCGTTGCAATTGAGGATTGCAACGATTTTTGTCGGAATTTGTTGATAATTTGGCTTGACATATTTTCTAATGTTTCTACATTAGTGAGCCTATGTAGCTCGTTCGTGCTAAACCAGGGAGGACGCTTCAAGATCATTTTCAAAAGTTTATTCTGAATCCTTTGAAGTGTCTTCTTCCTGGTTGCACAACAACTTGTCCAGATGGGAACTGCATATAACATTGCTGGCCTAAAAATTTGTTTGTGAATTAACAGTTTATTCTTGAGACAAAGTCTAGAATTCCTGTTGATAAGAGGATATAAACATTTGATATACTTATTGCACTTTGACTGGATATTTTCAATGTGCTCCTTGAAAGTAAGATTCTTATCATAAATTAGCCCTAAGTATTTAACTTGATCAGACCAATTTAAGACCACACCGTTCATCCTAATAACGTGGTTATGGGTGGGTTTGAGAAATGAAACTCTTGGCTTATGAGGAAAAATAATTAACTGTGTTTTAGAAGCATTAAGGGAAATCTTCCATTTTTTTAAGAAGAAAATATATCTCAACTTTTTTAAAGCCGTCTGCATATAACACGAAGGCTTTTTCCTTTTGCGGAAATGCTTGCATCGTCACAAAACAGAGATTTCTCACAACCTGGTGGTAAATCAGGAAGATCAGAAGTAAAAATGTTATATAAGATTGGGCCCAAGATACTCCCCTGAGGCACACCAGCTCTACCAGGCAATCTATTAGATTTACCAGTTAGATAGTATTGTGACCAATGGAAGTGACCGCAGCTTTACCGAATAATTGAGAAAAGGCTGTCACTTCTTTGAAGGCTGATTCATTACTACCGTTCCAAAACTGAGTATGGTGGATCGATACCCGCTTGTATGGCAACTGTGCTACAATGCCCAACTGGCAGTTGAGCAACTACGCCCGCTGACGCCTATGCGGCAAAATTCTAAACTTATCGTGATCCATCATACCCCCGCCTTGAAGCATTGTCTTCAATATGAACTTTTACATAACAAAACGTCAGTACAACTATGAACACATACAACTGCAAGCTAAAACACACATCATGGCTGACTATCACTTAGTAGGTAAATTATATAATGCAATAAAATAAAAAATTTCAACGTTGCAGGCTATTATGGAGTGCCCAGTGACACTTGCCGGTCCGGTTGAGGGTTGATGGACGCTGCAGTAGTGGATTCCTCGTCGGATACTGGCGAGGTGTACGGCAACAAACAGAAATCTTTGCCGTCGGACGCTTGATTATTCCCTTTGCCGTTCGCAGTGTAATTACACGGGTGATGTTATTCTTTCCTGGGTGAACACTGACGATGCGAGCGAGCGGCCATCGGATCGGTGCTTGTAGTTCGTCCACAACAATTACCATTATTCCGGGTTGAATTTCGTCGTTTCGGCTGTATCCTTTTGTGTCTATCTGCAGTTCCTGCAGGTATTCCCGCTTCCAATGTTCCCAAAAGTTTTGAGTGTACGCTTGCAGCTTCTGATAATGGTCCAAACGATTCATTGGAACCTGGCGTAGGTCTGAGTCGGACAGGGCGTTCATTGTGGTGCCGATGAGAAAATGGGCCAGCGTTAATGCACTTAGGTCGTTGGGGTCTTCCGAAAGTGGCAGCAGAGGTCTTGAGTTTATTTGGGATTCAATTTGTGCTAAAATTGTGCTCATGTCTTCGAATGATAATCTTGATGCACCGAGCTGACGAAACAAATGTTTCTTAGCCACCTTGACCGCCGCCTCCCACAACCCGCCGAAGTGCGGGGCCTTTGGTGGCGTAAGACACCAGGTAATTCCTTCGGCGATGCAAGCGGCATGTATTATTTCCTGTTCGAGTGGATTCTTGAGCATATTAAAAAGTTTTTCCATTTCGTTTTTCGCACCCTCGAAATTTTTGCCGTTGTCCGAGTGAACATGGGCTGGACGTCCCCGCCGGGCAATGAAACGTCGGAAGGCGCATAAAAAGGCTTGGGTCGATAAATCGCTAGCCAGCTCTATGTGCACCGCTTTAGTAGCGAAACATATGAATACGCAGAAGTAAGCCTTTTCGGCGGGAGCTCGTTTGTGAATGGGTTTAAGATAAACGGGGCCTGCATAGTCTATACCAGTGACATTGAATGGTCTACTGGTGATGACTCGATGAACTGGCAATTGCCCTATTTGCTGTTGCACAGGCACAGGATTAACGCGTGTACAACGAAAGCAGTTACGCACAATACTTCGCGCCAAACGGCGGCCTTGCAGTGGCCAGTATTCCTCTCGCATTGCCGTTAGTAACAGACGCCCCCCGCCATGAAGCGTTTTAATGTGATATCTCTCTGTTAGTAAACGTGTGAAAGGATGAAAGCCAGGCAACAGGATGGGATGTTTGGTTTGATCTGGCAGCTGCGAAAGGCTTAAGCGTCCCCCTACTCTCAACACTCTCTCTTCGTCGACGAATGGGCGAATTTTCGATCCCGGTGAAATCGATCTGTTCCTTTCTATATATTTCATTTCATGGTGAAATGCTTCATCTTGAACTTGGCGTATTAGAAACAGATTGGCTTTACGGATTTGTTCAACGGATAATGCTTTGCTGACATCACTCATCATAGGTTGAGGCTGCGTTCTGGTTTTATCACGAATATTCACGACGAACCGCATGCAATAGGCGATCACATGAACCATTTTCGTGTAAGAAGACCATCGTAGGAACCACGGGTGTACGAGCGGGACGGGCAATGTTGTTGAAATCGCGGAAACTACCTTACATTCAAGCTGGTTTTCTGGGACTGTTGGAAGCACGGAAACTGGCCAATCTCGTTCAGAGTATGTCAACCACGCAGGACCATACTTCCACAGATCGTTGACAAGAAAGCCACGCGAAACTATATCAGCGGGGTTTTCTTTGCCAAAAATGTGGCTCCAACGACAACCACTGGTAAAGTGCTGAATTTCAGCTACCCGATGCGCAACATACGTTTGCCACATATTAGGCGGCGACCGTAACCAATGCAACGTGACGGCAGAGTCAGACCAGAAATAGGATTTAACTACGCAGGTATCGATTGCATCCTTCACGCGGGCATGTAAGTGAGATGCCAATACTGCCGCACAAAGTTCCAAACGAGGGACGGTAAGGCTCTTAAGTGGAGCAACTCTTGATTTAGAGGCTAACAATCGAATTTGTACATTTCCTTCCGCATCTTCACATCGAACGTAGGAGCAAGCCCCGTAGGCCATCTCTGACGCATCAGCGAAAGTATGTAGTTGAATCGCGGAATGCGGCAGAAAAGCGTAACGCTTTACGCGATATGATGATATTTCCGGGAGCTCTGCGTGAAGTTCTTTCCATTTTCGCTGAACGGGCTCCGGCACAGGGTCATCCCACTCACAAGACAACTGCCATAACTCTTGCATTAAGATTTTGGCTCTAATAACTATAGGAGCGATGATGCCGAGCGGATCATACAATCTAGCAATGCTGGACAGAATCGATCGCTTCGTGGGAGGCCAAACTTCACTAGCGGCGTTTGATTCAAATCGCAAACAATCAGCTTCAGGCTCCCAACATATTCCTAGTGTTTCAATCGTTTCGTTTGGGCTGAAATGCACGGTTGATTTGGTAGCGATTTGCGTTTCGTCTAATCCTTGTAGCACTGCAAGTTCGTTGAAACTCCATTTGCGCAAAACGAAACCGCCTTTACCTAGCATATTAGCAAGTTCCGTGCGTAATTGTATCGCTTCAGCCTTTACAGCTGCCTTCAAATAATGAAATTTTTGAATGGCCGGCACGTCCATATTATTGTGAATTAACGCAAGAAAAGTGTCATGAAAAGTCAGCCAATCGTTATAGTTCCCATCAAATTCAGGTAGTGCGATTGTTGGCAATTTTATGCCCGAGAGAGTGGAGTTTGCATGCGGGGGTTGAGGAATACGTGCATTATCTAGAAGAGGGGTTAGCTTAGTTAATAGATTCGCCTTTATTGCGAATAGCCGAGGTTCAAACATGGCACGAACCTCATCATGTAGCATCCTACCTTCGGTTGCGGCCTCCATATCCTCTAAACTCATCTGTACTTGCTCCAAATTAGCCCATAAGTTATCCAGGTGCGAAATTCTTAATTGGGCTTGGCTCTGATCCCGTTCTGCCTCATATTCAGCCAGAAATGCCTCCGCCCGACCCAAACAATCAATAAGCGTCTTCCTTCTTGCAAGTAATTGCGGTTTTAGCTGCTTATCTGCCATAGCCGGTCGTATATCCGCAACAGAGCAGGAGTACTGTTGTCCAATAGATTGCAAGCCTGCCAAATAAGACCAAGATAGACCCGACAAGCGAAAATTTAAAGACTTGGAAGGGTACTCACCCTTTCCAAGGCAAAGCGTGCCTTGAAATAAATATGTAGCCGCAGCAATGGTGTTGGCAAATCAGCAGAGCAAATCGTCGGAGAAACAAAGCCTTTTGGGTACGACAATGGTTGGGTGCTCGTTCAAAATGGCGAGATGCTCCCGCTAAATTTCGTTGTGCAACTACGTTCTGCTACCAATATGGCGTCGTTGCCGTAGCCTGTGGATGCGACGCTCGGACACGATAGAATATGCGAAGAAACAAAAACTCTAAAGGGCACCAAAAAAGTGTGCAACTTAATTGGAAACGGAATCACCTTCGACAGAAGTGTTCTGAGCCTTGTATAAAGCAGTTCCAATCGGTAGTTAAATTGAAATACAGCGCAGTGGCAATGAAAATCACTTGTAGTACTGTCGGTGGTAACAGCTGCGATGGCGTCTATGATCGTCTACTCGCTGCTAATCCTCGTCACGGCACCAATATGTTATCCTGGTCACGGCACCAATATGTTGTGACCAATGGAAGTGACCGCAGCTTTACCGAATAATTGAGAAAAGGCTGTCACTTCTTTGAAGGCTGATTTATTACTACCGTTCCAAAACTGAGTATGGTGGATCGATACCCGCTTGTATGGCAACTGTGCTACAATGCCCAACTGGCAGTTGAGCAACTACGCCCGCTGACGCCTATGCGGCAAAATTCTAAACTTATCGTGATCCATCAGATAGTTAACCTGGAGAGTGTGGTCATATAAATAACTTTGTATCATTTTTGTGAGGTAAAGCGGGAAACTGAAATTTGACATTTTAGCTATTAAACCTGTATGCCAAACACTGTCGAATGCCTTTTCTATATCTAGAAGAGCAGCTCCAGTCGAATAGCCTTCAGATTTCTAGTTCGAATCATATTTGTTACTCTAAGTAACTGATGAGTAGTGGCGAAAACCAAACTGCTCATTTGCAAAAATTGAGTTCTCATTAATATGTGTTATCATTCTATTAAGAATTATTGTTTCAAAAAGTTTGCTAATAGAGGAAAGTAAACTAATTGGTCGATAACTTGATGCCTCAGCTGGATTCTTTTCGGGTTTTAAAATTGGAGTGCAAAACATCTGTTAAAAATTTTTAACAAGAAATTTCGAGAGTTTTCGGGAAGTCTTTTGATGAGGATATAGAAAATCCCGTCATCTCCTGGTGCTTTCATGTTTTTGATTTTTTTGAGAATAGTTCGCACCTCATTCAAGTTTGTTTTCAACACCTCTTCAGAAAGATATTCTTGGGGTGTGATCTGATCATACTTTTGGTTCACTTCATTTTCAATAGGACTTAATACGTTCGAATTGAGGTTATGAATACTCTCAAACTGCTAAGCAAGTTTTTGAGATTTTTGTTCATTTGTTAGAAAAATACAATCGCCATCTTTAAGGACTGGAATGGGCTTCGAAGGTTTCTCAAGAACCTTCGAAAGCTTCCAGAAAGGTTTTGAATAAGGTTTTAGTTGTTCAGCTTCTCTCATGAAATTTTCATTTCGCAAGAGAGTGAATCTATGTTTAATTTCCTTTTGTAATTCTTGAAAAATAATTTTCAAAGTAGGATCACGAGATCTTTGGTATTGGCGTCTCCGTATGTTCTTCAAACGTATAAGAAGTTGAAGTTCACTGTCAATAATTGGTGCATCACTCGAGCCTTAGGAACTGATAAATTCCGGGCATTGAGTATTAAGCTGCTAAAATTTTGTAATGCTCTGTCAATGTCAGCACTATTTTGTAAAATAATATCATCATTCAAATTTTCTTCGATCGTAAAACGATATCTTTCCCAATTAGTCTTGTGATAATTTAACACAGAACTAGTGGGATTTAAAATAGTTTCAAGGGAAATAGAAAATGTTATGGGAAGATGATCAGAATCAAAGTCAGCATGAGTTAATAAATCACTGCATGAATGACTTTGATTTGTTAGTACCAGATCAATTGTAGATAGATTCCTAATAGAAGAATAACATGTAGGACCATTTGGAAATAAAACTGAATAAAATCCAGCCGAGTGCAAGTTTTTGTTTAAAATTTATTAATGAGTGATCATTACGGTGTTTACACATCAAGGCATAATAAATACCAGAATTCAGTTTTTTGAAAAACGAGAACGTTTTCGCACTATTTGAACATGAATGTCTATGTCACTTAAAGCGAGGATTCAAATTGACGCGACTATCTTTCTAGGGTTAAAAACATTACCTCAGAGTCTCATAGCAGAATGAATCACTTTTCAAATATTTCTTATAATATTCCGGTGTGAAATTTTGATTGATATTTTTAATTCTTGATTCTGTTCAATCTTTTAATCTTTTGCTCTTATTATTTAATATCTGCGTTACTCATCATGCATTTAAGTACAATTCAACTTTTAATTGAAACAACTTGTAATCAAAAACATACAACCGCGTCGATCAAATTAAAACAATTTTTATTGAATACGGTGCACACCTAGACTCATCTGTTCAATGCAGGTCAAGATCGTGCAGAAAAAATCACAAACATTCCATCGCAAAGAAAGACAACTCAACGCTTCTGCTAGGTATGTCGTTTGGGCGTAAATTTCGATTTCTACATTCCTCGCTTAATCTGCTGTATGCGCATTCTCTAAACATCAACAAGGAAACTCGCGGGGTAAACATTTCGCGTCGTACTCATAATTTGCTGATATTTACTGTTTACTTAACTTTGACACCAATACGGAAAACACCGGCTCCTTCTGGGTCCGTACCTGCTGGTAAAATTTGGTTCACATCGTGTACACATTAGTATGCACGCGAGAACCGTTATCACAGTTCAGTTACTACAATGAAGTGTTGATGTTTTGAAAAACAAAAACAAAAAAAAGCTTGAACGGAACTGGTGAAGCACACAAGGAAAATGTTTTGTTTTTGTTGTTATAAACTGAGTTTCGACACTAAGTTTATTTTCACATTACGATTCTATCAAGATTTCTATGGATAGGTAAAAATTAGTTCTATTGCATAGAGTTATGATTAAAATGAAGTTAACATAATACGAATTGTCCAGTTAGAACAAACGAGACCTAATTTAAATGCAAATTTAAAGTGCACGATCCGTGACAAACGAACGCAATAAATCAACAAACTTTAATTGGGAGCACTACGCGTGCTGCTTTTTGCCAGGGTATGAATATAAATTTTCTTTTTCAAAACCCGAGCGTTCAGATGTTGGGTATGAATAGGAATCATTTGTATCCCGCTTGCTATTGCATACAATTGCTTTGAAGTTTTGCGACAGAGTGCGAACCTAGTGCGTAACACGCTAACACTCTGGTACTAAACATATGTTCTTAGGTTTTAAAAGGTAATAAATCACTTCATACCCTTGAGTAGTAATGACTGTTGAAAAGCCACGTGAGGATAAATTGTTGTTAATTTTAATATGCTGGTCATTGGAGCGGAAAAGGTCATGAAAACGAAATTATATTTTAACTGCCGATTATTAGGGACACGGAAAATAAAATTCTTAACAGAGTGACAAATAATGTTCATCAATATGAATTCGGAATTCGCGTGTGACGGGCAGTCCTACACTCCGTGCAACGAAATATGAATTGAACATTTTACACGAAATGGCTGTTCGACACAGCTAGAAAGTTTATAGAGTTGACTAGAAAATTGTAGTTGCGCTAGAAATAAACATTGATTAGTTTTATGTTTTTTTTTATGGAACAGACACTTAGTCGTTGAGTGCGCATGGACAGCAGCAATTGTGTCAATGCTGTGGATGTAGTCATTGAATCTAAAAACGATGTAGAACACTTTTATTTCAGGCACATGAGATTTAAAGCGTTACTACAAACGCGATCGTGGAGATCGTGAAGACCAACCAGGACGGATAAAGCGCGTGTACATAGAATAAAGTACAACGCAGAACCAAGTGTTAAGCATTTTCACCACACACACGAAAATTTTGGAGTATTCTTATTCATCCTGTAAGATCTTCTCTTCGTTCAGATTAGCCAATCAATTCTGTCTAAAAGCGCACTTTTACGCCTCCGGTAGAACCACCTGATAAAGCGGAAGAAAATATTCGACTCCCAATCGATGCACAGACAGCAGCTTGCCTGAGTGTCTGTTCCCCAGGTTAGGGCGGCTCAAACGGCGACTGATCCGAAGCGGACGGCTGAGGTATGAAATGCGGTGTCTCGCCAGCTACACCCAAGACGGTAGCAGTCGCAAGACTAGGCATCCCAGCCCTAGCAAGGCAGAATGCTGAAATAAACATACTACGAACAATCCAGAGAATGTATGAACCGGAATAATCAGTATAGACCTTGACGAACGAAAAAGAACAACGATAGGAAGCTCAGCACTTGGAATGTTAGGACTCTGCTGCAAAGTCGGCAGCGAGTGGCTCTGTAGTGCAATTCACCTGATTATCCTAAGGGTATGGTCTGAGGAACAACTACCAACGGGCTGGCTGAAAAGATTTCTGCCCTATCTTCAAGAAGGGACATGGACTCGACTGTAGTAATTATCGAGGCTCCTCAATTCTGCTTATAAAGTTTTCTCCCGTATCCTGTTCCACCGACTCAGGGCGTTGCAGGAAGCCTTTGTTGAGGAATACCAATGCGGTTTTCGAGCGGTACGATCTATAACGAACCAGATGTTCACCTTGAGGCAGGTCATCGACAAGTTTCGAGAACACGACTTGCAGACACATCATCTGTTTATAGACTTTAAGGGGTTATATACCTTTTCGCTCGACAAAAAAGAGGAAAGTCAGTAATTTTTTGCAAGCGTGCTTCTTTTTTATGCAATAAAAGTAGTAATTTTCCAAAATTTCATTTATTCAAAAAAAAAAAAAACACATTCGTTCATAAGAAATACCAATCAGTTGTGGAGTAATGGCCGTTCCCCCGAAATACCTATCTTAGCAGAGGCTTGCGGTGTTTACGATAGCGTCCCAGTAGATCAACTGAAATTGAAAATTTACTAAAAGTTTTTTTTTTGCAGCAAAGTTGAACCAATGATGGTAATCGGCGATGAACATTAGTTTTTTTTTAGCGTGTGAGTCAACTTGTAACAATTGACGATTGTAACAATTATCGTACGATTGACAAGTCCAATTCGGAGATTCGCGGAGATAATTTATTCTCTCTCTGAGATTGAATTTCCAATAGCTCTACAAACCGATGATTCACTCTTTGCTGATAGAATCAAATTGTCAAAACAAAAGAGAAGAATCGCTAGACGATAATCATCAAAAGAGAGAGTTGACAGCAAAATAGATTTTTCATCGTTTAACGAAATGTTGCTTGCTGTTGTTATTGTTAACTTAATGTACCTCTTTTCACCGATTTTAACTGCACCGAAGGAATTTTCACTGATGTATGTTTGTCGATGTCTTTATTTAAACAAACAATTTTGTTTTAACAAGCAAAAACCCACACACATTTTGGAAAAATACTACAAAGTATACACTGCCGTTCTACGTATAGTTGTCCCATGTTACTTTTGGTCGATTTTCGTTTTTTATCACCAATGAGTCTATTTTCACGTATATTTTTGAAAAACTTTTAAAAATAACATTGTTTGTTCCGAATATCTTGAAAAACTATACCAAGTCTGTTTGTCCCATCGATGATTTTCTACACATATTTGTCCCACTAGATTTTTTCTATTCTAATTCATCCCACTAACCACTAATTCCCACATTCATAACTTGGGAAGTGCTACAGAGCACTAAAGACTACTCCTAACAACGTTTGGTACATTACGGGTTTCAGAAATTCGGTACTGAACATCACTTTGCTTGATTATTTAAATGCGGTACGTCCATATCTTTGTTAGGGATAACTAAGCCATGTTTGCTGGTTTGTAATCTGAATGCACTTCCTTTTCGAGCATAAAAAAAGATGAACCCATGAGATTCATACTAATTGGAAGTTGTAAGAATTGTCTTTTGTGTGTAGCCAAAATGGTGAAAGCTCAACAACGCTCAAATATGATAGGAATGGGCAATCTAAGAAAACAATTCGCCTTTGTAATGGTAAGTCATCTGATACTTATTCAATTAACTAAACTTTCATCTCGACTATCATCACTTGCGTTTAAAGACAACAAAATTAGCGTGCTCGTTTTCGTGAAGGGTTAAACAGCCTGGTATCCCCAGTACGAACTTTGTATTGAGAAACATCGAATGCACGTGTTGGGACTGATATGCGTAGAAATTATACATTAGAAGGCAAATTTCTCGGCATTATTGTCCCAGTGGGTATTTTTATGGAAAAGAGTATTAAATCGAAAAATCTTCAACTAGATTTATTGAAAACAGTCTATTGCAAGGTGAAACTGGTTAAAAGCCTATAATTGCATTTGTCACATTGACGCATTGCGTAAAAGTATTGTAAAACTTTAACATCGTTTTTCTCGTTTGCATGATTTGGAACATGGGACAAATATGTGTAGAACGGCAGTACAGCCCTAGGGTGGTATGAAATGGTGACGTGGGACTAAACACTGTAATTACTGTAATTACAGACTTCCCTCCATTTCTTTTCAGAAATATATTTGATTACCTTTCCCAGCTGGTCTCGAGGTACAATGCTGGCCTAACAAGCCAGTCGTCGTATGTTCGAGTCCCGGCTCGGGAGAGACCGTTAGTGTCAGAAAGATCGTAGCGCTAGCCCCACAATTGTTCTGTACACTAACAGTCGGCTGCGAAGTCTGTGTACCTATAGTAGAACAGAGGTCGAGTTCCGATACGGAATGTAGCACCAAGGCTCTATATTTGATTACACTCGAAAGAACTTCATTTACACTTGGTGATGTTGTGCCTGTAGTTTTTTTTTTGTGCAAACAACATTTAACAATTACAACGATGGTAAAGTTTAAAAAAAATCGTTTTTGTTTTTTGCTTTACAAGTTAATTCATTTGCCAACAATTACATTCACTGTATGATGAAGACAGCTAATATAAGTATATTATTTTATTTATAAACTTAAAAATAAAAATATATCATCTAACAATGTGGAAATGTAAAAAAAAAATTCCGAATAGTACATGGACAAAAAATTCACAAGCACTATAAATTAACATGTTTAGGAAATTACTCGTTCAATAATATGCCGGTCACGATTATTTAGTGAATATCGAAGATAAAAAATAAATGAAAATTACTTATAACCGTTGCAAAAATGTTCAATTCTTGTTGAGTAATTAATGGCTTTTATGGTAATCTTATTCATAAGATAAACTTTCAATCACCATCAGTAGCAGCATTGCAGTTTTGATTGCATGCCAATAGAAGTGTCCGCTGCAATGATAGACGACGAGAAACTAGCGGCACTCTGTTCCACATACACTTTACGGTACTGTTGCTTTAACCAGCATGTTTTCTTTCAAGACATCAGTTTCTATTACGCTCTAACAGCAGGTTTAGAAATTGTTCAAGAAAAGGGGTTATTTCAAACTTTTCGAAAAACTTTTACCTCCGAGACATGAAATTGGTCTAGGTTCATGGAAGCAAACATAAATTGACATATTGGAACGGGGAGACTCTGCCAATTTTTCTTTTTTTTTTGGATATTGATACAGAGAATATCACAGGGAATGGTTGGTGCCTATTCAAGTCGTCTGTGTTTGGAATGCTCGCATATGATTGGTTCATTGTTCGTGTAAATTTGTCCTTGGCACTTTTTATCGATTTTCACCGCTTTGCCATGAAAAAATAATGATTACTAGCATATTACAAAATTGTTCAACATTTTATCTATCCAACAAGATATTGGTCATTGTTATCCATCATGTGGTTATGCTGTTATTATCGTTTGAACTCTGAAGCAACATTTGCCAGTTACATTTCCAATTTCACAGGATGCATACCGGTATAGAAAACAAAGACGTAGTCCCATGTCAAAAAAGCGCAAATATAAACAGATCCGAAAAAAAGTTTGCAAGCTATGCAAAAAGTAACAACAAATATTTGCAAATTGAAAAAACAAAATCGCCCACGGACTCAGAAAATCTGCATTTCACAGATAAGTCTGCAAATCTGGTATCCCTGTTTTTACTGCCTTTTAGTTGTTCTACCGCTTGCAGTTTTTTCCTTCTCTGAGTTTTTGGTTTGCGATACAATTTTACGATTATCGGGACTTCTCTCGCTCACAAAATGATTCTAACCTAAGATTTTCGTTTCACGGCTCGATCGGATCGGGAGACGATAATGAATTACCGATTGGAGCCGATGAGAATTTGTTTATCTTGGTACTCTCGTGACATAAGACAACGAGGTGAGCCGCGAGGTGAAGAGACGGTAGGCGGCAGCGAATAAGTTATCATGGATTGCGTAACCAGCTTAGGTCCCGTAGCCTACAGATCGGTACGAAATTTTTTGATGCTCCCGGTGGCGCTGTACGGACATGAATCGTGGACGTGGAAGGAGGTCGATCGACGAGCGCTTGGGGTCTTCGAGCGTAGAATCCTGCGATCAATACTAGGAGGCAAACTAGAAAATGGGCGCAGGCGCATGAATCACGTGCTGTACTAGGTATACAAACACGCTGATATTGTCATGCTGATGAAACACGGCAGGTTAAAGTGGACTGGCCACGTAGCACGGATGGCGAATGAGTGACCAGCAGAGATAATACTTAGCGGAGAGCCGAATAGAGGCCGACGGCTTTGAGGCAGAACGCGCACGCGCTTGATTTGTGTTGTCGACGAGGATGGCCAGGCAGTGGGTGTAAGGGGAGACTGGAGACTGGAGAGAAACAGCCCAAGACCGAGATAAAAGTAAAACCGAGAAAAAGGGAGTATAGTTTCCAAATACACTCGTTTTCGACCGAGTGTGAGCGGGGCTGAAAAAAATAGTGGATAGTCCTATGGCGTTCCTCTCAAGCCGTAGTTTTGGAATAGTGCATTTCTTTTTCAGAGTTAGAAGGATACTTTACGAAGCTTAGATATTTGTTTGACAAAAATTGAAAAAAAAATCTAAACTTTATCGGAGCGATTTCTTTATCAAACCTCAAGGTAATTAGGTGGTCGACAAGAATACACAAAAACATTTGCGTTGAAAATAGTTAATGTGTTCCCTGTGGAAACGCTATTTTGACGTAGGACTACGTCTATCCGCACTATACCGAGATACATTCCGCGAAAACTAAAACCAAGATGTAACGACGGAATGAAAGATTTCAAACGGTTATACTGATGTAACCACATGATGGACCACAATAATCGATATGTCGTTGGATTGATAAAATGATGGACAATTTTGTGATTCTTCAATTTTCATTATCACTTCATTGTTAAACAGTGAAAATTGAATAAAAGTTTCAAGGTCAAATTTCCACCAACAATGTACCAATCATATGCGAGCACGCCTAGCACAGACTTCATGAATAGACACCGACTGCCTGCAGTGATATCCTGTATAGCAGTGGCAAAAAAAAATTTGACAGAATCTCCCCGTCCCAATAGGTCAACTAATGTTAGCTTCCATCAGCCTAGACTAAATTGATGTCTTGAAGGTAAAGCTTTTTCGGAAAGTTCGTAACCACCTCCACTACCAGACAGTTTTACGTTCTGCTGTTAACAAATATGTTAATGTTAAAAAAACTGATGTCTTGAAGGAGAATATGATGGCACAGGCAACAGTACTGCACCGAGTGATGTATGAACAGAGCGCTGGTTACTCGTCGTCTATCAGTACAGGAAAACTTGATATTCATTTTTGTGCAGTCAAGCTAAGTGAAAACTACATTGCCACTGTTGACGCACAGTGGGGCGTGGAACACAATCGAATTGCCGTTTGAATTGTCTTCTCCTTCTTCTTGTTTCGTATAGCAGCAAATATCAGAATTCAATATGATTTTTCGGATGTCGCAAAATAGGCTGCGCCGCCGGGGACAACAAAATGCGTTGTTTATTTTTGAACTCTACACTCTGCCTTTTTTTAGATTTATTTAAATAACTAAATATAAGGTATTTAAAAGACAATAGAAAACCAAAATGCTCCGTACAGATCTTTGAATATGTAGTTAAACGAGCTGTACTGATGATTATATTTTACTAGCTAAATGAATTTAGCCCAATATGACAATACTAGTAGCATCACGCAGTGGCGGTTTAGAGAAAAACCAAATTCATTTCATCTTGATATTAGAGTTCCGACGTTAGTGTTTGTATTATGTTTGCTTAAACACAGCAAACATAAAATAGCCTTTTCACAGGCCTTCGAAAATTCGAAGTGGCCATTTGTGGCTCCCATTTCACCATAAAAACAGAATTGATTGAAGAAATATCCACTAAAACGTCAAATTCAAGTTGATTTCAACGAATGCAATATTAAATGCTCCGACAAATGATATTTAATTTTCGAAATCCTGATATTTTTTTATTTAACTAGGTATTTATTTCTTGGTTTACAACACCAATGCGAAATATTATATGTATTTTAGATTAGTGCCTCCGTTTAAACATGCCCTAGGAGGAAGAGTATGTCATAGCTGCGCCTCAACTTTTTCATAAACTGAACATCTTTTAATCGAGACTTCATTTGAAATCTATGCTTGATAACAACAAACCTTGGATTATTTTGGACTTATACCGTTGTACAAAAATATACGAATAAAATCACAACCATACAATTTATACAATGACTTTTATTTATGCTGCCATTTTCTCCACAATCACTACAAATGTACATTTATTTACAACTGATGTAACTGGTTATATTATATGCAATACCATTTTTAGTTACCCTCTAAATCATTACAATACTTCCTGAATTCGTGTTCAATTACAAATACTACGGGTGCATTTGCCTTCTTGTTCACAATACATAACAGATTTTTTGTTTTTTTTTTTTGGTTTGTTTGCTTTTGTGCTTCTACGTTTGCGAATTTTCTAACTTGTTTCGTTATTAATTTTCACAATATCCGAAATATCAATGTAACTTTTGTTTGCAGGTTGAGTTTGGTTACGCCAAAAGCCGCTGTATCTGAGCTTTGGGCTCCATCAAAACTGTTGTGACTGGTTTAATATGTTCTGCACGAGTGGTTCCCAAATATCATAAATTTCTCTGTTTCTACTGTTTCAATAACATTTTTTATTTCAAACATGCTTATATATTGTCAAAGGCTTATCTTGGTGCTGCTATTTACATAGTATTATTTATTTGATTAATCGCTTGGTGCGTGTTTGGTCATTTTGCACTAACACATCCACCAGCATTTGTTTTTGTTTAATTTCAAATTTAACCCGTCAACTGAACACCGAAGAAAGTAGTCAAATTCCAATATTGATATATACAACTGAAATGGTTTTTCGAAAATCGCTGCTTATTTGGTTCTCTGGTTTCGATTGCGGTTGTGCTTCGGTATTTGGTGCTTCCTGTAGTTGCGTGTTTGTGCGAATTAGCTAAACGTGATGAATTATTTCGTTTGCGATTTTTTGCTGTGTTTATTAGTTTTTTTGGCTGATTTTTGAAACCGTGCGTTCAGAGGATTTCATTTTACTATTAACAACTGTGTAACGTTTTCCCACACAGTGTGTTGGCGATTGGTGAGAAGATGTAATCATTGTGATTGGAAAAAATAAACAGACCCTAAAACCAACCTTAACCTCAGACAATCTATGTTTACTCGCGGGAGAAGATATTTTTTTATGTTCCAAATATGCCATGCGCTATAGCTTTAGCACACTACCCGATACAGTGTACGTTAGTTAGACGAAGCGTTACTTGAATTGTTACAGTTAGCTTGTTTCTAATTACTTTACCCATGGTTCAGGTTATCACATTCAAAAGCTGTAGTACTGTGAAACTTGTATAGGTTTTATATTCATAGTCAAAAATTGATTTTGTTCTCTCAATCAAATAACGCATATTTTGAGGGGATATTCATGTTTTTTTTGCTCCAATCACTGCTAATTTATCCAGTTTTTTTTCATTTTGGAACAAACGTCGACCTATGCAATCGTCGACTGTCTAGTAAACAACGTGCTAATTTGGGTTATATTACAAAATATATTGTACGTGTTTGTCTTCGCGTCTTCCAATTCATTATACCGTTCAAACTTACAAATAATTATTGTATGATGGTTGCAATGTTTTGTTTCTGCCACAGTTACTTACTAATTCTAAATGCATGTTTCTGGTATTGATTTGCGAAATATGGAACGTACCTTCTTGCTCCTCGTATTTACAAACTTAAGAGTGGTTTTTGTCTTATTCTTTTTTTTCTCCCCTGCTCGGCATGAAAATGTGTTCTGAATTCGATTCTTGTGTATATTGCTGTGTTTGCAAATTCAATCGATTGCAACACCGTTCGTTATTTATGTTTAATATTTGAAAAAAATCAGTCATATTGTTTTAAACTTTTTTTTTCTCTCAGAGTCAATCGCCCACTGTTTTCCACATGTTCATCTTGTTTTTATTTTGGCATATTGCATGTGTTCAAATGTTATCAATTTCACAATAGATATTTGTTAGTTTGTCTAATTATTATATTTATGAACATCCATTGCATTGTTGTTGGTTCTGAGTGTACTGTTCGAGAAATGACCAGCATTTTTCTGAACGAGTACAACATTTGGTTGGTTGATTTTTGTTAGACTGTGTTGCCAGAGAAATGGAATTGGACACATCGAATATAGGACTAATTTTAAGTTTTGTGCTTATATATGTTGGGGGTATCTACTGTGTTAATTGTTGGAATTTTCAGTCGTTTATTCGGCTGTTGTAGCATCTAGTAATCTTTGCTTTTTTTTTCAATCAAATTCTTCACAATAGTGACAGACTATATTATTCAATCGAAAGGACAACGTGCTTAATCGTTAGTATGTGAAAAGCAGAAATTTTGCATAAACTTAAGATCATGGTGTGTTGAAAAACAGTTTGATTGAAAAGAAAGTATGGTGAGAATATTTTTGTTTTGACAGATGAAAACGAAGCGTCGTGTACTAACGACTACCTGTACTAACGACTTATTCTTTTCTCTAGCTAAAAAAATATCTTTGATTGGAATGGATTAGTCCGGAATTGCCTTCTTCATTGATAATAATTAGCAAGGTAAGGTAGCATTTTCTGAAATATATTTCTATGACATTTATAGATGATTGCTAAAAACGATATTTTTTTAAAATTGATTCCCTGTTGGGTGTTATTTCAACATAGTTTCAACCTTTCATTGCAACATTCTCCACGCACTATGCTTGAAATTATCGTGTTTTGCAGAAGTTAAAAAAAAACTTACCAAATGGTAAATTGAAGGAAGTAATCAGTTAGTGAAAAACAAGGCCTGTTATTGTTATTCAATACTATCATGTTTTCAAGCTTTATCTTGCTGGTTCTTGTCACCTTGTTTTCGAAATAAAATTTTCGAAACCTAGAGCTCATTTAATCCAAAATTCTTTTTTTTTGTAGACGGATCGCTTCTCTATTCTTATCTAATAAATATGGGTGATGCGAGCAAGATTAAGCTTTGATTTTGAAAACAGGCGACTTATTGACTGAATTAAATTTAGTATTTAGTGTGTAAACACTAGGGCTTGTGATATTTTTTCTTTTAGCTCTAGTCGTGACGGATGGCTGTTGCTTGAGAATGACGAGCTACAATTACCATCTGATTTCATCAGGCAGGACTTGAATTTCTGAACTGATGGCTTTGGATGTCCTGGAAAATCTTTGGTAGTCAGAGATTTGACCTAATTTTTTCTCTCACTAAACTTGTTTGTATGAATTATAACTTCACGCTGAAAAATCAACACACTATTTCGGTGAAAATCTTACATTGCTGACTAAAATTTTGCTGGTATTAAACCATGACACGCAAAATAATTTCCACCTTGAATGAAATGATATATGGTTATCTCCATTGAACAGGCTGCAGCGAAGTCTGTGTATAATAAACAGAATGTCAAGTTCCGAATCGGAATGTAGACCACCACCACAAAGGCTTTGCATTATTTATTTCAGCTAAACATTGCATGCTTGTTCAAACTTGTGAAAAAAAAAACAAATGAGTTATAATTTTCTAAAAAAGTTCAAACTTTTACATTGTATACTTTACATTGTATACTTTTTGCAAGGATAAAATTACTATAACTCTACCAAAAATACTATACCAATCAAACACACCGTTTAGACGCTAGTAAAAGTACTTTCTGTAACTTTGTTGACGACATCACACGGAAAAATGCAACAACTGTCATTTTTTTATAACCGAGCTCTCAGTGGTGTCGTTCTCGGAAATAAATTACCGACACTCGGTAGTAAGTTTTAAGAGTGTAAATCCAACAAAGGATTTTTGTACAGTTAAAAGCCTAAATTATTCCACCTAGCGGTCAGACCCAGCTTTTCTCATTCAAACTTTTATTTGTAAAAATAAATTTACATGAACGCTTCAATCCAGTAAATGTATATTCACTCTTTAGGTTCTATGTTGTAATCTACACATATAAAAATGTAGTTCGGTCTGTCTGTCAGCCTGTCTGCTCGAAAACTACCGAACCGATCGACGTGAAAATTTGTATGTAGGGGTTTTTGGTCCCGATAAAGGTTCCTATGATAGTTTGAGACCCCTCCCTCTTCTGGAAAGTAGGGGTCCAATACAAATGAAACATAAATTTCTGCACAATTCAAGAACAAACAAAGCAAGTGAAACCGGATTTGGCATGTGGATGTTGTAAAATGGCAACTTCCGGTTTCTGGAAAAAAGCCAAAAATGGCCGATTTTCACCCAATATAATAATATTCGGATAAAGAATGATACACAGGAGCTAAATTCGACCACAGATACCATTTTGAATTCTAAGATGGCGACTTCCGGTTTCGGAAAAACAGCGGCAAACGACCAAATACCACCCAATATGGGTATTTCCGGAGTCGTAATGATGCACTGGAGCCACAAATCGAAATCGACTGGAGCCACAAACCAAAATAACTAAGTACCTCCCAATATGGGTATTTCGGTATCAGATTGATGCCAGAAAATCTGCTGAAAATGACCGAATACCACCCAATATGAATATATTCAGAATTAAGGTGATGTGCAGAAGCCAAAAGTCGAGGATGTTGTCATTTCGATAAAACCAATCATTTCAAACCTTTTGTTATTTGACTTTGATCATATCCTATGGCCGTTTCGTCGTGCATTTGCAGATTTTAAACACATCGCAAGGAATCAATGAATTTGAAACGTTCAAATAGTACAATACCACATTTAATTTATGTTGATGCCACATATATCGATCAAAGCAGGTATAGTTTTAAATAGTTTTTGAATTTCTTTTTTTTCCATAACTTTTGAACCACATATCAAATTGTTATGAAGTTTGTTATTTGTAAGTTTGAGAGATGACTCGTTCGTATGGCACAAGTTATGTTCAAATGAGTCATGTAACCTTTGAGATAATAGACTTTCGTTGTTTTATTAACAATTCAATACATAACGGTTGCTTAAGTTCGATTATAATCAAATGAAAAGAGAACGTACAGGGCAGCCAAACTTTGAAATCACGTGTTCAATCATAATGCATTAGTCAACCCTTAACTAGCCCGCTCATCTCATAATAATATTGATCAAATCGGTTGTTTAGTTACTGAGATAATGAAGTTTCGTGATTTTCACATTTTGTTACTTTACAGACGAAGTTACAGTCCGATTACAGTAAAATTCAATAGGGTGTTACGAGGCAGCTAGACTTGTTAGTTGACACTAATTTTGTGGAAATCGGGTCAGCCATCTCTGAGAAAAGTGAGTGAGTTCAAGTAGTCTTCGGAATCTGTTCCTTTTCATAGCTGGATTTTACATTTTTAAACATAACAGGCAAAGTAATAGTTTGATTGGAAAACAAATCAATAGGGTCTTATGGGGTAACTAGACCTTCCATTTGACACTGATTTTATGAAAATCGGCTCAGCCATCTCTGAGAAACATGAGTGAGATTAAGTAGTCTTTAAAACACGTTTCTTGTCATAACTTTTGAACAACCAGTTCAATCTTTATGAAATTCGAAAGTTAGGGGAATTTCAGGTAGCCCGTTCATTTGAAATCAATTTTGTTCAAATCGGTTGTGTAGTTTTTGAGATAATGATGTTTCATGATTTTAACATTTTGATACATAACCACTTAACTAAAAATCCGATTACAATGAAATTTAATAGGGTCTAATGGGACAACGAGACCTTTCATTTGCAATTAATTTCATGAAAATCGGTGAGAATGAAGTGAGAAGAAAAATCTGCACATACATACAAAAACATACACACACATACAGAAAATGCTCAGCTCGTCGAGCTGAGTCGAGTGATATATGCCATTCGGCCCTTTGGAGCACTTTTATATCTTCGGTTTTGCAAGTGATTGCTATACCTTTCTAGGAGAAAGGCAAAAAAGGTTTGTTGAAAATTTGAACTTTTTTCTCATTTCTCAATGATCGAACAACCATCAATATTCAGTTTTTATAAAAAAGATGTAGTTTTCATAAAAAAAAATATTTAAAAAAAAATTAGCTTTTTTCAAAATAATAATTTTTATATTTTTTGACTTTGTTTCTTAAAATTTTTGTAGGGCATTTTTTTTGCAAAGACAAAATTGTTATCTACAACTTTACCGAATACGTCACACAGATCAAACAAACCTTTCTGGCTCTAAAAGGATTTGTAATCATCAATACCTTATTATATCAGCCCTTCTCAGAAATGAGTCGTGATTAAAAAAAAAAAACACCAATAGCAAAAAATGACGCATTAACCCAAAATTTGTTAAAAGTTCCAGCTAAATCAAAAATAGAAGAAAAATATTTAAATCGGGACATTTTTTTGAGAATTGCTTTAATACAAAATAAGTGTTGATATATTTTGTTTTGTTAAATCATTTACTTTACATACGAGAGCTCTTGACGGCTCTATGCATGTTATCATTCGATACGAAAATGGTAAATGACAATTATTGAAGCAAACCAACTATTTACTTTCATTTAAAAATTATAATTGTAATTAAATTAAAACATGCCATCCAATTATGTTAGGTGGATGATCAGTTTCGCTAACCAAAATGCGGCTCACAATGTATTGTTTTGCTATACGAGCAGTGTATGTAAAAATGAAATCCTAAAAGCAACGAAAACTGAAAAATGTGACATTAGACTTAGAAAAATATACCTGACCCAGACGGGATTCGAACCTACAATCTCACCATGCGTGTGACAGGGAGATTGCAGGTTCGAATCCCGTCTGAAAGAGTTTTTTTTTAGTTCAATGTCACATTTTGCAGTCCTTGTTTACTTTAAGAATTTTATAATTTCTGTTTTTCGAAACTTGAATTAAAAAAAAAAAATGAAATTAGTTTGAAAAGTAATTTCTTTTGTGTTTATATTACTGAAGCTGGTGTTCCATTGTGATTATAGTTTATATTACTGAATGCGGTTCCATAGTGATAATAGTTGAGAAAACATGAAATTAAAAAAAAGGTAACACAAAACAAGTAGAGGGCAATATGTGTGGAAGAAGAAACTATCAATGGCAAGTAAAAATGTTACAACATTGAAAAACCATTTGTGGCCACATAAAAAAACATAAACTGAGAAGCTGTTCATATTACTGGATGTCTAGTGAGATTATTCCCGGTAGGCTACCATTTTCTGTTTAGCTTTTCATCCAAGTTCTTGCTGGATGGATTTTACTTATTACAATGGTATTTAAGTCATCGAATACAACAATTTAGCTTGACTGATTTGCAGTCACGATCATTTACGATGCATTCATTCCCCCTGCATGTAGGGGATATTTCCCCCAGGACTCTAATAAAGATTCCGATTGACATCATGACCTCGAGCCTAGGAGGCGAGTGAGACAGTTTTGCAAACCCCAGAACCATTAATATCATCAAAAATGTATCTCAGATAGATTCAGAACAGACGATTTGTGATTATGACGGACTGCATAAAAAAGAACAGATCAACTAGAATTAAAACAATATTTTATCCATTTAATCGGGTCGTTCAGAGCATGCCATCTAGCGGTATAAATCAAAAATAATCAACCAAATAGGAATCAGTAACATACGGAGGGCGCTTCGAACCAAGCTAAGATATTGAACAGAAAAACTCAAATTTTGTTGCAAAGAAGAAAAACCGAATCCGAAAAATTGGGGCTAAGCAAATGAAACAACGACAGGCAAAATAGAGGAGAAGCGAAAATAAAGAAAACAAGCAAGTGTTCTATCTTGGTTTAAGTGCATTTTGATTTTCTATTTTTTTACAATTTTTTTTACAGTTTTTCTAATTATACAGATTTTTTACGTTTAGTTTTTTTTACTTCTACGTTGACGAAGTTATGTTATTGGTGGTTCGCTCAACTCATTTTCGTTTTTATTTGTTGAATGTGGGAGCTCGCTCGCTTGTCTCTTGAGTTACAGTTCAAAACCGGCGAAATTCGTTACACCGTGCCCGTGATGGTTTGTTGCTTTGTTTCTACTATTACTAATTATGCAAAACTCAAAATAAAATGAGCTGCTGGTATCTTACACTGATACGAACTAAACCTATGAAGTCTCATTGGAAACTAACGAAAAATTATACGCTACATAGAACGAGTCTAAATCAAGTCTTGTTTTATTTTTTTTTTTCTGTGCGCGAAGGAGACTTTAAAACTGTTCGCGCTGCTAGGCGCTTTGGCTTGCGTGTTCGTGTCTTGGCTAAAAAGCGCCAGCACGCAGCCAACACCCCTTTTCGCGTTCCGCGTGGTAAAGCTTTTTTCCTTTATATGATTATTTTCTTGCTCGTGTTTGCTTAAAATTCCACACTTGGCTTAGGAATTAATCTATTTCTATTTGCATTACACAACTGTTACTTAGCTGTTTGAATCACACCAGTTATAGTATCTTTATTCGGCTGAACCAGTCCTAGAATGGTTCAGTTCTACCAGCACCACACTTGCGCTACACGTTTCTGCTAAGAACCATTCAGAACGAACTGTTTTCGCTAAAGCTGCAATCATCAAAACTGCTTGTCCTTGCTATGTACAACCTTTCTACTTATCCTTAGCACACGTTCCTCAATCTATACCTCTAAGTTAAACTAGCCGGAATCCCTTCTGTCGTCTCTTCTTTCCATGCTTTCTGCCATTTCCGCTTGCCATTGGTCAGTTCCGCAAGCGGAAAATGAACGAGCAAACATCAGCGGGAAGGAAAACCCAGCATTACCGCTAAACGCGTCGAACTGAACTTAATTATATATAATTCATTCATCATTCGTTTTTCTATCCATTTACCTCCGGCATGCGTTCGGAGAGTTTGCCACTCCATCCGAATATTTGTGCCAACTTTACTCTATCATCGGAAGGAGGCAAACGTGATTGCAGGATAGGGAAAAATTAACTCTACTGTATGACAAAAATAATGAGATCTCCGTGAAAGATTTTATTTATCATTTTTTTTTCTGTTTGGCTGCATTTCATCTAGTCGTTCGTCACAGTCGTTTATATAGAAGCTGTAGCATTTACTTGCTTCTTCTTCATCTCTTAGTTTGCATTTCTAGTGCTATTACCTTAGTGTACTAGAGAAAAAATATAGTGCTAAACTAGATACTTTTACGTAACATCAACGCAGTTCACGCGTGGCTATCATGACGCGTTCGTCACATGGAACCGACATTGAGTTCTGTGGGCAGTTTGTTGGTTCAAGAGTTACGTTCGAAGGGCCAGAGTGAACCAGTTTTAAATCATATTGTAGACACTAGGACGAGGGAAGTAATGCAAAACATAAAATAAAGGTGTTATGGGCGAACTAACATGAAGTCAGTACCTAATTATGTATTTACATAAAAAAAACGTTTGCTTCTGCCTTGCAGTGGCTTACACTGTCAGTTGCGCTTGTGTGGAAAAACTAACCCTACGTGGTGACGAAAAGATACTATTTACAGTTTTCTATTGTTATCATCCTTCACAGCTTGGGACGTAAATCAGTTCCATTTGTTTTTTTCTTTTTTACTTGAGTTAAATTATCATTTGCTGGTTTTGGCTAGAGTGTCTCGAATGAAATCTGTTTTTTCTGTTCCCTCTGTTGAACGGTGGATGTGCAGCATGCTGTATTTACTCAAGCTTGGAGTGTTTATTTTTCAGCTTTTATGAACACTGAATTCAGACGTGGTGAATTTTGGGAATGATTCTTGGTTGATTCGAAGAGAAGCGTCGAAAGGAGCCTCTCAGACAAAATGTCAGCAAAAACATAACTTTACTTTACTTGAATGTAAGGGCGTTAAATTGAAATACTAAAGGTTTGGAAAAACAAACGCAAAACAAGTGCAAAAGAATGCATATTAAATTAACACTTCCAACATGACAACAAACGTTGCTATCTCGTTGCGATAGCAGATATTTTTTAGGACAAATTCTTCGGCATCGATATCGCTAAATAAGCGAAAAGTATTTAGATTTTTCAGAAGACTGTTTTGTAATAACATGAAAAAGGTGGAGGCGAGAGTCTAAAACAATTTATAAATTCTAGCAACACACACTCGTATACTGAGGTGGTTTAATGTGTTTTCTATCCATATGAAGAAATACTAGTAATAGTACTATCTATAATCTATTTGTTGATACATCATCATGCTTCTCCATTACTAGCAACGAAGGAGACGAGTGGTGATTTGATCGGGATTTCCCACATAGCTGTGTTGTACAGGTATTGACCAAATTCAACCATCTTTATACAGTGTGTAGCATAATCGAAACACTCGCCAGGAGCCAGACAACTGATTCAAACATTTATTGTTATTTCCCTTTACTACGAACATAAATTTTCAAACATGATTGAAGAAAATCACACAGTCACACGCACAATCGTTGGCAGATAAGTATGCCGAGCGCACAGAATAGTTTTAGTTTGGTTTTCTTTACCTTAAGCGAAACATAATTTCAGTATTATTTTCAGAACATTGTCTTCTGCTCGTCCGTCGTTTATCAATTGCTGAGTTTTGCGTTAGTTACGGCACAATAAATTAAGTCAGCCTGCATGCACCGAAATAGGCTACCTTTGGCTGTTTGTTCTGCTCACACATTTTTTTCTACTGCCTACCCTGACCGCTACAAATGAGGCAAATATACAGCGTTTTAATCTACGAACAAAATATCTACTCGAGTAATGCCGTTTGTTGCACACTTGCTCAGATTGGAATTACGGCCTCTCTCCACCCAACAGCGTTTTCATGTTTTGCTCGGCATGATAAATCACTTCCTCTTACAGCTAGTCAACTTGTACATTATTCGCACATACTCGGTTGCTGCACGAAGAGCAGCGCAGCATTCCTTGGTGTGTTCTACCTACTGTAAAGGTAGTTCTCCTTTTACTGCCATGCTGCTTCCTTTCAATAGAATGCACTACACCACTGCATTCACACGCATCGACTAGTATCTTTCTCCAGCGGTCCAGGGTTCGTCCGTTAGTCGGATGAACCGCCGTTAGTCGTCTAAATTAAACTTGTAGTTCTCCGTTTTGGTTAAGATTTGTCCTTCGCCCGTTTGTTCCGTTTTCCATTTTTTAGCATTCTCTAGTGTTGACAATAGTAGCTTTTTTGCGGACAGTGATTCAGTTTGCTCCGGCTGGCAGCAGCAGTAGTCCTTCCGAGCTTATCAAGTTTACAGCGTTTTTGTAACTCCGAATTGAATTGATTTGCAAATGTGTTGTTTTTTTTTTTCAAAAATAAATTTTCTTCATCCTTTCCGATTGGCGTTGAGTCAGGTTCGCAACTATTTTGTTGCAACAAGTTTACAAATTTCAGGCTGCCATAGCTTCATTGTGTCATTCCCACTGATGCGGCGAAGGCGGCAGTTCTGATGGATGGGCCACAGTCGAGCTGAAAATATAATGCACAGAAAAAGTTAGACGAGCAAGGATGGGTTTATTAGTTTACGCTAATGTTACTAGTTAAAATGGGAGGATGGTAAACACTATGGTTAGATATGAGGTAATATAAAATTGAGAAACAGTTTGAATCATGCAAAGTATATCAAAACGTTTGTTTAGGGGATTGGGCCTTCGGATATCACAAGTAGAAAGGATGATTGACGGTGCGAGTATTTCCTTCACGTGTGACATCAAGGGTTTAGTCGGCAAAAGCAACGGTTATTGGAATTGATGTCAGTGAATGTTGGCGGAAATGAAAAACTGTTACAGGAAGATAAGTATTATAACGTACTAATAAAGAAAAGATGCTTTGCGCATCTGGCAGTGTGTTAAGAATTAGATAGTGAAAACTAGTGACACATAAAACTAATTTTTTGAGTGTAGATTCCACACCACTTGACTGGACTGTAACGAATTTATACAATCATAAATACAAGATACAATCGAAGGTTCTGCACCTAGGTGGTCCGATTTCGGTTTATCTTATATTACTTCTATATTTTTTATCTGACCTGCTAAGCAACTAGGTATAGGTACACACTAAAACAAATAACATTCAAAAGCACCCTTCGCTCCAGGACGAATCACAATAAACACTTAAATAGTACAAACTCGTGCAAACAGAATTTAATTACAGATTATGGTACAAATTTTGCCGATTGATTTGTGATGCCGTAATTTTGATGCTTAGATCTTAGATTCTATTCAAGCAGAATTGAACACTTAGATGGATTGAGAAATAAGAGTGTTTCCTAATCAAATGTGGTTTGTGACAGCCGGGAGAAATAGAAAGAGCCTTATCTGTATGACTATACGTCCTCGGGCATTACTACCTTCAAATCCGCAAGAGAATCTTTAGTAGTATCAAACAAATTGATCATTCCCCTTTTTCAATTTGGGATTAAAAAAACCTTGCCAAATTAGGTATTTGCCTCTGCATTCAAATTATTATTGGCCAAGCCAAAACGCTAGGGAAGGAAGCACGAAACAGGTCATTCAGATCAGATTCAGATGGATTTATCAGAAAAAAAAAAATATTTGGGCTCGTATCAGGGGTATATAAAATTTAACATTACGCTGAGCAGTTGTGTCTCTCACAAAGACACGTTGTTGCAGGATACGAGTTCCAGACAAATCGCTACCGCATTCGTGGGATTGAGCCCTGAGTTTTTCAGCACATTGTTTAACATCGAAATTAAGGGTGGCGACGAGCCTCATGGAATGGGCCTCGCGGAACTGTTTGGAATTATAGTACAACGGTGGGGAACCCTGTGAGGACAGTGAAAACAGCATTGGTTTACGAATATATGTCGTTGGCGGTGATGACCTCGAGATCCTCTTCTTGTGACACTGCATTTGTCGGAATAACTTTCTCTTACTCAACAGAACGCCATCTGCACGTGATCGGCGCCGTTTGCAACTGTAAAAATTTGATTATTTTTATAATTATTATACTAGGAAACTGCATTCCGAACGAGTACAATAGAGTACACATTAGAACCAACCGAAGTTCACAAAGTTTCACGTTCACAATAGACAGAATAGCAGCCAGGGATCCGGAGGATTTCACACACATTAGATCAACCGTTGAAAACACGGTTATATGGTTACCTTTGACAACATTGTTTTTCGAAGAAATTCCGCACCACGACTTGCTTATCCAGTTTGTTTCTAGCATTCACCACTAATTCGCTTTCGAAAGAAATCGATGAAATGGGATATGCATTATTCGCTTGGTTGGACGTTTTCGTATAAAGCTGTAAAAATATTATAAGAATAATAATAATCAGTTGTTACTTCACCCGGAAGAGTTTGCGTATGCGGATATTTGCGAAATTTTCAGCTGCCCTAAAACTTCACGAGGCCTAGTCACTGGAACATGAACTAAAAAGTATAGGTGAATGATATATTTTTAGGCAGGAAAGCAACATTTTAGCGCGTTTGTCAGTTATTAGAAAAAAGCTTCCGGAAGGGGTAGGGTGGATATTAAATATTAAAATGTCTTTTACGAATATATGAATGCAAAAGTATGCAAAAGCAACATCACTTATAGGGTGCTTTACAGGAAAGTTAAAAACGATTATATAATGCACATGAATTAGAAAAGTTAACTGAACTATAAGGAAAAAAATGGAGTAAATTACAAATTAAACACTATACATGAGGTAAATTCAGAGCGGGTGAAAAAAGGGGTACTTTGTGTGAGATGCTAAAAGGAAAATAACAAAAATCGGACACACCTAGGGCAACCGGTCCGCAGCGCGTTCGTTCAAAGTCTCGCTCTAGGCGACAGTGGTTCTTAGGGCTAGTGGCTAGTGGTAGTCGTAGTAGTGGATAGACCTAGAAGAGCCTAGCGGGAGGATTTTGATCTTGTTCTTTCTGGTATTTTCGCTGTAGCTGGCAGTTTTGTGCTATCTCATTGTCTCCTAGTATCTTTGTGAATGTGTTTTTTTTGCTTTTCGTTTTTCATTTACACTCTACTGTTGATGGTAATTGGATGATGGTGATGGCTGATGATTGTTATTGCTGTTGTTGACGATACTAATATTTTGAAATATTTAAGTGACTTATAGTAATAATTCAGTAGTTTAGTTTCGGAGGAACATAAAGTAAAGACAAATTCAATAGCTCCCTATCAAAGATCGGTATCAGATTTTTGTAACCACTTGAACCTAAAAGCTGAGGTTTTGTTAGAATCACAATGAACAAAAAAAATCCTATTCTTACAATAACAGAAATTTTCAACACAAAATAACACGTTTTGTATAACAGCCTGTTTTGTTACACCTCATACTGAAATTCTACTGATGCTCTACAGTTCTTATTGATACCCGCGAAAAATGCAAATGAAACAAAATAAAGATCAGTGCAAGACAGAAAAAATAAACCAAATCTAGTTATTTGACGCTTACCTGGCGAAACTTTTGAAGGCGGCACTTTGAGGATTAATACATAGTGGCACGCGACCTGTTTGCAACTGTTCAGCTATGAATTTGTGCATTTCCTCTGTTCAAGTGAAAAATAACATTAGCAACGGAATAACGAAGAACTAATGAATTAAATTATACCTTTTACTTGTTGTACTGAGGTTAACTTTCGTTCCCAGAGATCATCGAATGGCTGAGCAGCCGAGGGCTCGAATTCAGCAGCATACTGACGCATACCGGCTGATGGAGTGTAGCAGCACTTGCACATGCAGGAATGGTAACGAAGACGACCTTCGTCAACGTAAGGATGTGCCAATGCATCGATAACTGATATTCTTTTGTCCTGTAATGTTAAAGTTTACAGACGATTAGTTTGAAATATCTTCCAGACTGGGTACAAACACGGCTACTAACCGGATCAAAGACCAACATTTGACAGAGCAAATGTACTGCTTCATGGGTGGCATGTGTGCTGAGAGTGTACAGTGCGGAGTGGGATGGCGGTTTCGGAGCTCTTCGCAGCATGTGACTTCTGGCACCGTCGCATGCGTGTCGCATGTCTTCTAACGAAGGAGTACCAAGCAGTTCTGTGATGAGTTCGAGCTTCGGAAAAAGAGGGAATCAATTTTTGTTTCTAACCACATATAAAAAAAACCTTACCTGTTGTACCGGACTTTGCGCTTGGAAAAGAATTCGTCTGCCCAATAATTCACCGAATATGCAACCAACCGACCAGACATCGACTGCTGCTGAATAGTGTCGCGCACCCATGAGGATTTCCGGTGCGCGATAATACTGTGTTACTACTTCCTGGGTCATGTGTTTCGACTGATCAGGCTCTTCAACACGAGCCAGCCCAAAGTCGCAAATCTATAAAATACAAAATTGATTAGTATGTAGGTACGTGAAACAAATATAGATAAACGCCTCAATTTACCTTCAACACACAATTGCTGTTGACAAGTAAGTTTCCAGGTTTAATATCCCGATGAAGAATGCGCGCCGAGTGGAGATATTTGAGACCGCGCAATATTTGATACAGGAACACTTTGATATGGTCCGCCGAGAGGTGTTGAGGTGAAACGATGATTTTGTGCAGATCCGACTGAAGCAGTTCTGTGATGACGTAGCTAAATGATTTGAAACAATTCGAGTGAAGGAAAATTCTTCGAACAATGAACTGAACGTTTGTTATAATACTAATTTTATTTCTCATCCAATTGTCTGTCAAGTTTTTAATCCACCATCGGAAATAAAGCAATTTGGCTTATCAAAAAGACTTAATAGTTTATCGTACCACCTACACACATGCTTGAAAGTGTAGTAATCGCGGTGGTCTTTGTTCGCTGCTGCAACATGATACATGTGTGACCTAACCAACCAGTAAAACAAATGACTTTGCCGTTGTCTGGTCACTGTCTGCGAGGCCAAGCATAAATCGCTCATTTATCCTCATTTCTGAACGTTCACAGCTATGCATTGTCTAGCTGCGAGCGAGGGCACCGCCCAGTCGTGGCTGCTCTCATACTCGTGCAATTCTACCATATAGCCGATCTAAGCGCCATTCAGTCCTGCCTGGTCGCATGATGGAACGTGGAAGCAAAATCAAACATAATTAACGATTCCTTTTCCTCCCACCATGCTCTATACGGCAGACTAGTATATTCGTAGCGGAGCTATCAAAGAAAGCACTTTGTTACTTCTCATTTCCGGCGCAGCCCAACAAGCAGCCGAAACATTTTAACACTCCAACCAACACAGCATCGAAACAGAAAGAACTGTGTCTTTGTATAGATAAAATAAAGGCAAGTGTCAAGGGTAACGAATGAGCAACGAGTTTTAAAATTCACCAAACTGTGAAAATACGGAAATGAATAAAAATGAATAAAAAAATATAAAAATAAATAACAGAAAAACAGTGATTCTTCAGAAAATTCAAGTTGTAAAAGTAAGTTTAGCATTCAAATTTGAAGATGAAATGAAAATAAAAAGAAATTGAAAAGGTTGGATATGAGACAAGACTGTAAGATTACCGTAGAATTACGACAGTCTGTTTTATATCAATGTATTTCTGCGAATGGGGTTCGACTGGGGTTAATAAATTTGATGGTCTGAATTTCAGTAATAATTATCTTTCGACTTGTTCTTGTTAGGAGAGGAAAAAAAATGCAAAGCATTCCTTTTTGAAATTCAACTTTTTGTTTATTCGGCACAGACTTTGCAGCCAACCGGTAGAGTGTACAGGACAACTGCGGGGCTAGCGTTACGATCCTCTGCTCATACTAACAGTCTCTCTTCCAAGCCGGGATTCGAACATACGGCGACTGGTGTGTTAGACCAGCATCACAGCGGTAGTTAACGAATTCCAGTTTACTACACCTCTAACGAACAGTGAACTGGCATAACTAGCAAGCTGTGGATAAGCTTACGGTGAAGTATTGCTGGAGATTTCGTTTGCAAAAGATTCCGCAGGAAAAAACACGATCGATGCGCATAGAAATTCTCGACTACTTTGTGATAAGATCGTATGTCTAAACGTAAACAAAACGCGTGAGAGTTATATCCCTTGTACTTCACAAGCACAAATCATCTCTCACTCGTTTTGTTTACGTTTAGACACACGACCTTATCACAAAGTAGTAGGGACACCCAATAAGGTTTTTTTTTGCACGTGACTCACGTAGCGACTTAGTCCGAAGACATACCCAGGGTGACGGAAAAGTTTTCAAAAATAAATTCCCTGATTTTCCCTGTAATATAAAATTAACTTCCCCTATATTTTTCAGCATTCAGAGCAAAAAAAAAGTAATGTAGATGAACGGAACTCTGATGACCAAAAAAAAAAAAAATATTCGATCGGTTGGGAAACCAAATAGTGAAGTCCCGTATGAGACTTTTATGCTAAAAAATCCGTTTTAGCGCTGAAAAAACATTTAAAAAAGAATCGTGGCTTGGAAAAATTGGTTTCCCTGTGTGTTTTTTTTTGTTTTCCCTGATATTTCCTGAATTCCCTGATTTTACAGGTTTTTTCAGGATTTCGCTACCCTGCATACCTCACACAACAATTTAGTGCAATACGTAACCGATCGAAAGAGCTGGCGCTAGGCCGAGCATGAAGGACGTCGCCGAACAAGAAATTCGGTCGATCAATGACTTGAGTAGAGTTAGTTTGGTGTTGGCGCGAGGGCGGTACAGCTGTATAGCGTTCTAAAACTAGATTTTTCCACATTTTTGTTCAATCAGACCTTTCCACTGCAGGTCACTTTGGAAAATACATCATACGTTACTGGCACTGTTTTTCCAATCATCATTATTTCATCATTATTAATTTGTATAGAGCAGTATTTCAGTACCGTCGATAGATCGTTATTATGGCAGCAAAAAAGATGAGGGCCAAGAATGGAGCCTTGAGGAGCGCCAGATGGCACATCCCCACGGTTAGAACAACGATCACCACACAAACTGTCTGCTTTCGTCAATGCAGGTACGATTCCATTGCGCTTTCGGAGGGAAGTTTAACTGCACTTGCAGCTTGTTCAACAATGTGCTATGTAGAATTGTACATACATAACATTTATTGCCGTGTCTCAGTAATTTATTGCCGAAAACGGTACCACTGAGTGCTCGGTTTCTCGGTTCACTCAACTGATATTCCGGCACCAAAAAAACTCGGAATCTCGGTAGTGATAGCTCGGTAATAATTTGTGCTGGAATTGTACTCTTTCTGTTGCATTCGAGAATGATCGCAAGTGATTTCGAAGCAAAATTTCTCCTTTTCAATGATTCTGGAATGGTAGACGTTACCTTTTATGCAACATTAATGAAATAACTCTGTGACATTAAAACATTAAAATAGACTAATATGGGGTCGATTTACAACCTCTGGATATCATCTCGGTTTCGTAAAGTCATATTAGTTGGTATTCGGCCATTTTATGTTTAACATAAACATAAACTCGAAAACAACAGGAGTCGATTTCAGGTTTCTGAGCAGTGGGCATCATCCCAATTTCGGAAGTACTCATATTGTATGGTACACGCAAAGTTTTTCTTTGTTACTTTATAAGCAATAACGCAACATGGCCTTTTAGGTAACAAATCTATTACTAGAAAAGCAATAAAGTTCTTCTCCAGTCAAGTAACAACACATACTGTCATATATTTTACACGTGTGACAGGAGTACGACTATCTAATAATGGTCGTTTCAACCACATGCAAATTTTTTTCTGTCGAAAAATGTTCCCTTGCCATCTCCAGTTAAGAAACAACACATACCGTCGCATAACGTTTGCGGTGAAGAAATGGACTTTTTTCAGATGGTGATTAAAAAAGTTAACCGGAACATTTGCCATGGCAGACGAAAAATGCGTGTAGGCATGTTTTTAGGCTCTTTCTTCGTATGTTTTATTATTTCCTCCTCCGTTTTCGCGACAAAATTGTTGAAATAGATCTTCCACTTCAAGTTTGCCCAGAAATTCTCGATGGGACGCAGTTGGGGGACGTTGGGCGGTTTCGCCGACTTCAGTACCACATCGATATTCAGCCGCTCCATCTCCTTCAACGATCGCTTCGAGTATTGGGCCGACGCTAAATCTGGCCAGAACACCGTGTCTTCGCCCTTATGGTATTTTTTGATGAACGACGCAACTTCTGGCAGGCTATAAATTTCCCCGTTCACAGCCAGCCCGGAGCGAAAGAAAAGCGACTTTGCTATCCCCTTCTCGCTGATTGTCAGTCACAGCAGCACCTTCTTGGGGAACTTGGTGTGTGAAATAAATTTCACCTCGGAGCTCACTTCCTTCTTGGGAGAAGTGAAAATTGAAGCTTCTTGTCGTTCAGGGTCGCTGGCCGTCCGGAACCGGGCTTCCGTGCGATGCTCTGATCGTCGTGTCAAAATGTTGTAGATGCCGGAACGGGCATACCCGGCGTTAACAAAGTGCCGCACGATGTCCGTTTTTGACGCGGCGGGGTACCGTTCTTTGAACGCGCACACTTCTGAAAGCTTCACTTTTTTCGCCATCACAGTTAGAGTTTGACTGATAGAGCTGTCAATTTTTTTTGCTAACTCACGGGTTACTAAGATTAATGATGCATGAGAAGTTTTGTCAGTGCGATTAAAGGTAAACCCATGAAAATTCGGCAATTTTTGTAATTTTTTTTTATCGCAAACGTTATGTTGTAAATGTTACTAGTTTCTTCTATCTCCAATTCATATGGTGTGCGTGTATTAGTGTGTTCTTTGTACGCATACGGAGTAGAGAAAAAATATGATACGAGCTGCCAAGCAGTATTGGCTGCACATACAACCGTGTAGCCGACATATATTTTGTTACTTTTTGGTTATTATTTTTGTGTCTAATGCGCAGTCATAAGACACAACATGTAATAAAATGTTGCTCAAAAGTAACAAAATCTTCCCCCGTTTGCGTTGGGTGTACATGTTCAAAAATCTTTATTATCCAGATAAATCTAGACTCTCGGCAATACTGTTCACAACAGGCAATTTTATTGATTTACTGCTTATTAAACTATCATTAACCCAGTTCCAACGGAGAGAAATCAGTTTTTACCTTAAAAAATGAACCTTATACTCGTATTACTCATCAACTATATGCACAACTGACACAAACTGTACTGCATGTTAAAGATCAATCTATTCTCTAACCACACCGAACGGGTACACCGTGCAAATTTTCAAATATAATTGGTAAACTTAAATCACCGGGAATGGGTTAAGCGGATTTCAGCTGAACTAAAGCTTGATAACCTATTACTCAACAAAAGTAGGGCTTGAAATCATTCCAAAATAATGCTGCTCAGTGTTGTTGTTGCAGAAACCGAGTTCTCGCCAAACACGTGAAAAGGGCCCATGTGCCATTTGTAAACAAGCCAAATTTTCTCATTTTGTGATTAATACAATCGCAATCTATCCCTACAAATAAGATTTGTTGATAAAAGAAGTTTTTTTTAATCAACAAATCTTATTTGTATGGGCAGATTAAGCTTGTATTCGTCAAAAGCCTGAAATTGTGGCTTGTTTACATATGGCACATGGGCCCTTTTCCCTTGTTTGGTGAGAGTTGTTAGTGAAACATCTCTTCACCGTCAAAAGAACAAACGAAGGATTGTGTGCAAAGCCACGACCGCAAGGTTGACGATGAACTTTATAAGGCTGTATGTACATTGTTGCATTCTAAAATGATAAGCTCGAAGCAAATTCCTCCTGTTCGATATTTCTTCGAATGATATCTTGTATGAATATGTTTACGTGAGTAACTTTTATGTAACACTAATAAAACAACTTTCTGACAATAATGAGAGATCCCGAAAACATTTAAATAGACTAATCTGGGGTCGATTTACATCCTCTGGATGACATCTAGGTTTTTTTCTTTTTCAGAAACCGGAAGTCACCATTTTTGGAGAAATTTCTCCAAAAATATTGAATGGGATTTGTCCTTGTTTCCAGCCCTTAATGGCCAAAATTTGCGTTCAAAACAGGACTCTACATTTTTCAATAGTACAATAGTTAGCACCATAAAATCACATCTTTCCCATTTTGGCTGACACGTAGTTAATTTTACAAACAATTGCTACAAGAATGAAGGAAATCTGTTGAAAACTGACTGAGTTGAAGGCATTCGAGATCGCACAATTGTCGGGATCAGGCATTCCAAAAGTACAGCCTTTTTTACTGTCTTCTCAGAATGTTTTCTCTGTTGCTGCGTGTTTGCCATAGCTGCCCGTGGTAGCAGTCGTATAATCATATTGAGAACGTCATGGTAACAGAGCACCGCAAAAGGAAACGAAAAATGAACTTCGTGTGTCGACTCGACATTATTCGGAAAGAAGAAACTGTTTTTGTATATAGACGTTCATGTCAGCACTACACAAACAGCGCGCTTCGGTAACAGGCCAAATCCACCAGAGACATTTTGCACGCTTTTTTTATTTGCCTATGATGAATGTCGTGTGACGGCTGTTATAGAAGGCTGTAGGAAGAATAAGCAATATACAATATCGCACGCTTAGCCTTGGGGCTAATAGTGGTCTCGATCAACTAGATTAGTTGAGAGAATTCGTTATCGATATTGTTTTTGGCACATTTTGTATGTGTAGGATAAGTACGATACACCGTGCCCCAGTGCTGAGTCGAGAAAATTTCCAGCTCGAAAAGATCCTCGACTCGATCGGGAATCGAACCCGATATCACAACCGTGTGGGAGAGCTAGCCGACCGACATCGCTAACCACAGAGCCACGGGGACCACAAAGCGTAGGGAGTAAAATACAGACTGCTCGGTACCTTGCCGACAATCGTCGTGCAAAGAAAGGCAAACTCAGTTATAGAACGGCTGCGTACATGGCATCGCCGACATGAGAATCAGGTGAACGGCAAAGAAAAAACATTCGTGTATGGGGAACTAGACGGCAACGTTATAGTCGCATGTCGGCCTTTTTATATTTCGCTAATACCACTACTGTTATGGAGAAACGCTCTCGAATGTCATAAAAAACTGTCATTTCTTGGTAACATTTTTTTCCTAGTCGGACGTTCTTGATTTTTTCGGTATATATGTACCCTCCATTTAGAATGAAACCGTAAGACGTAATCCTACGTCAAAAACTTTGGACGTCAAACAGTGTTAGACATGAGAAAGTTCTTGTTAGAAAAATTTTTTTCCTTCATTTTGAAATGTTCAGAAGAGAAAGAAAATTCAGATAAACATCATTTATCGAAACTAAACTGGAAGCATTTAATTGACATCTTTTTGTATCGAGGGATTTCTAATCAGTTTCAGAGAAAATATTTAAAAAAAAAATGAAGCTTTGCATGTATAAATATATTTTGAATTTTTTTTTTAGAAAAATCAATAAAATTATGAAAATTAGTTTTTTATGAGCGTTTAATTATTTTGACCGTTTGGAAACTGTTTGTTGGCTTAAAATGGTATTATCGTATATTTTTCTGCTAGCTATTTACTTAAGCTAGCAGAACAGAGCATTTCAAAAAAAAAAATGACGGAGCTTATAATTCGGTGTTTTGGCATTTGATGAGCACCGACTGTGCACTGAACTTTCATGCCAATACCTTATTTTATGCTGACATTGCACTTCCAGCTTTAGAGACATATTGAAAATTTGCACGATGGAACGATTCAGTATGGTTGGAGAATAGATTGATTATTGACATGCAATACAGTTCGTGTCAATTGTGCATATAGTTATGAGTAATAAGAGCTTGAAGGTCATTTTTTGAGATAAAAACTGATCTCTTTCCGTCGGAATTGGGTTGATATTGCTTTTCAAAATCAATAAGATAAACAAAACTATATGATTTTATAAAAATTTTCAAAGCAGATGTATAAAAAACGCAATAAAGACCGAAAACACCAAAGACAAACGAACGTTTTTTTTGATGAATTACTGTTTTAATTGCACAATTGAATCCAGTTAAAAAAAAACAAGATGGTCATGTCATTCCAAATTGTATTTAATAACCTAAAATATTATTCAAATGATAAAAGCATGTGGTAAATCCCTCATTTTCCGGACCAGATTTGCTGACAAACAATTCAAATCTCAAATCCCTACTATGTACCACAGAAGCTTCCCGACACCGGCATTGTATAGCAGGCAGCACAGTTGGCGCAAAATTGACAAGTAATGGAGTACTAAGTGGAAAACTTATCTCATCGTATGTAGAGTAGCAAGAAGGACACCCTGTGAAGTGAGGTGAAGGTACTCCACTCAAGACGGCAACCGTTCGTTCAGTTCAGGTGCACGAAAGCTACAGGGATGCTGCATTTGCAGCCGTGCAGCATACCAGTGCTCTCCAGCCCAGCTGGCAAAACTTTGTTATACCGGAGCATTCCACTGCTACTGGCTGTGCACCACTGTTTTAAAGAAATTCTTCGCTTTCTTCACGCTTACGGTTGTTTGCTGAATTCTCCTGCGCCGGGATGCCAAGCGTTCGCAGCCTCCGGCACAAATACGCAGGCAAGTGGAAGCTCTATGATGTGCAAGAAACAGGACGCAATTTTCTTGTTTGCCTCGGTGCTTTGAAACAACACAGCTGATGGGGGTACGCTTGTTTCCACTTGAGCTAACCTGCTCGAGTCAACTATTTCGACATGGTGCGCCGTTTTATGTAGGAAATTTTCTTTTTCCGAAGTTGCAATAATAATGTGCTTTTAGGGTGTAAAATTACCTTACGCCTGCAGAATAATCAAATTGCCCCAGGGGAAAATTAGATTATATTACATGCAGGTGGAACTTTTTGGTGAAAGCATTCATTGAACGGAATATTATGGAAAGAAGGCCGATTCCGGGTACTTTAGTTTGGTCCTTTTATTGCTTTTTAATTTGTTTTGCGTTGAAAACGTTTTTTTTTTTTTTCAGCAGATAACATGACCATCTTGGTAACGAAAAGTTTTACTGTTGTCATTATTTCAAGCGATGCTTGAAATGTGAAGACATCGTAGTATGACTTAATCCATTAGTTTAATTTACCATGTCTGATTTTTCGTTGCACAAATCTGTAAGACAGGTTATTAATTTGAGAAGGAGTGCGAGACCGTCATCAATTATCATATTATGAAAAAATAAAAACCATCAAAGTAAAACTTTAGAGTGACAATCAGCTTAGAGTTGAAGGTTTTCTCTTATCGATTGTATCATTATTACGATCCACGAATGACAAAGTGGTAATGGCGATTTCGCAGTACGCGGGCAAACAGAGCAAAAATTTAGATGGTTCTTTCCGGTTGCAGGTGGTTCGATCAGAAAATTTGCACTGGCTTGAGCTTGTTTCGCAAGTGAGGCAACAGGCAATTCGTTGACAACCAAATAAAAAGTGCTAATATGATGATTTGTTGGCAATATATCAAAGTGTTTGAGTCCAATTTCCGATTGCTCTTTAAGGTGTAAATCGAATTCGATATAATAGAAATCTTAATTCAACAGTTTGTGTAGGTGATTATATGACTTGGCAGTTATGTTTAACATGTATGTGAGCTTTTTGAAAGGGATACATTTCTTGGAAAAAGTCCAGATGGGGTGGCTGCAGGATGTCGAGTGCTGATAGGACCTGAAAGTGAAGTAAAAAAACAACAAATTAACATTTTGATTATATGCAATGTATAGGCACTGAACAGCAACTGTTCCATAATAAATCCATTAATACATGAAAATAAACCTAGCTATCTTAAATTGACCTTGCAGTGGAACGGTTTTATGATTTCACGTCTGAATCATTCATGCGTCATCCGACATATCCTACTAAGTTGAAGTATACGGCAAAGCAAACGAAAATGAACCATCTGACAAGGGAAATTCGCATATCTGCTTGGCAGGTTTCCAGCTTATGGCAATGTCATTGAGTGTGTTACCATAGTGCATCGTACTGAGCTGTTTTCACATGATTCATAAGAAACCCTCAGAATAAGACTGCATGAGTTTGAATTCTACTTATAGTTGGCATTTCTGGTTTGTATACAATGAAATAAAATCATTTTCGAGCTCAAGAAAATGTGTTCGATTGTTCAAAATTTCGTTAGCAATAAACTACCCGGACGAACACATATGATTCGCATAGATTCGTGAGCGTCCTTGAATAGGGTTCCTAAAAAAAGAATCCTCAGGAATGCCCTGTATATGGCTCTAGGACTCTTGAATAAGATTCGTGAGTGGGAATCCTCCGGATCGTGTTTGCGATTCCTTTCACGATTCCGTCATCGTGTTAATCGGTATCCTGGGGATTCTTACTCAGGATTTTCTGCGTGTTAGTAAGGGTATAGTACAAAACTAAACATCCTTATTCCCATTTAACGAACTTTGTTGAAACATCTATTAAACAAGCCACAAGTTTTTGCATGGTTTGATGTCGACCACTTTTCTGAACTTAGTCGCAGCGAATTGAGCTTGTATAAAAGTATTTCGCGGTGACTAGCACTTAAGACGTGACCAGCATGAAAGATCGAATATAATACATTTTCCTGACCCGACAGAAAATTTCACTATAGCTTGATGGCTAATGTAACATATATTAATTCACACTCTATATTAAACTGTCTGCATACATTATGATAAAAAACAAGAAACTTACGAACAACAAAACTACCACCAATCTTGTGTCCGTACCATCAACTACGCCCTCCATTTTTGACGAAAAAAATCATGATCAAATGATGTTCCACGTCGCAATGACATCTGGTTTGGACAAAGTCGGAAGCGATGAAAACTATGCTCTCGTGACTTCGCACTGATTACAATAACGATAACGAGTGTCTGATTAATGACTGTGACATTTACCGCGCCTTATCTTGCTCTACCCACACACACCGGTCTGAAACGAATGACCACTTATCCCAACTGAGAGGCATTGCGCCTCAGAACTAATACCGTTAGCGCTCTCTAAACGGCGACGACGAGCTGAGCAGCCACTCAATTACGTTTCGTAATTAGTTGCCACAGCACGAACTTTCATTTGCTTCAGATGTGTTTGTTTTATATTGTAAAAAATAGAGGCTCAAAATATTCATACTTACAATTGCGAGCGGGAATGTAACCATTCTACATGCTCTATTAATTTGAAAATATTTTCAAGAGTGAGTTTTTTTTTTCTTTAACTATTTACTAATAATTTGGAGTGATTTACCTACACAATGTATACTATACAGCCCTAAGGGTCGTATGAAACGGCGACGTAGGACTAAACACTATAATTAGCGGGATTTCCAGTTACAAGTCAATGTCACCAAGTCCCTGAAACATACAAATTTTTATTCTCAGTCTTCCCATTTTTAAAATGATAATTTAACAATGGCACAATTTTATTGTGCCGTGTTTTTTTTTGTTCACACAACATTTATTTTACACGACATAAGCCCACCGTGCCCACTTTTTTCTGAAAAAAGGTGAAAAAAAAAATTAAAAATTAATTTCAGATAATTAGTAATAAAGCTCATTTTTAAAAACTCAATTTTTTTCTGTATAAAACTACAAAAGATTACCTAAAGACTTCTCACAAATTCCAAAAATGACTCGTGTTCCAAAAAGTTAAACCAATAGCACAAAATGGCATCTTTTGCCTTTAGAAACGTCTATGCAAAGTTTCAGTCAAATAAAAAATGGTCGATAAATTGGTTGCCCGTTTGTTGTGCTCTACTTTGAACCAGTTGATCGATTTTCGACCTTTTTGGATCCAATTAAAGGTAATATTTCTTATTATTAAGAAAACATATAGAGAAATCAAATCTGTGTGCTTCTAAATGCAAAGAAATAAAATTAATGAAATAATTAAATTTACACAAATATAAAAATAGCATATTTTAAGAAACATCTTCATTAATAGTGTCAAGTGTGCCTTTCAAATTAAGACCGAGTGATATTTTTTATGTTTGCCCCAAAACAGAACGACAAATAAATGCAAATAGGCATATTTTCCTATGATAAACATCAATAAACTTGAATAGAATTGAGATATTTACATTTGTCAGCTTTGCACATTGTTTGTATCAAAAGCCCTAAAAGTTGTGCAAAGGCAGTGTTTTGATGTAAAAATTGAAATAAAAAATTAGAGCAAGAAAGGTGTTCTTTTTCCAGTCTGATTCGGTTATTTTCAAAGATAGAGAAAAACTTTTTTCTGCAAAGTTGCTTTCAAATTAACATGACTACAACATTACTGAACAACTTTTTTTCTATATATAAAGATAAAAAAGTTAGATACTATATTTCATCGAAAATTTGGGTCATCATAATTTTTGTTAATTCTTTGATAAGCGCTTAATCATCAACTTGTGAAAGATTTTTTTCAGAGTATTGCTATCGAACTCTAGATCCCAATTTCCCTCTGTTTTTCTAATAGGGGGGATGTTTTGTGATGAATTAATTACACTGTGCTACAAATGAAAAAAAAAAATGCAAGAACTTCTGAAGTGACCTAGTATAGGTTGTAGGTCTTGTTGAGTGTAACACTCGCTCATACTAGAAACTTTCCAAACACCCCCAAAATCTGAAGTTATGATCAAAATACGGTTTTCTGGACCTCAGCGCATATAATTTTTTTAACTTAGTCATTTATCAACCGATTTTCAATATTTAAGCAGTTTTAGCAAGGGGACAAAGAGAGCTTTCAAAATATACACAGGTTTGTACTAATATCAATAAAAAATTTTGAGTTATTTGAGCTTGAATCTAATTTTCTAGACTTTTTCACCCTAATTTGAAATTTGCTGTCTATTTTTGTAAGAAATATACCACAAACACACTAGAATTTTGAAAGTATATTCAATTCCGAATCAAATAACAGTAGTTTTGTTGAAATCGGTTGATTTTTGGCTAAGTTATATATTTAAAAAAAGAACCAGAATTTTTGGCTTCTATCGCACAATTATTTCACGGTGTTACAAATGATGAAAAAATGCAAGAACTTCTGATGTGACTTAGTGTGGGTTGTATCTTTAGTCAAGTGTTACTTGCGCGTTTACTTGAAGTTTTTCAAATACCCCAAAAATTATAAGTTATGGTCAAAACCCAGTTTTTTGACCTTAGCTAACATTTTTATGTTTAATTCGGTTATTTTTTAACCGATTTTTTTAATATTTTTGCTGTTTTGGAAAGGTGAAAAATAGAACTTTCGAAACATACAAAATGTCTACAGAGTTAATGAATGTAATGAATAGTTTTAAAATAAATAAGATGGTTTATATTATTTTCAAATTTTTCCAACTTTTCTCGCAATTTTTCACGGAAGGAGCTTTAATTGCTGTAGAATTGGGAAGTTTTTTTAATGCCGAACGAAAACAATAGGTGTTGTTAATGAGAATCTGTTATAATTTGGCTGAAAAATGATTTGATGAAATCTACGATTATGGTGGGAATCATCAAATCATATCTCATCCAAATTATAACAGATTTTCATTAACAACACCTATTGTTTTCGTTTGGCACTTAAAGTACTTTTCAAATTCTACAGCAACTGAAGCTCGTTCATTACAAAAATATGTGAAAAATTGTGAAAAGAGTTAAAAAAATTAAAAAAATATAAATCATCTTATATCTAATAGGGGGATGTTTTGTGATGAATTAATTATTTACTAATATTTTTTAGAATTTAATTAGTGTGTTCAGCCACAAACGGTACATATCAACACTATTACATACACTTTAAATTTTATTTCATTAAATAGATTGTAATTGCCTTCGCAGTTAAGTGCAGGGGCGACTCGTCCATAGGTGCAACCTGTGCATCGCACACGGGAACGCCAGGCGAAAAATATATCTCAAACGCAAAATATTTCATTGGTTTTAGTTTCACTTTCAAATAGTAACTAATAGAATGACTTGCGTTATTACGCGCACATTATTGTGGTTACTTACTTAAACTACGATTTTCAGAATTTGTAGTTGAACAGGGAGTTGAAAAGCCACCAGTTGCCCCTGGTTAAGTGAATATAATTGTAGGAAAATTGTAAACCCACTTGTCAAGCAAAAAAAACTTGAGTTTGAAATTAAAACCCTAACCTAATCTTAACCTATCTTACTGACTATAAAGAGAGCTAATCGTTGTAATTGAGGTTTGCAACGATTGTTGTCGGAACTTATTGATAAATTGGTTTGACATGTTTTCTAATGTTTCAACATTAGTAAGCCTATGTAGTTCAGTCGTACTAAATCGGTGAGGACGCTTCAATATCGTTTTCACAAGTTAATTTTGAAGCCTTTGAAGCATCTTCTTTCTGGTAATACTAGGGTTTGCAATCCCGGGAACGATTTCCCGGGAAAAAGCTTTTCCCGGGATTCCCGGATCCCGGGAACAAAAATATTAATTCCCGGGATCCCGGGATTTCCGATTTCCGCGAAAAATTTTGTATGATTCACTATAGTTTCCTATGCAATATCGCAATAAAATTAAATACGTCAAACTGGTGTGACCTGAAATAAATCATTTTATAAAACTTAAAGTCAGTATAGTATTTCAAAGTAAAAATCATCTTTGCATGTTAATTAGTAAGCCTTCAAAGGCTCTAAGACTGACTTATTTTGACTCGTATTGAACTGATTATTTAGTATTCTATCGTTTCCTTCCGGTTTGTCTCGGTCACAGAAAACCACCGAATGGCGAAATAACGAAATAACGTACCATGGAACGGGGTGAATTGATAAATTTTTTTAACAATTTCCAATTAACTAGCTTCATGTACATTTTTCCCGAAATAGTATAATTTCAAAACAAGTACTGGTATGTGCTCCAGTGAACCTCTATGGCTATTGGTGAAATTTCTATCGTCTACTTCATGAAATAAATTCGATAATTCTATAAGGTACTATGAGGTAAATTAGGGTGAAATTGATCACCATTGAAATCCATACATTCTTTTGGCAATGTGCTTTTTCTTCGATATGCTAAAGATAAATGATGATTTCTGTACTGAAAAATATCATTTACAGCTAGTTTGGAAACGAAAATAACGATATTTCAGGTTAAAATTTGTTTATTTTGGTTCACGTGCTGCTTTTTGCTAAATTTGCTCTTATTTGATCGTCGTTAGACCGATTTAAATTCGGTATGTTGTAAAAGCTCAAAAACTAGCTCTGAAATTAAAATCTTCGTGGTTTCCTGCGAATTCATCAGTATTTTTTTAGTGGTATGGAATGATCATTGTTGCAAATTACATTTTTTGAGCTTTTATAAACTTGATTCACTTCTCCAAATTTGACGTAATTAACTCTCAACTAAGATGACTTTAAGTAAATTCAATACTTTTTTTTTGTTATTTGGAAACTTGTTTGATTAAATTTGATTGAGTTTTGACTGCGTTAGAATTTTTCGAAGATATGAAAAATTGCACCGGGCATGCAAGAGTTAACTTTGACAGGTATGTGAATCATGCAAAAGTTGCGTTTAAGGACACGTTAACATTGCTTAGAGTTGTAAGAGCAATATCTTTTGATTAGAATTTCTTTATCACGAATTTCCAGGTGATCAATTTCACCCCATTCCACGGTAGTTAATTAACCAAAATTCTTCCTCGAAATCTTACGTTCTAATCAATATTGATATAAACTCCAAAAGGGTTTGAAATGTTGTTCTGTCAATCAAAACTAGATTTAAAACGCAGTTTATTTAAAAAAAATCACAATTCTATAGCAAATATATTTAAATGAAAAAAAAAAAAAAAATAGCGAATAGGTGTGCCACCGCTCAAGTAAACAGAAAATATTTACTGTAGTGTAAAAAACATTTTGCTTAAAAGTCCGTACCGAATATAGCAAATATTTTCCACGTTCAATGCCTGCCTATCACTTAGTTTTCTCTTCAACAAACTGGAAGAATTGGACACCAGTTTTCAATTAAGTGTAGCAAAAGCTGTAATCGGTGATTTGAAAGTATTCTAGAAATTGAACAACAGTGGTGATTCAGCAGACTTGAGCAAAGTTTTACAGAAGGAAATAAAAGCGATGAAGCAATTGTTTGACGACATGAAGCCCTTTAATTTTCCTCTTCTGCAAAAATATGCTACAAAAAACGATCACGAATTTTTTATGTTAACTTGAATATGTTTTGTATTTCATTTGTTTTTCATGCGAATTGAGAATGAAATTTAAACAATTTTTTGTTACCTTTTACTGATCAACTTCAGTAAAAATCTCATTTTGCTAAAAAATTTGTCTGTTCCCGGTTCCCGGGAATTCCCGGGAAATGCGATTTTTTATTCCCGTTTCCCGGGAAATCGATTTCCGGGAACATTGCAAACCCTAGGTAGTACAACAACTTGTCCAGATGGGGACTTCATAGAATATTGCTGATCTAAATATTTGTTTGTAAATAAACAGTTCATTCTTTCAAGTCTAGAATTTCTGTTGATGAGGGGATATGAACATTGAAATATTCTCAATGTGTTTTTTGAAAATTAAAAATTATCCCTAAATAAATACTTGATCAGACAAATTTAGGATTGCACCGTTCATCTTAACACCGTGATTATTGGTGGGTTTGAGAAACGAAACTTATAGTTTTGAGGATATTGTTGTTATTGTAAATTGTATTTTTGATGCATTAGGAAAAGTCTTCTGCAAGTATGTTGAAAATATATCTAGTCTATTTTGCGGCAAGTGCATATGACACGAAGGCTTTTCCTTTTACGGAAATGCTTGTATCGTCACAAAACAGAGATTTTTCACATCCAGGCGTAATATAGGAAGATCAGAAGTAAAAATATTGGAAGTAAAAGATTGGGCCCAAGATACTTCCTTGAGGTAAACCAGCTCTCCCGAGCAGGACAAAATATCATTATAATATCACAACCAGATATTGGAAATACACCTCATTTTGATCTTAATATGGTTTACATAGTTGGTAAAATAACAAAAAATAATACCAAATATTGTTCCTCCAAGACTATATGAATAACAAAGCTTGATATTTCAATAACAAACCAAGAATTTGCATTAAAAATCACGAAAATGACCGATTCAGATATTTTCAACTTATTGAACACTGATCGCATAACTGATACATCATAAATAATCAATGTCGAACAATTTTCACTTAAAAACTTACTTTTAATCAGATATTTTAGAATCATCTCAAACATCTCATTGAAGGCATAGCGAGATATGATATCAAAATTTTATGATATTTTCTTATGCACGTTTGAAACGTGAATATCTTTCAAATAACACGATAAGTCCTTATAACTAAATATGTTATTGATGAGTTATGATTTTGTTATCCTCTCCTGCCCGGGCTAACAGGAAGTCTATCAGATTTACCCAGAGGCGTCGCGTGGCTCATTTCGTTACATGTGCACTGTCATTTACTTAGGTTCTGTTTTCCTTGAATTAGAAAAGGAAATCAAGCCAAAGTGTTTCAAGCTTTGAATTGAAGAGTCTCGCTAGCATGCTTACTTGTTATTCTATATTTATTATATTTCTATAATTGCATCTGTTTGGATATTAGGGAATAGAGTACCTGCCCAGTGCACAAGTTGCACAGGTGGACCCGACGCCACTGGATTTACCATTTAAATAGTTAACCTGACCAGTGCGTTCTGCAGGGCAGTAATGTAGGACCACGGCTTTTTACGTTTTACATAAATGATACATCGTTAGTCCGCATGTTTTTTGCGGACGATGTTAAGCTGTTTAAGATTATACGGAATATCGCAGACAATGTCGAGCTCCAGCGACTAGCCGACATATTCCACGAGTGTTGTTCTAAAAACTTACTGACAGTTAGTATCTAGAAATGTTGCATAATTACTGTTGCCGCAGCTTCTGGCAACGCTGAGCCCGTCGCTATCGGAAATTAATCCCTCGATCGAGTATTCGATCCCTGCGCAGTCGACATCAAAAAACGGTCTTTGACAGACGGAAATAAAACTTCAGTGTCATTAAAAAAAGAAGATCAGAGATGCTTAGAAGTGTGGCAGAAAACGTTTCTCTTATTAATACACATTAATACAGTATTTGGCAATTTCGATCTAATTTTCAATTATATAAAATATTTGTAAACGTAAGTTGATCTTAATAATACTCTTATTACAAATTAAACTTAAACTAAATGTAAATCTTACAGTAAACTATTAAATAAATCTACGGATCTAAATTCCAACCTAAAAATACGAGCCTACACAAAATTGTAAGTTTTGATGAAAATGATTAAAAACACGCTAATAAATATAATTCTAGCTTTAGCTGATCGAGAACCTTGAGTTTCACTGCTGAAAGACTGTGTAGTCCTTATTCGTGTGAACAAACTAAAGAATTTTTGTCTAGAATGGCAAACAATGATAACGTGATGACGGCATAAATGCGAGTGCTTGTGCTGCTTGTGATCGACCAGACTGGGCAGATGACATGGTTCAGTGCGACGAGTGTACCGAGTGGTATCACTTCAAATGTGCTGGCGTCACAGCATCTGTAGAACATCGTCGTTGGGAGTGCAGCGGTTGCCTTCCCATTAGTGTGAGCAGCCGATCTTCCAAAATTTCAGTACAAAAGGTATTGGAGCAGAAAAGGTTAGAAGAGGAGCAACGGATTCGCCGTAAGCGATTTCAACTGGAGAAAGCGCTCGAGAAGAAGCGGATCGATCAGGAGAGAAATCAAATATTAGAAGAGAAAGAACTGGAGAAAACGTTCCTTAAAGAAAAATATGATCTATTGGAACGGCAGGAGGTACATGAAACAGAAAGTGTTGTGAGCGATAACTGTCGTACGACCCATGAGAAGGTTTCGCAATGGTTGGAGAATGACGGACAAGTAGAGCCTAATACTAGTACACCAAAGGTCGTACATACGAAGGCATCTAATCTGGAAGCCCCCAATCGAAATTCTCGTATGGAAATGAGCTCAGTTTCAACCTGCTCGATAAGCGGAGGGACAAATGCAAATTCTCTTCCTTCGGATGCGCTTTCCAGACCGAATGTAACGTCAGATTTACAACCGCAACATCCTATCAAACGCTCAACCAACCCGATGCCCCCCGCGCCACCAGCCAGTGCCTTATCGGATGCCGCTACCATTGAGATTCCACCGTTACCGTTTCGATATACACCGTCGCAAGAAGTTGAACTCCCACCAAGGGCATCACGCCATGGTGCAAAAATTAGAAGAGCGCTACCGTTAAAACAAAGCTCGCGCCCGTTGAGTGCAAACAAACAAGTGCCCACTGCATTGCAACCGGATTTAATAAACCAATTGAGCGCCCTAGAGATGGGGCCTTCCTCATCGCAAATAGCAGCTCGTCGAGTAATGTCCCGGGACCTTCCGGATTTCGATGGCAACCCGGAAGAATGGCCTATTTTCATTAGCCAGTATAACATCACCACAGAAAACTGTGGCTTCAGTGATGCCGAAAATCTGATTAGATTACAACGGTCTTTGAAGGGCCACGCACGAGAATCTGTGCGCAGTCGATTGTTGTTACCCGCCTCCGTGCCTCAAGTTATTGAAACCCTTCGACTGCTCTACGGTAGACCAGCACTGCTCATATCCACTTTGTTGAACAGAGTACGCACGATGGCACCGCCTCAGATGGAACGTCTTGAAACCTTGATTGACTTCGGGGTAGAACTTCAGGGGCTCTGCGATCATTTGCAAGCTTCCGGTGAAATTGCACATTTGAACAATCCGTCGTTATTACAGGAGCTGGAAGATAAATTACCAACATCGCTAAAGCTCCAGTGGGGAATGCGTAAGCAAAATAGCCCAAATGTAACCTTGCAGACTTTTGCAGTTTACATGTCACAAATGGTTACAGCTGCTAGTCATGTAACCAAGCTAGTTAACTGCTCCAACGATCGACGTCTGGGTGATCGTAGAAATAATAAATCGAAGGAGAAAGTGCTACTAAATACACACAGCTCATGTGACGGACAAAAGTCAACAACCAGTATCATCACGGGTGTATCAAAGCGTTCTTCTGCGTTCTTTGCAATCAGTCGGACCATCGAATAAAGGACTGTAAACAGTTCCATGGTCTCACTGTAGAAAATCGCTGGAATAAAATTCATTTCCTAAAACTTTGTCGTACTTGTCTCAATTCACATGGGAGAAATCGATGTCGGTTGGCAGTTAAATGCGGGGTCGACGGTTGTGAATTCAAGCACCACCCGCTGCTACATTCGAAGGTTGAGAATAAAGCAAAACCCACTACTGCTGAGAGCCACTCGCATCGCGATACTGAGTCAAAAGTTCTTTTCCGGATGGTCCCTGTAACTCTGCGAAGTAAATCAGCGACGGTGAACACGTTCGCGTTTTTAGACGATGGTTCATCTCTAACGTTGGTAGAGCAGTCAGTCGCCAACGAGTTAGGTGTAACCGGACCAACGGAGCCTCTTTATTTGAAATGGACCGGGGATGTAAGACGATGAGACTCTAAAGAGATCTCACTTGAAATATCGGGATTGGCTGGCACGAAATTCTATGGTATCCAGTCAGCCAGGACCGTATCTGAATTGAAACTGCCGGTGCAATCTCTAGACCCGTTCAGCCTTGCTCAGCAGTACCCTCACTTGAAAGGGTTGCCGATTTCTCGCTATGAAAATGCAGTGCCACGCGTGCTTATCGGTTTGGATCAGGTAAACCTATCGTTGTCACTTAAATGTCGTGAGGGACGGCTGGGAGAGCCAGTGGCCACAAAAACTCGTCTCGGTTGGTGCGTTCACGGAGGCGGACGCAATGGCATTTTGAAGCCTATAGGTGTCTGCTGTTACGTTTCAGACACTAGAGCAGATAACGAGCTACACGACCTGGTCAAAATGCATTTCGAGATAAATGATATTGGCTCTAAGCCATTGATGGAACTGGAATCGGTAGACGACACGAGGGCAAAAAATATTTTAAGAGACACTACTAAACGCACGGATGGAAGGTTTGAGACAGGGCTCTTATGGAGATATGATCAATTCGAATTCCCGGAAAGTTATCACATGGCTCTTCGCCGGCTGGAGTGCCTAGAGCGGAGAATGTCTCGAGACCCTGCATTGAAACAAAACGTGCATCAGCAGATACAGGATTATCAATCGAATGGCTATGCTCATCGTGCTACTGACGAAGAATTGGTGGCCGCTGATCCTCGCAGATGTTGGTACTTACCACTGGGAATTGTGACCCATCCCAAAAAGCCCGGAAAAGTCCGTTTGATTTGGGACGCAGCGGCCAAGGTAGACGGCATTTCCTTAAACGCACTTTTGCTGAAAGGGCCAGATTTGTTGTCATCTCTGCCAGGAATTTTGATTCGGTTCCGTGAAAAACCCATAGCGATAAGTGGTGACATACGCCAAATGTTTCACCAAATTCGTATCAGACCTGAAGATCGACACGCACAGCGTTTCTTGTGTCGGGAAGATACAACCAAGAAACCGGATGTGTTTCTTATGGATGTGACAACATTTGGCTCTAGTTGTTCACCGTGCAGCGCGCATTATATCAAAAATAAAAACGCCGAAGAATACGCGGCTGAGTTTCCACGCGCTGCAGAGGCCGTGGTGAAGTGTTATTACGTGGACGACTTGTTGGATAGTTTTGACACCGAAGAAGAAGCCATGCAAGTGGCAGCTGAAGTTAAACTTATACATAAGAGGCGGGTTTGACATACGTGGTTGGCGTTCCAACTCTCCAGCAGTACTGCGACATTTGGGAGAAACAGTTGTTCCGGCGGTTAAAAATCTGGACTTAGAAAAGGGAGACTGCGCTGAAAGAGTACTCGGCATGCTGTGGCTACCTACCGAAGACGAATTGGCTCAAATGCGGCAAGATATTTCAGGAATTATTGGCGAGGGCCGTCGACCAACCAAGCGACAGGTATTACGATGCGTTATGTCATTATTCGACCCTCTTGGTTTGTTGGCTACATACATAATTCACGGAAAGATTTTAATGCAAACGATATGGCGTTGCGGAACAGGCTGGGACCAAGAAATCGGAGATGAGGCATTTGACTTATGGAGAAAGTGGACCGACAATCTATGCCATATCGATAATATTCGGCTTCCTCGATGCTTCATTGGCCGAACTCCTTCAGGATCGATACGCTCTATTCAACTTCACACATTCGTGGATGCAAGCGAAGAGGCCTACAGCGCTGCTGCATATTACCGAATAATATTTGCTGATGGAACTATATCTTTTGTCTTGATATCGGCGAAAGCGAAAGTTGCACCTATTAAACCGCTATCCATACCTCGTCTAGAATTAAGGGCAGCCGTTCTCGGTGCTCGGCTAGCAAGTTTCGTGGGTGATAATCATACTTACGCAATCGACAAAAGAATATTCTGGTCGGATTCTAGTACAGTACTAGCCTGGATCCGGTCAGACGCTCGCAGATATCGGCAATACGTCTCTTGTCGAATTGGTGAAATACTCACGCTTACCGAAACTCGGGAGTGGAAATGGGTACCGACGAAAATGAACACTGCTGATGAAGCCACAAAGTGGGGTCATGACCTCTGTTTGTCACCGGAAAAAGAGTGGTTTCGCGGACCAACATTTCTGCAGTACCCAGAACAGCAATGGCCAATCCAAAAAAGCAACGTTAAATTCGAGACGGTAGAAGAATTGCGATCATGTTTTGTGCACAAAGTAATTATACGCAAGCCAATAATAAAATTCGAACGATTCTCTCGGTGGGTGCGGCTTGTTAGATCGGTTGTGTGGAGATTTATAAATAACGCTTGTACCACGAAGCAGCACCGGAATCTAGGGTTGTTGAGCACCCAGGAACTTCAGAGGGCTGAAAACACACGCATTTGTCAAAATGAGTCATTTCCTGATGAAATAGCACAGTTGAAAGCAGGCGATAGCGGGGTGGAGAAAGCATCCTCGATATACAAGCTTTCCCCTTACCTGGATGAGCACGGTATCCTGAGAGTGGACGGAAGAATAGGCGCAGCTGCAAATACCGAATTCGACACGAAATTTCCCATAATTTTATCGAAGACACACAGGTTGACAAATCTACTGTTAGACAATTATCATCGAGAAAACCACCATGCAAACTTTGAGACCACCGTCAATAAGGTAAGACAAAAATTTTATATTTCCCACCTTCGGGCAGCTGTACGAAAAACGGCTCGATTATGCCAATGGTGTAAAATCTACAAATCACTACCAACAACTCCGAGGATGGCTCCCCTACCAGCTGCCAGGCTGACCTTCTTCGAACGTCCTTTTTCTGACGTCGGGGTGGATTTTTTTGGTCCAGTGACGGTCAAAATCGGACGTAGTCACGCTAAGCGTTGGGTGGCACTGTTCACATGCCTGACGATCAGAGCAGTGCACCTCGAAATATAGTTTGAGCACAGATAGTTGCATTTCATGTTTTCGTCGCTTCGTCGGTCGTCGTGGAGCTCCTCTCGAAGTCTATAGCGACAACGGTACCAACTTTGTAGGAGCGGAAAAGGTACTTATGCGGCAAATTAAAAGTGACATGGCGGAGGCGTTTACAAATACTAATACAAAGTGGCTTGTCAACCCTCCTTCGGCCCCACACATGGGCGGAGTTTGGGAGAGGATGGTGCGATCCGTTAAGGCAGCGATCGAGAGTATAGATACGGGAAGAAAGTTAAATGATGAAGGGTTTTTGACGTTGTTAATTGAAGCAGAGAGTATAGTAAATTCTAGGCCACTGACCTATCTACCCTTGGAAACAGCTGAGCAGGAGGCCCTCATGCCGAATCATTTTCTACTCGGCAGCTCCAAGGGAGTGAAGCAGCCAGCAGTTAGGTTTGTAAATCAACAAGATGCATCTTTGAACAGCTGGAATCAGATTCGCCATCAGCTCGACATTTTCTGGCATCGATGGCTGAAAGAGTATCTCCCAACGATCTGTAGACGAACAAGATGGTTCGACGATACCAAACCCATTGAAGTAGGGGATCTAGTTCTTGTTGCGGATAGTGCTAAAAGGAACAATTGGATACGAGGTCTTGTATCTGCGATACCGTTAAGTTCAGATGGCAAAGCGCGACAGGCTACAGTCCAGACGAGCACAGGATTTCTTAGAAGACCAGTAAGCAAGCTGGCACTTTTAGACGTCAAATCTCAAGGTGAAACTGCTTCGGTCACGCAGTGTTACGGGGGCGGGAATGTTGCCGCAGCTTCTGGCAACGCTGAGCCCGTCGCTATCGGAAATTAATCCCTCGATCGAGTATTCGATCCCTGCGCAGTCGACATCAAAAAACGGTCTTTGACAGACGGAAATAAAACTTCAGTGTCAGTGCGTCTTGAACTGTCCTACAGATCAGACGTTTTTTCGGTTGCTTGTGGACTGGTCTTTGACTGCCTATAGCTTCAAAGTTTGTGTTTTGTCAGTGTGTCTTTTAAAGATTACCTGAAAGTTATTTCCCATCAGTCTTTCTCAAGACTACCTAATTTTGAATTTAACATTTGTTTTAACTTTTTTCGTATCACCTGAAATGGCTGGACGGAAAAAAACCTCGCATCGCTGCGGGGAGGAGAAGAGAGACATCTCTTTCTGACACTTCGAGTGTCTGTAGTGACAATCCTTTTGATATTTTGCCTGAGCAAGAAGCTGGTGAAATGGAAGTTATTAATAATGAAACTATACAAAATATAAAATCTTTAAAAAAGGAGAAAGTTCCACCTATTGTGGTAACTATTTCTTCTGAATTTAATATATTCAAAAAGGAACTTTCAACGTTTGTTTCTGACGTTAAAGTTACCTATCAAATTGGCCGTAGAGGTGAATGCCGCTTATTAGCCGACTCAGTAAAGGGTCGTGATCGTCTTGTTCAGTATTTAACTGACAAGATGTACAAATTTTTTACATATGACACCAAGAACGCCAAGCCGTTCAAGGTTGTCTTGAAAGGTCTCACCAACGATCAAACCGTTGATGAGATCAAACTTACTTTAACAGAATTACTTGGCATAGCCCCTACCCAAGTAATTCTAATGAAACAAAAATCACGAGGCGAAAACAGTCAGAGAACTGGAATTCCCCTTGTTAGTTATTTAATTCATTTTAACCGCAATGAGGTTAACAACTTAAAATTTTTTGAAAAAGCACATGCTTTGTATAATGTGCGTGTAAAGTGGGAAATTTATAGGAAGTATGGCGGAGGTGAAAAGCATATCACCCAATGCCGTACTTGCCAACGTTATGGCCATGGTTCCAAATTCTGTAAAATGGACCAAAAATGTCTTAATTGTGGAGACTCTCCTCACAAAAAGGACACATGTCCTGTGAAAGAGAGTAAAAATTTTCGCTGTGCGAATTGTAACGGCAACCATATGTCAATTTTTTATCAATGCCCAGTCCGTTTAGCAATTGTTAAGGCAAGGCAAGGTAAACAAAATTCAATTTCTCAATTAAAACCAACTTCAAAACAAAATTCTCCAAGCGTACCAGTGACGCATAGTTTACCTACTCCTTTGCATACCCGTTTAACTTATGCACAGGTTACAGGTAGTTCGAACATTATACCGCCTAGTGTTGGTAGTTCGAAAATGACCGTTAATATGGGTAAGCAAAACACGCTAGAAAATAATTGTACACCTATCACTCCAGCTAATATTGCTACCGAAAATATTTTTTCTAATGTCAACTGCCTGGGGCCTATTACGGCAGGTAAACTTTCTTTTTTGCAACAGGCAATGTTCGATCTTATGAACGCCATGTTGCCGGCAAAATCAATGTTTAAAGCCATTCAAATAGGCACAAATTTTACTATTAAAATTGTTTCTAATTTAAAATTTAGCAATGATTTTAAATAAAACAATTAAAATATTAAATTGGAATGCTCGCTCATTGAAGGCCAATGAGAATGAGCTTTTTAATTTTTTAACAGTAAATAATGTACATATTGCAATTATTACTGAAACATTTTTGAAACCTAACATAAAATTAAAATATGATCCCAATTACGTGGTTCATAGATATGATAGGATTCAGGGTTCCGGCGGTGGAGTTGCAATTGTTATTCATCGCCGAATCAAACATCGTGCTCTTCCCCATCTTGAGACGAAAGTTATTGAAACTTTGGGAATTGAAGTTCAAACTGAACTTGAGATTTTATTTATTGCCGTAGCATATTTACCATTTCAATGCACACGCGAGCTCAAAAATTATTTTAAAGCTGATTTACAAAAACTCACCAGAAATCGTTCGAAATTTTTCATAATCGGCGATTTTAACGCTAAACATCGTTCATGGAATAATTCTCAAAGTAATTCCAATGGCAAAATTTTATTCAATGATTGTTCTTCAGGATACTATTCTATTTTGTCTCCGAATAGTCCAACATGCTTTTCTTCTGTAAGAAACCCTTCAACAATTGATTTGGTGCTAACAGATCAAAGTCATGTATGTAGTGATTTGATCACACATGCTGACTTTGATTCTGACCATTTTCCAATAACTTTTTCTTTATCACATAAATCAGTTTTAAACCCTATGAGCTCTGTTTTTTATTATAACAAGGCTAATTGGGAAAGATACAAAACTCATATTGAGAGAAATTTCAATAATGAGCTTGATTTGCAAAACGAAGTGAATATTGAATCCGCTTTGGAAGCATTAAAATGTGCAATTGTTGATGCCAGGAATTATTCTGTTCCAAAGGCTCAAGTGAAATTTGATTCATCAATAATTGACGAAAATCTTCAACTTCTAATTCGTTTGAAAAATGTCCGCAGACGTCAATATCAACGTTCTCGTGACCCTGTTTTTAAAACTATTTATAAAGATTTACAGAAAGAGATTAAGCATAGATTTACTCTTCTGAGAAATCAAAATTTTGAGACTAAAGTTGAAAAATTGAAACCATATTCAAAACCATTTTGGAAGCTGTCGAAGATTCTTAAGAAACCTTCAAAGCCTATTCCAGTTTTAAAAGATGGTGAACGTTTTCTTGTATCCAATGAACAAAAGGCTCAAA